>NW_024511099.1:1022945-1166814 GCF_017590135.1 Pyrgilauda ruficollis
GCGGCGGCGGGCCGGCACCGCCGGCGGCAGCTGGGAGCGAGGCACCGGCTTCGGCAGCTGGGAGCGGCGGCACGCCGGGAGCAACCCCCTGGACCCCCAGGAGCCCTGCCCGGACGCTTACTCCAACCTCATTATCCTCGCCGTGCCCAACAGGGTGAGCGGCCCCGGCGTGTGCCACCCTCCGGCCGCTCGCCCGCCCACCGGCACTCACTGCCCGCGTCCCTTCCCGCTGCAGGATGCTGGGGAGGAGTCCTGTGCGCTCATCTGCCAGGTGTTCCAGATCATCTACGGCGACCAGAGCATCGAGTGCGTGGACCGAGCCGGGTACCACTACACCTCCACACCCACACGGCCCTGGCTCTCCAGCAGGAGTGAGTGGCTGCAGACAGGAGTGGGAACATCAAGTGGGGTGTCATGGGGCTGACGGGTGGGGGTACATGGACACATCGTGGGGGGTTTGTCTCTGCTATGAGGTCTCAGCTCTCCCTCCCCAGGCGAGAGCTGCCGCACAGATGGGACATATGGCTACGATGCTGACTACAGCTGCTGCAGCTCCTTGTGAGTCTGGCTCCCCCAGGGTGCCCTTGGACTGGGGTGGGTCCCACCGGACCCCCAGGGTGCCCCTGGGTGGGTGCCCCTGCCCTTGGTTGGGTGCCAGTCCCCATTGCAATGATGCTCCAGCCCTACCTGATGGTGGGTGCTGTGCAGTGGGTGGGGGCAGCTGGGCACATGAGGGGTGCAGGGACCCACTGACCCGTGTCCTCCCACAGCAATGGCTCCCATGAGACCTTTGAAGCATATTACAGTGGCACCTCCTCGCCCTCCTTCCACCGCTCCCACCACAGCCTGGCCACTGCTTGCAGTGGCAGTGACCAGAGCGGCGCAGGGCTGGAGCAGCTGCAGGACTACATGGTGACGGTGAGGGTACAGGGATGGGCACAGGGACAAGCAGCAGGCCAGCAGTGCCAGCTGGGGCAGGGGACGAGGCTGGTCTGGGCTCCCTGTGCCAGAGAGCAGCAGTGGGACACAGGGTGGGGGGCTGGGGCCTGTGTGCTGCTGGTGTCCTCAAGCCAAACCCATCCCTGTGTCACCACAGCTGCGCAACAAGCTGTCACCACAGGAGATCCAGCAGTTTGCCATCCTGCTCCGCGAGTACCGGCTGGGCACGCCGGTGCAGGAATACTGCACTGAGCTCCTGCGCCTCTACGGGGACCGCAGGAAGTTCCTCCTCCTGGGTGAGTGTCTGCAGCCACCCTGTGTCACTATGTCACCCTGGTGATGTCTATGCATCCCTTGGGGACATGGGGATGGCCCTAGGTGTGCTTCAGGGGATGTCAGGATCCTGTCGCTTACTGGGGGCAGGATGGGACAAACCAGTAGGGCTGGCATTGCACCCCAGTGCTGCCCACCTGGGCAATCTCCCGAGGCTTAGGGTGCCTCTGACAGGAATGAGACCCTTCATCCCTGACCAAGACATCGGGTACTTTGAGACCTTCCTGGAGAGCATCGGGATCCGGGAGGGCGGGATCCTCACCGACAGCTTCGGCCGCATCAAGCGCAGCATGAGCAACACGTCGGCCTCGGCCGTGCGCAGCTACGACAGCTGGTCCCTGCGCTCCGAGTCCGAGTCCTTCAACCGCATGATCACGGACATCACCCACGACATCGAGGCGCTGGCACGGGATGAGGAAGAGGAGGAGGAGGAGGAAGAGGACAACTATCTGTGAGCCAGTGGCAAAACCCAGCTCCTCTCCCTGCTCTCTGATGTGGTGCTGCACCTCCAGCCCCAGGCTCTGCAGGTGCCCAGCTCTGCCTCAGAACCAGGGAGGGTGAATTTGTCACTGCGGGAGGGGACAGGCCTCTGCACTGCCCTGTCAGCTCTTGTCAAGGCTGTCGGAATCACAGGGCAGCTGTGGCTGTGGGGGAGACACATGTGCTGTAATTTCTGCAGATTTCAATTAAATGCTGGGGTTGGGAGCAGAGCAGGTTCTGCCCTGGGGAAGGCCCTGCCATAGTGCAGGGGTTGCTGCGGTGTGGGGGTGAGCTGGGGCAGGGGGCTGCTGGGCTGGGCACCTGCCCACTCCAGCGTCACATGGAGGTCACCACCACTGACAGGGTGCAGCCGGCTCTTCCTGGCTGGCTCCAGGGATGCTCAGAGCAATGGAGGGGGTCAGCAAGAAAGTGCTGGGAGAGGAAAGGGTTGGTGGCCGCAGCTGGCCCGCTGCTGCCTGCGACGCTTGTGCGACACTCGTCCGGCCGCGGCTGCGGGTGTTTCACAAAAGGAAGTTCCTGCCCCGGGACCCGGCTTCCTGCGGTCCCGCCCTGCAGCCCCTCCGCCGCCGGGGGCCAGGGCCGTGCTCCCCGCCGCCCGATGGATCTCAGCTGATGTTCCCCTGCCGCCGTCCCCGAGCCGGTTCGCCCTGGCCACTGTACCGCAATATCCTGCGGCTGCTGGCCCTTGGCTGATGGCCCCGAGCCAACATTCACTGGCCCAATGTCCCTTGGTGGGGACTACAGGACGGCGCTGCAGCCCCAGGGCGGTGTGTGGGCAGCAGACGCTGGGGCTACCGGAGCAACTTATTTTTTCTAAAAAAAAATTTACATATGCAAACCCTCATGAGGTGTGACGCTATCCCACCCTGGCTGCTTCCTCTGAACCCGAGCAGCCCATGGTCAGGGTCACACAGAGCCCTGGGTCCCCTTGCTGATGCTGCCTCCATCCTGAATTCAGGGGTTGTCGGGGCAATCCAGAAGAAAGGCTGGAATACTGCGGGGCTGGGTAGGGCTCCGAGAGGAGCTTTGGCAAGGGAATACCAGGGCCAGCAGGGACACCACAAAGCCCAGGGACACCACAAAGCCCAGGGATACCCGGACCTCTCTGAACTGTGCTTCACAAAGCCAGTCCCATGCACCCCAGTGTGCCCTGGGCCCCGTCATGTCCTGCTCCCCACCACGGATGCTCAGGGCTTTCTTTTCTCCTTCCTGGGGACACAGACCCAGGCTGACGCCCTGTCCTGTGTTGCCCCCGTGCCCTCGCCCTTCATGGCCCTGCACCAGGCGGGGAAACATCCTGGGGGCTGCTCTGGGGTGCGGGACCCAAACCCGCCCGGTGTCCCGGGGACGGCAGATGGACAGACGGGCTCTGGCATCCGTCGGGGGTCCCTGAGGGCCGTGGGGTCACGCAGGGCTGGGATGTCCTTGCGGGCGCGGTTCTTGGGACGGTGGTCTCCTCTCCCAGCCCGGCTCGGGAGGCACCGGCCGCGCCCGCCCCGTCCGAGCCGGGGGCGGGACCGCACCGGGAGGGGCGTGGCCGTACCGGGCAGGCGGCGGGAGAGCAGCCGGGCAGAGCGGAGCGGCGGCGGCAGTCCGGGCTCCGCGACGGGGACTGGGAGCGGGACCGGCGGCAGGGACGTGCCCCAGGGCGGCAGCGAAGGTGAGAGCTCCGGGATCCGAAGCGTGCGCGGTGCCCCGAGGGCGGCGGGGGAGCCCCGCAGGCAGTCCCGGGCAGCCCGGTGGGGCCGACCCCGCGCCGGGCCGGTCGCGGTCAGAGCGGCGGACCCTGGGTGACCGGGATGAGGCGATGACCGGGAATCTCACGGGTCCCGGTGAAGGCCCGGTTGGCACAGTGCAGCTCCGACGAGGGGGTCCCTGCCGGTGGCTTTGCAGGGGCTGCCGGGGACAAGACACGGGCAAGGGCAGCAGCGGCAGGGGGCTGCGGGAACGAAGCCTTGCTCCGGGAACGAAGGGCATCCTCATCCAACTTGGTCTTCATGGCTGGAGACACAGAATGGGCCCTGGGACCTGGCTTTCCAGGGTGGGACACATCAGGAATGCCAGCTATGCCACAGGAGCCAGTGGGAATGACCCTTGGACTGCCCGGGGTGTTTGTGCTGTGTAGGGCTGGATGCGCGGAGTGGGACAGGAACAGCAAATACCTGCAGTGGTGATGGTGTGAGCCACGTCTGAGTTTAAACTGGGCACCATGAGGGTTTGCCAGGATGGATCTGGCACTGTCCCCAACCTGTGCCCAGTGAGGGTGATGAGCTGTCGTGGCTGCCACTGCTGCTGCCCTCGGGAGCAAGACTGACCCAGGCTTTGGAAAGACAAGGAATGGCAGTGGGGCGTTGTGGAGGTGACAGTGATGTTCCTCAAGAGCTGTGCTGTGCACATCGAGGGTTCAGCCCTGAGCTTCCTCCTTCACTGCCACCACCAGCACCTTCTGCTTTCTCTGCACCCAGGTCTCCCTGGCCAAGGGAAGTACATTTGCAAGGGGTTTACCACTCTTGCTGCTTCTTGCAGCTTTCTTTTCCACTAAATTTCTTGGGGTGCTGGAGAAGCTGAGCATTTGCTCAACTGGCTGTTTGGGGCAGATCCCACCCAGCAGAGATCAGGGGAGCACAGTGTGGAGTGCTGACCTGTGGTCATGGGGGGCCATGGGCATCAGGGGTGCTGTGTGGGGACCCCCAAGCTGCAGCAAAGCTCACCATGATCAGGGCCCCTTTGCAGAAGATGCCGAGTGTGACTCTCTGCTGCCATGGTGCCCAGTGCCTGCACCCTGTCCTGCATCCCACAAGGGCAGGGAAGCTGCTCCATGGCTGCTGCTGTTGTCACCCTAAACTTCACCACCTCTGACATCTCCAGGAGATCCCTTTCCCTCTGGAGTGTCACTGGGCACCCCAGTACCCTGAAGCTGTGGGAGGATCAAAGTTTCTCTGTCACAGCAGAGCACTGGGGTGGGCACTGTGGCCCTGTGCTGGGTGGGAGCTGATGGGAACCGGGCTGGACTGGGGTTGGAGCGGGGCTTTCACCTCTGTCGCAATGGCCTCACTTCCCCTTCCTTGGCTGCAGCATGGGTTGTGTGAGGTCAAAGGAAGTTGGTGCCCAAGAGAAGAAGATAAAAACTGATCCTGACCCTGATCCTGGCCCCACCATCCAGCAGGGCCACTATGTGAGGGACCCCACAGCCACCAACAAAAGGGTGAGTGATGAGAGATTTCAGGGCTGAGCTGTCACGGGGGGCTCAGCCCCTCTCCTCAGCAGTGCCACTAGCACTGAGAGTGGAGCCATCTGAGGGCACTGGCAGTGCCCATGCCCTTGGACAGGGACTTGGCTGGGGGTGGGAGCCCAGGCCACACTGAGACAAAGCACAGAGTGGACCTGATGGGAATCCAGGAATTAAGGAGAAAGGGAGAGAAAAAGGAAGGTGTTGGGAGGGGGTAGAGATGCTGCTGCTGGGTGGGTTGTTGTGTCAGGTGGTGCTGGTGCTGCCCCTCGGGTGCCCTCCTGCTCCTGCCGTTGCCCTTGGGCCAAGACCCCCCATGGGAAATGGGTCTCCACCATCTGTGATGTCACTCTGTGGTTTTGTTGCCCTTTCCAGAACAATAATGTCCCCAGCATGGCTGTGCCCCTGCCCGAGGATGGTAGGTACAAGGGGGCTGCAAGTGGGTGCGGGGGGTTGGAGCATGTGGGGGCAGCGTGGCCAGATCCTCTCTGACCTCAGGGTGAGCACTGCCAGTCCTGGAGGGATGGGAGCTCTGGGCTCCCCTGAAGGGCCAGACATGACACAAAGAAGATGGAGGTGCTGGGTGCTGTGGGGGTCCTGGCCAATGTCCCGGCCAGCATTCATGGCAGGAGTGGCTGGGCACCCCATCCCAGCATGGGGAGGGGTGCCCAGGGAGCTCCCTCGCTGCAGGCCTGGGGGACAGCGTGGTGCTGGCACTCTATGACTACGAGGCGATGAACGCTGGGGACCTCAGCTTCCAGAAGGGCGAGCGGATGAAGGTCCTGGAGAAGTAAGTGCTGCTGGCAGACCCCTGTCCAGGATCTCCTGTTGGCTTGTGTGGCCCTGTTGGAATTTTTTCTGGAATCTGCCCTAGAGGAGCTGCTGGTGCCCAGGTCCAGGTGCCAGGAGCCAACACAATGCCACTTCTGTCATAGGTCAGGGGAATGGTGGCAAGCACGGTCGCTGGTTACAGGATGTGAAGGCTTCATCCCCAGCAACTACGTTGCCGAAGACAACTCGCTGGAGACAGAGGAGTGAGTCCATCCCTGTGTGCCAGATCCTGGCCCCATGCTGTCCCACACCTCCCCAGTGTCACTGTCCCTGCTCCTGCCTCATGTCCTGCCCCAGCCCTGCCCCACTCCGGCACTCCTTGGTTCACTTGGTTCTGCTGCAGGTGGTTTTTCAGGGACATCAGCCGGAAGGATGCGGAGCGGCAGCTCCTTGGCCCAGGGAACATGATTGGCTCCTTCATGATAAGGGACAGCGAGACAACGAAAGGTGTGGAGGGGTGTCCATAGCACCGTGCTGGGGAACAGCTGCCCAAAGGGCTTCCCTCATCCACCTTTGCCTGGAAGAGGAGCTCCCTCCCCAGCCCTGGGGGTCTGCTGTGCTGCAGGGAGGGACTGGGGGCCCATGCTCTGGCTGGAAGTGCCCCTGCAATAGCCAGTGGTGCTGCCTACATGTCTGAATCCCACGGGATGTGTCCCTTTGAGGCTGCTTTGGGTGTTTGGGGTGCAGGCGTAGCTGGCCTGGGGCAGAAGGGGTGCTGGCAGCACGGTGGGATGGGTGCTGCTGGGCGATGGCCCAGAGCATGCAGGATGGCAGGTGCAGCGGGAATGTGCTCCCGTGGAGGTGCCAGCTCAGCCCTCCCTGCGCAGGCTCTTACTCGCTCTCGGTGCGGGACGGGGACGAGCTGCGGGGCGGGGCGGTGAAGCATTACAAGATCCGCACTCTGGACAGCGGCGGCTTCTACATCTCCCCACGAAACAACTTCAACACGCTGCAGGAGCTGGTCCAGCACTACAAGGGTGAGTCCTGGGGTGCCCGGCTCCCCTTTCCAAATGGGGCTTTGTCCCTGAGCCAAGCAGCCGGGCAGCTGGGGGTGTGCAGAGGCTGAGGGGCTCCTGCCCATCACCCCGGGCTCTGACTGCAACATGCGCTGACTTCCAGACCTTCCCCTATTGCCACGGCTGGCCTGCTGGCTGTCACAGCTGTGGTGCTGGTGTCCCTGAACACCCACAGTGGTCAGAACTCCCCCTTGGAGCACAGTGTGGCCAGTGGGACAGGCTGGCTGATGGCCCTGGATGCTCTCCTCAGGTCAGAGCGATGGGCTGTGCCAGAAGCTCACCCACCCCTGCCGTGTACCCAAACCACAGCAGCCCTGGGAGAAAGATGCCTGGGAGATCCCTCGGGAGTCCCTGAGCCTGGAGAGGAAGCTGGGAGCCGGACAGTTCGGAGAAGTGTGGATGGGTAAGAGTGAGGGGGAGGTGGCTGGGAGGATGATGAAGGTGATGGTGAAGGAGGAAGGGTGAGGGATGTGTGAGAAGGTAGAGGGATGGAAAAGACAGGGAGGGAGTGACCTGAGGGAGAGAAGCAGAGGGACATGGAGGTGACCCTGCCTTAATGCAGGGGCTGGGTGGGGCTGGGCATGTGGGGCTGGGCTGGGGACAGCCCTGGGCTGTGTGTGGTCTCCAACCTTCCCACAGCAGCTCAGCAGGGCTGGGACTTTGGCTCCAAAGCCCAGTGCTCCCAGGGCAGTGTGGGAATGATCTGTTGTGGCACCCCCAGCTACCTACAACAAGCACACCAAGGTGGCAGTGAAGACCATGAAGCCGGGCAGCATGTCCGTGGAAGCCTTCCTGCAGGAGGCAAACCTGATGAAGACGCTGCAGCATGACAAGCTGGTGAAGCTGCATGCAGTGGTCACCAGGGAGGAGCCCATCTTCATCATCACTGAATTCATGGAGAAAGGTGCAATCTGCATCCCTGAGTGATGTCCGTAGGCACTCAGGTTCCCTGGGATGGTGCAGGATCAATCCTTTCCACATCCCCAGGCTCGGCTGTGGGCTCTGCACCAGCTCCCAGGCCTCTGGGAGCAGTTCTGGCTCCTGCCACAGCTCCGGGGCAGGGTGCTGGGATAGGGGATGTGGTGCCAGCTCTGGGAAAGGAGGGACACCCAAGAGGGGACAGAGGAGTACAAGCACGCTGCAAGGCAGGAGGGAGCCTGCAGAGGTGCTCCCCCCTCAGCCTATCCATGGGAGTGGGATCAAGTGTGTTTCCAGAGTCTCCTTGTCCTGCTTGGCTCTTCAGGACCCTGTGCCACCCTAAGGGTGGGTGCAGGCTCAAGCTAAACCAACAGCCCTGGCACCTTTCCCTGTCTGCAGGGAGCTTGCTGGATTTCCTGAAGAGCAATGAGGGGAACAAGCTGCCGCTCCCAAAGCTGATCGACTTCTCTGCCCAGGTGAGGAAGATGCAGACCTTCCTTAGCTCTGAGTGCCCCTTGTCCCCCTGAAAAGGGTGAGTGAGGAGCCTGGGAACTTACCTGGAGCTTGTGCAGGGCCAGCCAGGAGCCTGGTCTGAGCAGTGCTGGAGATGCAGTGAGGTTTTCCTGTGGGCAGCCACTGCCTGCTCACCATCCCCATCCCACTGACCTCACAGGAGCAGGGCTGTGTGAAAGGAGAAGTGGCAGCTTCCCCCTCACCACACCAATATCTGCAGCACTCAGCTAGCCCACCTGCACCTGAGCAGCGCACAGCAGAGCTGCACAGATGCTGGAGAGGACTGGCTATTGACTTCTATGTCTGCCACAGTTCCTGTAGCCCTCACAGCCCATGGGTGACTCTGCTTTGTGGAGAAAGTGGGGCTGAGGATGGGGCTTGTTTCCACAGCTCACATTTGCACAGTCCCTTCTCTGGAACGTGCCGGTGCTGGTTGGTGTGGCCCAACCAAGCCCAGGGCAATGTTATCAATTTCTATAATTGAAAACTATTGATACTGGTAACTATAATTTTTGATTTGCTGCTGCTGTGACAGTTGCCTGCAAACATTACCTGCAAACTTGGCCAAAGCACCACAAACACAGCATGGCCACACACCCAGCCCATCCCACCCCACCCCCAGCACTGCTTCAGGACAGCAGCACGGTGGTGTGAGGCCCTGTGGATTTAACAGGAATCCTGCAGCATGATCCTGTGTGCTCCCAATACCCGAGAGGCTGAGCCAGGCAGAGTTCCCAGCCTCCTGGAGGAAGCATAGCAGGCTGTGTTGTGCCAGGGGAATGCCTACAGGAGGGCTGTGGTTCAGTAAAGTCACCAGAGAGCTGTCACGGGCAGGGAAAGGCAGCTGGAGAGCCAGGAGGACGCAGAGATAATTATTTCAGGGATATTTTCAGGAGCTGACTTTGAGTACAGCAGAACAGGCTGTCAAACATCTCACTCCATGTGCAACAATTTGCACAACCACTTGCACAACCACTGAGTCCCTGCTGCTTCTCCAGTGCCCCTGGGTGAGGACTGAACCCAGGGACCCTTTGTGCTGAGCTCAAATATTTCATGGAGGCACCTGAGCAATAGGAAAGCCAGGACGGGAGCCCTGTGGGCTGAGATCAGGTCACTGGCTGCTGGAGCTGGCTGTGCTGGGGTCTCTGGATCAGCTGTGCACTCCTGCACCATCTGTTCTCAGCAAGCTGGCTCGTGCCAACCCTGGCTCGGCCCACGGCTCCGAGGGGCTGCTCGGAGAAGCTCTGGGGAGCAGAGGCTGAAGGGCTGTCGTGGGCAGGCAGCAGCCTGGCCCTCGTGCTGGGCTGAGTCACTGTGGGCAGAAATGCATCTGTGGTCATGGAAATGATCCTTCCGCTCTTGCTCTGCCTGGTTACTTCTGTATTTAGAGGGGAGAGCTCTGTGAGAGCTGCACCTCACCCGGGCCAGCTTGTGTGGCTGTGATAAGGAGGGGAGGATCTCCCCTCTGGCTGCTCCAGCCCCTTCACATTCTGGCTTCTGGTCATATGCAGGCGTGGGGTAACAGGACAGCTTTGGGGTTTGGTTGTGCACACACCAGGTCACCTCTGCTGATCAGGGCTGACACCTGCACACGCAGCACTGAGTGCAGAGACTTCAGGAGGCAGAGTGGTGAGGGGGGATTGTCAGGGGCCATCACAGATATCCTGTCCATAGGCAGAGGTGACTCTTCAGAAACTAGTCTGGAAGAACTCAGGCATCTTCCCCTATGCTTTTCTGCCCCGGCTAAGGAAGCTCTGGAATGCTGACCCTTGCTGCAGCAATTAGTGAGCCATTGTGGGTGTATTCAGAGACTGGTCTCACGTCTTCCCTGAGCAGAGAATGATTTGCTTGTCTTCCACATCCTCATGGCTGTGGATGAAGCACTTACACCTTGCCCTGCAAACACTCACAGACTCTGGTGATCACATGATTTTCTCACACAGCAGCTTAAAGGTCTCATGTTGGCCTGGTCACCTAAACCCCAACCTCTTCTGTAAGGGATTTCCTGCTTGGAGAGCATTTTCCATACAGGAAAGTCACAGAATGGTTTGGGTTGGAAGGAACCTTAAAGCTCATCTCATTCCAACCCCTTGCCATGGGCAGGGACACTTTCCACTAGACCAGGTTTCTCCAAGCCCTGTCCAGCCTTACCTTGAACACTTCCAGGGATGGGACATCCATCTCCTGCTGTGGCTCAGCCTCTTTTCACCCTTTTCTGAGTGCTGGCCAGAAGCAGTTGACTTCTTTGGTGCTGAGGGGGTGTGTGTTATTTCAAGCAGCTTATTTGCATTTGCCTTGTTCTCCTGTGGCAGATTGCAGAAGGAATGGCTTTTATTGAGAAGAGGAACTACATCCACAGAGACCTGAGAGCTGCTAACATCCTGGTGTCAGCAGTGCTGGTGTGCAAGATTGCAGACTTTGGGCTGGCCAGGGTGATCGAGGACACCGAGTACACAGCCCGGGAAGGTGCTGGGGGCAGAAGGCTGGGGGGTTCCCTTAGGGCCACTTGCCACCACTGTGGTCCTGACCCCGGCAGGGATGTGCTGGGTACATGGGCAGAGGGAAGCTCCTCTCATTTGCATCACTGCACTTGTTCCTCTTCTGTTTGCTTCTTCTTCCCCATATTTCACCACCCCTTTCTCAGCAGCTGGGGTTGAGCTCATGTTTCCCACTGGATCTCTTTGTCCAGGTGCCAAGTTTCCCATTAAATGGACTGCACCAGAAGCCATCAACTATGGATCTTTCACTATAAAATCGGATGTCTGGTCCTTTGGGATCCTCCTCACTGAGATCGTTACCTATGGACGCATCCCCTACCCAGGTAAGGAGGTGAAATGCCTCCTCTTATCTGATTCCAAAAGACACATTCCACCTTCTGGGCTCCATGCATGTGACCTGAGCTTCTCCAGCTCCATGGGAAAACCCTATAAATCCTTATCATTAGGGACCATCATTTTATCCCTTATCATTAGGGATAAAAAACATTCTGTATTTTATACTAATAATTATTTTGCTACCTTTTTTCAGTGGGGAATTACTCTGTAAATGCAACTGGACCATGAAGGATCTGGGGTGGCACAACAGGCTGTTCTGAGGAGCAGCTCTGTCCTCACACTGACTTTTCATTGGAAGCAATGGCTCATCACAGACTTAGCATTTTAATTTATACAAAGTTATTTTAATTTATATAAAGAGATTATAAATCCCATCTGTCCTGGGGCACAAAACTCCATCCTACAATAACCCAGCATCTCCTTTGGCCAAATGTTTCCCTGACCAAGAACAGCAGTTCCCCCTTCCCAGCCCTTCTAACCACTTTTCCCTTCCTGGAGACATTGCCCAAAGGGAGAGAAGTTTTGGGTTTGGGCATTTTATGACTTTTAAAGACACCAGTGACAAACCAGGTGATGTTCAGCTGTCCCCCCGTTTTCCAGGGATGTCCAGCGTGGAGGTGATCAGGGCGCTGGAGCGTGGGTACCGCATGCCCCGCACGGATAACTGCCCCGAGGAGCTCTACGACATCATGATGAGGTGCTGGAAGATCAAACCCGAGGATCGCCCCACTTTTGAGTACATACAAAGTGTTTTGGAGGATTTCTTCACTGCGACAGAGAGCCAGTACCAGCAGGAGCCCTAGCACAGGATGCTTGGGGCGGACACTGCCAGCTCTTCCCTGTCTCACCCGTGCCCTGCTTCCCCTGCCGCCTGGCCCAGGAATCACAGCCCTGCTGGAGTGGCTGGGCTGGAGGAAGCACACGATGGAGGGAGAGACGTGCCCATACCTTGTGCCTTTCCCAGGGGCCTCAGTGTCTGCGGGGCAGCGGCTCCAGGAAGTGCTGGCTGGACACTGGATGCCCAGGAGGATGGACAGGGATGGGGCCAGGCCTGCTTTTGCTGCAAGGAAAAACACAGATCAGTATTTTTTTAATAGTTCTGAGATTTTATCACGTTGTTCTGCAGAAATAAGTGCCTTAGCGGCTGGCCATGGTGAAATGCCCTGCAGTGCCTGTGCTCCCTGTGTGATTGATCCCAGGGGATCCCCCGGGACACGCTGCAGTGCAGCCCGTGGGCTCATCACCGGCACAGGATCCTGGGGTTTGGTGTCACCGACACCTGCCCTCCTCTCTCCCTCCAGGTTTTCCTTGCCCAGTATTTTCATGGCAGGCCCTGTGCAGAGTGCAGGTTTGGTGAGGCTGTGCCACGGGCAGATGGACACAGGGCTTTTCCAGGCCATCCCTGCATGGATCCCCCTCCACTTGCCTTGGGAGCAACCTCTGGAGCCCAAAGCCGTGGCAAAGCCCCTCTCCCCCACGGCAAAGCTTACAGGCAGCATTCGTTGTCTGCTGGGGCATTTGCAGTATCAGCAAGGGCCAGGTGCTCCCTGCACACTCACTTGATGTTTATTTTTAGTATTTCATGAGGTTATTTGGGGAAAAGGAGTAAACAGTATTTTTTTTTAAGATAGCCGTGTACCTCTTACAGCAGGGAGACTGGTGCCTGTGATTATATTTTTGATACCAAGAGGCAAACGCCGTCGCTTCTGCTTTTGGGGTTTTTTTTTTTTTTTTTTTTTTTTTTTTTTTTTGTAATCAATAAAGTATTTATCAACCTTTCCTCTCCTGGCCGTTCCTGCTGCTCCGCATCCCGGGCGGGAGAGACGCGGATAAGCTGGGGCCCGCAGCGCCCCTCGGAGCGGGGGCTCCAGAGCCGGGCAGACCCGCAGCGCTCTGTGAGCAGGCCCGGGGCCGCGGACCGCCCGGTGGCACCGCAGGGACCGGGAGGAACCGGGAGGAACCGGGAGGTTCGGAGCGGTCCGGGCGCCTCCCGGCCCCGCCGCCCTCACCAAACATGGCGGCCGCAGCGTCGCGCCCGCTCGCCATGCAAAGCCCGCTGCCCTCAGCAAACATGGCCGTGCGGACCGCCCCTTCCCCGGCCGGCTTCGCGGGGCCGGAGACCCGCTGGAGACCGGAGTGGAGACCCCAGCCCCGGCCCGCCCGTAAGGAGAGCTGTGCCGATCCGGGGCTGAGCTGGGCCCGGCCCCGGCAGCGCGGAGCCGGCCGCCCGGCGCGGTCCTGCCCGGCCGCCGCGGTCGCCATGGCGATCGGCCCCGCAGCCAACCGCGCGCCGCTTCCGGTGACGTCAGCGCCGACACGTGGATCCAAGATGGCGGCGTCGGCGGCGATGGTGAGTGCGGCGGGGCCCGGCCCGGCCCCGCGTCCCGCCCGCTCTGCCCCGGCCCGGCCCGGCGGCGCTCCCGGCGCGGGGCTCGGTTCGCGGGCTGCGGTCGGATCTGCACCGCACTGGGAGGGATGCGGGCCCGGCCCCTTGGCGGAGGAGGCTCCCCGGTCCCGCCCGGGGCCTTGCAGCTGCCCCGCGTCTCCCGGCGGTGTCACCTGTGGAGGGCAGGGCTCGGGGCGCCGCTCGGTGCCCAGGGTCCCAGCGGAGCCCGGCAGGCTCCTGTCCCGCCTGCCCCGCGCTCCCTCGGCGGCAGAGTTGGCTCCCTTGTGCGGTTCGCGGCGCTGTCTGGCAGGAGGGGCCGGGCGGGCGCTCGGCGCGGTGTGGGTTGCAGGGAGCACCGGCGCGTCCTGTGCCTTCCCTGCCGAGGTGTCAGCCTGGGCCCGGGGCTGGTGCCAGGCGCGGAGCCTGTTGCTCTCTGTAGTTTTCACAAATGTTTGGTGGTGGTTGTCGAGTCCGGGTTTGAGCAGCTGCTTCAGCTTCCCGCGTCCAGCATCCCTGTTATTACTATGGAATGATTCCTTGAATCCTCAGAGAGCTGAAGGTGTTCCTGCTGAGCATCAGTGCTACCTCACAGAGCAGAAAACGAGCTACTGAGACATTTGTTGTCTGCCTTGAAGTCTTGTAGGAGTCAAACGGAGTTCCTCCTTGCTTTCCTAGGAGGGTATTTTTGTGGCAGTGCCTTGCAGGAATAGCGGTGTGGATAAAGGATGTGGATACAAAGGTCGCTGGTGGCTGGGCTGTGAGGTGACTCATGGAGAGATTGGGAGTGCCAAGGTTTTCCTTTAATTTGCTTTAAGCATCTTCATACCCTGCTGGCTTTCTCCCAGGCAGTGGGGAGGGGGTGCTCAGCTGGCTCTGAGAGCTGGGGATCGTCCTACTGGGAATTTCCTCGTGGCTCTCTGTTGTGAGAAGGACAGAGAAGGCTGCCAGCAGCTCTCCTGGTGTCAGAGGAGCTCTGAAGTCAATGTGAATGCACATTGTCTCCTTCTGAAGGGCTCTGGTGGCTCCTCCAGCGCAGGGTGAGCAGGGCAGGGATGTAATAAAGACGAGCTTTTCCAAACAGTTCTCAGGATCATCGAAGGGGGCAGCTCTTGGAAAAGGGGATGAGGATCAGGGTGCCATGAGCACTGTTCTATCCTGCTAATGTGCCTGAGGGCAGAATGAAGGTTACATGTGTGAGAGAGCTTGCTGGGTTTTTTTGCTCCCACAGAGGAGCAAACCTTCCAAAGGTTGTGGCTTTCTTCCCTTTCTGTCACCAATTTTATAAAGTTTCAGTAAGTGAAATGGAATGGGAGAGCTGTGTGAATCCATTTGGACAAATGGCTCTGCAAAGGTAGTTTTCCCTGTTTTTCTTCAAAGCTGTCTTTGAAAGTTAACAGCTCTTGATTATGGCTCTTTGATGTCCCTCTTGCCTCTCTCTGCCAAAAAGAGATGAGATGATTCGTGATATCCATCACTGTCACTTCCTACTTCCTTTTCATCTCTTTGAGCAGATCCTGTGTTGTGTTCTTCAGTTCCTATCTGGACTGTGAAACTCAAGACTAAACCAGCCCTGGTGTCAATTCTGATGCTTGAAATTGCTGCTGCTTGAGGGTTTCTTCAAGTTGTTGGCAATAACCCGGGCAGGGATGTCCTGGGTGCACATGGCCAGGCCGTGGACCCTCTGGAGCACGCTGGAGCTGTTGCAGAGTGCCCCAGGGAACAGCTGCTGTTTCCCCTTTGCCTTAAAATGTCAGACTCTGGCAGTGGTAGCTGGAGGGACCACGAGTCCTAGGGAGGGACAAATGTGGTAATAACTGGATGTTTTAGGGCTGGGTGAGACTGGGGTTTAGAGAACAAGTCCTCTGTTTTGGCAGCATGGTTTGTGAACCTTCTGTGAATTCACAGAGAGTGGCAATGTTGTTTTAAGTGTTTCTGAATGGGGTAAACCTGGGGTTGTCTGCAAACCCCAAGACTGGTGATAACATTCCAGAAGGGCCTCCTTGGAGAGGGTTTGTGTGTGAACTTTTGGTCTGAGGGACAGGAATGGGTGATTGTGCTCCTGCAGTTACTTCTTTCATTTAGATCAAATTCTCCTAAGACAGGGTGTCTCTGCATGTCTGCATATAGGAAAAGAATCAGGCTTAGGCAATCTGAACTATCTTTGCCTACTTGCAGCTGGGTTTTTCTCAGTCTGGGGTTGTGTGTATTTGTTGTGCTACTTGTTGCACCATTACATGAATTCCTGGCACCTCAGATGCAAGATTGTCATTTGAGGGGGTTTTTTGCATGTTTTTGAAATGGAAAAGGCTGTGAAGCTGTGTGTCCTGTTTTCTGGAAGTCTGGGCCTTGCCAGGGCTCTGTGACTGAACCAAAACAGAGCTCCCTCCTGGAAGTTGTGACCTGGCACAGGAGAGAACTCAGCTTGCAGGCATCCCTCATGTGAGACAATCACCTGGCCAGGCCCATGAGCTACACAGATCTTTTGAGGGGTGTCCATGTTGCCATTTCTAAGCTGCTGGCTTTGTTTGGAGAAGATGAGGCACATTTGTCAGTTCAAGAACAAAGGTGCTGATGAGTAAGGCCCCTGGCTTCAGCTTCCCTGAGCTCTGCCAGCTCAGGAACCTGCACTGAGCATTTCCTTCATCTTTCACTTCCAAAGCTTTCCCCACCTGTTGCATAGCAGCTTCCCCCTTTCTTGCTACCAACTGTTCTTTCCTGGCAAGGCTTTGCAGAGTCACCCTCTTGTCTTTCCTGTTGCTGCCTGAGTCATCATCATCTGTATGCAAAGACAGCCTGACTTCTGCCAAAATTGTCATCAAAAATTTCATCTTCTGCATGCTCATGTGTCTCCTGAGTGTCTGCCAAAGTTCTGTCCTGGTCTTTTCACCTCCCAGCTTGCTGGGGCACAGGTGGCAGTGGAGTGGTTTTGGTTTTTGAGTAACATTGTGTAGGTCTGTCACTTCAGTGACAGATAAGGGCTGCAGGTTGCTGGAGTGCAGTGTGGGACAAGAGTGCAGATTCCTTCCACTGCTTCCCCTGTGCAGGAGACATTTTCCTGCTCTGTGCAGAGCCACTGAACACTCCCTTTAAAGATTGGAAAGGCAAAATTTAGTAGAGCACAAAAAATAAGCTCCATGTTGCCTCAAGGCAGATCAGTATTGAAGGTCAGGCAGTTTTAACAAGAATGTTTCCAAGCTGGGGCTTTATGCCTGCTCCAAGTGTATTTGGCTGTGCTCAGAATAGATCTGAAAAATCCCCTTTGTAAGCAAAAGAGATCACAGAATCACAGCATGGTTTGGGTTGGCAGGGTCCTTAAAACTCACTTTGTTCCACCCCACTGCCATGGGCAGGGGCACCTTCCACTATCCCAGGTTGCTCCAAACCCCATCCAGCCTGGTCTTCAACAATTCCAGGGATGGAGCAGCCACAGCTTCTCTGGGCAGTCTGTGCCAGTGCCTCACCACCCTCACAAGGAAGAATTTCTTCCTAATATACAGTCTAACCCTACGCTGTCAGTTTAAAGCTGTTCCTCCTTGTCCTGTACTCCATGATCCTGTAAATAGTCTCTCAATTTTTCTTGTAGGCTCCCTTCAGGTACTAAAAGGCCACATGTATCTGGTGATTCAATATTTATATTTTCTGTAGGTGCCTAGCATTTGCATCTTAAATACATTTTAGACTTTCAACCCCCTGATGCTTCTGCCTTTTTTTTTTTTTTTTTTTCCCATCTTGTTCATTTCCACTAATTCTGGATGCTCTGGTTGGCCCTCACAGGTGTCTGGGCCCAGCATACTTTCCTTGCCTTAGAATGAGACAGGAGGAAGTTGATGAAGAGGGGGTGTGGGGGCAATAAACACAGATTTTTAAAATTTTTTGCCCCCCAGCCTTAGGAAGGATCCCCATGATAGAGCTGCTGTTTGTCACACCTGGCCTGTGGAGTGTTCCCTCTGGTGCTGTCAGACTCACTGATGGTGCTGAGGACACACAGGGACAGTGGAGATTTGGTTTTTATGTCTGCAGCATTAGGCCAAGAATTGTCCCAAAGCAAACCAGGTCTTGTGTGGTTTTCCAGAGGGGTCCAGGAGAAGGGACTGAAGCCAGTAGTGCTGTGAGATTATACCAGAGCTGATGTCCTAATCCAGGCAAGCTGCTGTTGGATAATACTCTTTAAAGCTTGATTTTCATTTCACAGCCTTCCTGCCCATGCTCAGCTGGGTTACCTGAGGTAATGGGAGGGGCTGAGGAGGCAGCAAGGTGTGCTAAATCCAGGATTTGCTGTGGCTGTGTTAGGATCTGGGTTCTCCTGGAGTCCCCATAGGGTTGATTGAACCTTCCAGCCTGACTTGTCACCCGGCTCCCTAAAAAAGGGGTGAAAAAGTGTTTGCCATGTTACTGAGCTGTGCTGTGGCCTGGAGGGATGAGGAAAGCAGAGTGGTGATGGAGCAGGAGGGAGTGGTGATGTGACTGTCCCTTTGGGTGCAGTTTCTGGTGTCACACCTGACTCCACAGTAACTACTCTTCTGCAGGTAGTGGCCTGTGAGCATCCATCTGTAATCAGCTCCAGGGTAACTGCTGCTGTGCAGAGCTGACACACATCCAGAGCCAGGGCTACAGGTACCCCCTCTTCTCCACTAATCCATGGAGTTTTCTATCACAGGGAGCTCAGTGGGGGTGAGCAGAAAGGTAAAGTGATGGCCTGCTCAATGACCCATGGTGCAGGTAAAAATGATGTTTTTCTTGTGGTTGAGCAAAGCCAAAGTTTTCCTAATTGCAGATGAAGAGGCAGAGACACGCTGAGTGGAAAGTGATTTCATGAGGGTCACAAAACAAAGCTAAGAACAGCTTTTATGAAATTAATTTCTGTTTAATCACCTGAATGTGCAGCCTTTTTAATACCTGGGATGAACATTTCCAGTGTTGTGGCCCATCTCTAATGCTGTTCCAGTGTTTCTGGAAACACTTTTTCCAGTGTTTCTGTTGTATTTTACTGTTCCTTCTCCTTTTTGCAGGAAAGGCTGAGATATGTGCTGGGCCTGCTGTTGTTGCTGCACAGCACAGACTCGTTCTATGTACCCGGCGTGGCTCCCATCAACTTCCACCGCAATGATCCCGTAGAAATAAAGGTAGGATGAACTCAGTACTGTTAATGTTTGGTTTGGGGGGTTTTTGTCTTTTGGGTTTTTTCTTTTTTATACCATAGCAGCTAAGATGGGTTGCAAAGTTAAATTCGGGGATCCTGTTGCTCAAATTTTTTGTTCATGTATGTCTTCTGCTTCACAACGTTCGGGTCCCATCACAATTCCTGTTCTTGCCCTGATCTCTTCTACCGAATTCCTTCAGCAGTTGCACCAAAGTCCTCAAGACTTTGCTCTGACTGGGAAAAGGGTCCCTTTCTCACTGTGGCTTTGAAGTGAATTTAATTTCTCCAGCATTATACTGACTTTAAAAGTGCTTATGCAGAGTGTGCCTTTGGGGGGAAGGTGAATGGTGGAATAAGGTCTGAATCAGACCTTCTCAATACCCAGTTTGCTCATGTTGTGCCTTTAGGGGAATTCATGAGAAGCTCTTCCCAGGTGGAGGTGTTTGTCCTTGAGCCTTGCAGATCTTTCAGCCCAGCCTTGCTGAGAGCTGTTCTTGTGCAGTGTTGCTGGTACTGAATGACAGAGCTGCTGCACCTATCCATGGGGAAGCCAGGCTTTGCTTTCAGGCATCAGTGATTTATAGCCCATTTCATTTATTTTTCTACAGCTGTGGCCTCTGTCTCAGCAAATCCAGCACCCTTGGGGCTGCTGAGGTTGGCTGCTCTCACGTGAAGCGCAGCACAGTTTTCTCTTTGGCCACAGACTGCCAGACATAGGCTATTTTTAAGCAAATGAGACTTGCCTGTGGCTACAGTAAGCTTCCCCGAAGAAGAGGGTTTTGGAATAGCTGTTCTCAAAGGGATTTCAGGAGCTAAACGCTTCCTCAAGTGCTTAGGCAAGTCAGCGTATTTGCCAGCACTCTTCCAATAAACAAGCTTGGCTGTGTTACAAAACACTTCTGTTTTTCAGAGGAACTGTGGTCTTGGCTGTTGTAGTATGTCTCTGCACTTCCCTTGTACCCTGTGATTTGTGGAAACTCTCCAGGAATGTTTGTGGTTGGTCACCTTGTCTTCCCAGACTGATGGCTCTTTGCCTTTCCTTGTAGAGATTAAAACTGCTGAACTCTCCATAGCACTGGAGGCCAGACCTCTAGGTCCAGTGGGATATGAATTTTTGTTTGAGGAAATCTTATGTGAAATGTGACTCTTGAATCTCTTTTGAGGTCTTTGTTGTTTCTTAGGACTCCACTGAGATATAAATTTGTGAAACCACCATGTTTTGTTCTTTGAGTGTTTTTCTGTGAATGAATTGCTACTGGAAGTCTCTCAGGAACATCTGTCTCTGTTACTATTTTTAATATTATTATTAGTAGTAGTATCTTCTGGAAGTGAGCTTTATGGAAGGTGTCTTGAAGTAAGCATCAGCTTCTAAATGATGCTGAGAGGACAGGAAATTATCTGGAGTTTTTTCCTGGGGGTAATCCTTCCATTCTTCCTGCAGGCTGTGAAGCTGACGAGCTCCCGGACCCAACTGCCCTACGAGTACTACTCACTGCCCTTCTGCCAGCCCAGCAAGATCACATACAAGGCTGAGAACCTCGGTGTGTACCTGTCAGACAGTGTGGGAGTGTTTACAGAGATAAAAGAATTGCAAGTGTCCCTTCTGCTGAGCTGAGAGAACCTGCTTCCTCTGATTCACTGTGTGCTGGCTGTCTGCAAACGGCAGTGTCCATGTGTTGGACAGAGGAAGTGCCTGTCCTGAGGGAGAGTGCGTAACCTGCTTCATAAGCAGGGCTTGATACTTCCAACAAAGCAGCTATACTGACTTGCAATCTTATCCTTGCACCTGGGCTAGCAAAGGAGGCTTGCTGTGGTCCCTGCAGCTGCAGTGCCTGGCAGCAGGATCAGCAGCACGAAGCCTGGCAGTCTCCAACCCTGCCTATGTTTTCCTGTTTTCCAGGTGAAGTTCTTCGTGGGGACCGAATTGTAAATACACCTTTCCAGGTTTCCATGAATGTGGAGAAGAAATGTGAAGTTCTGTGCAACTTTCCCAACAAGCCAGTGACTCTGACAGTGGAGCAGAGCAAGCTCATCGCCGAGCGCATCAGGGAGGATTACTATGTCCACCTGTGAGTCACTCAAGTGTGGGTTTGTGTTAGGGGGATTTGGTGCTGTGGACAAATTTGATCTGAAATCTGTGTTTTCAGCATTGCTGATAACCTTCCTGTGGCAACACGGCTGGAGTTTTATTCCAATCGTGAGGAAGAGGAGAAGAAGAAGGAGAAGGATGTGCAGTTCGAGCATGGATATAGGCTTGGGTTTATGGATGGTAACAAGGTAGAGAACTGAGGTGCTGTGGGAGGGTGCCTGGAGGAGACTGGGGTGTCTGTTAGAGGTTTGCCAGAGAGTGTCACAATTGGGAATGAAACCAAAAGGTTTTATTAATAGTGGAAATATGAGAGAGGGGTCCCTTGTGGGCAGAAGAGGGTGGGTGGGAAGGTGGGAAAGCCAGAAGTCCTTGCTTTTATTTACTGTGTGACTTTGGACAGGCTCATGCAGTGGCTTCCCCTCAGCAGAACAAAAGCACTGTGCCTCCAAGACTGGCTGATCTCTGGTGTTGGAGTCTTTAGTTTTCCCTCACTGAAGCTGTTTTCTGCAGTTGTTGCTTCTCAGCTTTGCCTCTTCCTCCTGTAGGGTGCTGATGTTTTATTTTATGTCACTGTTTCAGTTCTACCTGCACAACCACCTCTCCTTCATCCTTTACTACCACAGAGAGGATGTGGAAGAGAGCCAGGAGCACACCTACAGGGTGGTGCGCTTTGAGGTGATTCCCCAAAGCATTAAACTGGAAGGTAAGAGATCCTTGAGGAGGGGAGCAAGGGGGAAGAATCTCTTGTATGGACAAAAGGCAGATGCCAGTGATGTGCCAATTATTGCTTCACAGGGCACAGAAATGAGTCTAAATTACAAGAATAATAAACCGCTTTGTTATTAAGGAAGTACCAACAATAGAGACATATCCATGAACTGCAGTCCATGGAAAATCAATTCCTGTAAAAAGATCCGAGTTTGAGGTTTTGGGGTTGGATTTTTTTGCACTGTGTCATCTGTTGTGAGGCATGTCTGGCATTCTAGCTCTTGCTGTGGCGCAGATCTCCCAACTGGGACACTCTGTGCTGGTTCAGGGACACACAGGATGTTTGGAACTGTTCGGGGGATTGAAATTTAAAAATAATGGTTAGGGGAAAACACTCTTACCTCAGTGAGCCCAATGGAAAAGGGTGTCTAGAAGGGCAGTTGGTCATGGTGTGGATCAGCCCACGCAGCTCCCCTCTGGCAGGGCAGGCACTGCTATAGAGGTCTTGTTTCTCACTATATCTTGTGGAATAGAGGATTTGGTCAAGGTCTACATCCTTGGCTTCAGAACCTCTGGCTTTTATCCTTCCAGTTAAGGAGAGCCCTGTGCATAGCTTTCCTGAAAGCTTGTTAATGGTGCTCCACTGCTGGTCAGGAGAGTAGTTTTGCAAACTGCAGAGCAGGTGATCAAGGAGCGAGTGCTTCCCCACCTGGAATTACTGCAACCCTGTGCCCTCAGAGTGATGCTCAGTGGGAGAGGTGGTGCCTGAGGGAAGGGCTCACTGTGCTCTGCTTTCCCCTACAGACTTGAAGGCTGATGAGAAGAGCATGTGCACCCTGCCTGAAGCCACAGGCTCTGCCCCTCAGGAAATAGATCCTACTAAAGAGAACCAGTTGCTCTTCACCTATTCTGTGCACTGGGAGGTGAGGCAGTACTGAGGAGCTGGCTGGCAGTGATACTCCAAGTGTCTGTTACTGGAGTTGTGGAAGGCATTGGGAATGTGCTGGTGTGAGAACTCTCCTGTTCTTTCAGGAAAGTGACATTAAGTGGGCTTCCCGCTGGGACACGTACCTGACCATGAGTGACGTGCAGATCCACTGGTTTTCTATCATTAACTCGGTTGTGGTCGTCTTTTTCCTTTCAGGTGAGTGGATGTGTGGGGAGAGGAAGGCTTTACCATCATCTGCAGGGAATTTTCTTTAAGCCTTAGCTGCAGGTGGCTTGAGGAGGATGTGGGTATCAGAACCTGGTCAGAAGGAGCAGGAAACCAATTTAAAGCCTCCCAGTTCAAATAGTGTCCTGTGGGGTCAGTGAGTTACCAGCATTTCTCATACTGGGGTCATTGAGGGAGTAAAAAAAGCCCATAAGAAAGCCACAGTGCCCCATTTCTGCTGGAATACTGCCTTCCCTGCTCCTTGGGGTTTTGTTTCTGTCTCTGCTGATGACTCAAGACCTCCTCTCCCAGCCAGATCATAGTGTTGGTGGGAGCCATGTAGTTGCACAGTATGAGAGCAGCACAGCCATGTGGGAGCCTCTGAGCTGAACTCTGTGCTTGTTTTCAGGGATTCTCAGCATGATCATCATCCGGACTCTGCGGAAGGACATTGCCAACTACAACAAAGAAGATGACATTGTATGTGTTTGTTCCTTGGGCTGGGATTAGAGGGAGGGAAGCACAGGCCAGGAGGGATCCAGTGTGCAGACTTGGCTCTATTGTCTCTTCCCTTGCCCCTGTTTTCCTTTGAGCCCTGGCCATGGGACGGGCAGTTGTGTTGTGCTGTCACACACCTTTTTCTGCCTGAACAGTCACATACCAGTTAGGATGTCTTAGACCTAAGGAGTGACTGCAGACAGCTCTGTAAATGTGTGCCCTGGCACTGACAATTCAGGTCTCAGCTGTTTTTAGCCCAAGAGGAAAAAAGTTTCTTGGCTAGAGTGGTAAAATTCAGTAGGAAAACTGGATCCAGGAAAGTTAACCTCTTAGGCTGCCTGTGGTAGGACCTTAATTTCCACTAGTATATCACATCTAAATAACCTCCTTTTTCTGTTGTTGCTATAGGAAGATACCATGGAAGAATCTGGTTGGAAACTCGTGCATGGAGATGTCTTCAGGCCTCCACAGTACCCTATGATCCTCAGCTCTCTCCTGGGTTCTGGAATTCAGCTCTTCTGTATGATCCTGATTGTCATCTGTAAGTGGCACATGTTGCATGGGGTGACTGTAACACGAATGATGCTCGAGGATGTTTGACTTCACCCTGTGCTCACCTTAGCTGGAGTGAGGCCCATGAAGCTGCTTCCTGTTGCCATCAGCCTGGGCTTGGCACTGCAGAGCTGCTGGATGACATTGCCCAGCTGAAGGCAGCTTTGTGTGATTTTATTTCCTTTGCCAAGCTGTGAGCCCTGGCTGATAGTGGGCTGGGAGACTTTTGCACAGGTGTGCCTTGCCTGCTGAGCTGCACCTGCTCCCATCCCTGGGGAAGCTGATGCTGAAGCATGGTCTGTAGCTGAGTTCAAAGCTGTGCCTTCTTCTCTGGCCAGTGCTGGAGGCTGTGGATACGTTATGCTGTAGGGAAATCAGGCCTGTGCAGGGATTGCAGGCAGCTGTGGGCTACAGATGGGACAGGCCCTGTCCTCGAGCTGCTGCAGCACATGTCCCTCAGAGCTGCTGTTCCTTGTCCTGTTTCCCTCTGCAGTTGTTGCTATGCTGGGGATGCTGTCGCCTTCGAGCCGGGGCGCACTGATGACAACTGCCTGCTTCCTCTTCATGTTCATGGGGTAGGTGCCTCCACAGCTTCCCCCTGTGCTGTCCTGCCTCCCCCAGAAACAGCAGCTCATTTTCGTTGACTTGGCTTGTTTCTGTCCAGGGTTTTTGGTGGATTCTTTGCTGGCCGCTTATACCGGACTCTGAAAGGCCATCGATGGAAGAAGGGAGCCTTTTGTGTGAGTCTTGGATGTTCTGTGCTGTTTATCCAGGTTTGCTGATGGCAAAATCTGTGGCTAAGCTCCACACATTTGTGGTAGCTGGACACAGTCTGACTGTGCTGCACATTTGCTGTGGGTTGAGTCCTTGTAGCTGTATGGAAAAGGCATCACCAGAGCACGTAGTAGAGCAAAGAGGATTGTCCAAGATCCTCCCTACAGCCCAGCTCTGTGTCCTTGTCCTGTAACAAAAGGGACACTTCTCCACATGTGCCTTGTTTCAGGGATGGACTCATTCCATAGGAACATCTGGCTGATGAATCAGGTGCTTTCTCTTATGCTGTGGTTCCTCTTGCAGACAGCAACACTGTACCCGGGCGTTGTCTTTGGCATCTGCTTTGTCCTCAACTGCTTCATCTGGGGGAAACACTCCTCTGGTGCGGTAGGTGCCACCCTCAGCCTGGGGCCTGCTGGGTGGGAGAGGGTCACTGGGCTGATAGGGACCCACTTGGCTTCCCAGACCTTTCCAAGTGGGTGACTGGAGGGTTGGCTTGGCCAATGACATCAGTCCCCCGGGCAGGAGCGCTGTCAGCCTCACTTCTGTGGCTCTTGGTGTGATTCCAGGTGCCTTTCCCTACCATGGTGGCCTTGCTCTGCATGTGGTTTGGGATCTCCTTGCCCTTGGTCTACCTGGGTTACTACTTTGGATTTCGCAAGCAGCCGTATGACAATCCTGTACGGACAAATCAGATTCCCAGGCAGATCCCGGAGCAGAGGTGGTATATGAACAAATTTGTGGGGTGAGTGATGAGTGTCTGGGAAATACGGTGAGTTAAGCCCCCTCTCCTTGGTCCCCTTGGGTTGCTGAGTGTCACCTGCTGCTCCCTGGACATGGAGAGATGGCAGATCGGGTTCCTTGAGACCACAGTGATAATTTGGATGTGGTATGAAGGGTACTTGTAGCCGTGGTACGTGCTCAACAGTGGGAGCAGCTGTGCCATTGCCTGTGAAATTTAGCAATCTGGAAAAGTAGAGCCTTTGCTTGGAGTGTTCTGTGTGGTTACAAGGAATTTTTAATGTCCAGACAGTTATATTGTGCTGCTTATGGTTTTTGTTTCTCCTCTGCAGGATCCTCATGGCTGGTATTCTGCCTTTCGGAGCCATGTTCATTGAACTGTTCTTCATTTTCAGTGTAAGCATTTAACCCACTTTCCTCCTCAATGGGATTCTTTTCATGCCAAAGCTTTTGAAAGGGAGGATGCTTTCACTGGTGCAGTCTCCTGTTCCTGTGTTCTCTGAAGGGGGTAGCTGGTTTCTTCCAGGCCATTCAGTAGTTTCCAGGGAGAGCTATAGGATTCTCCTGGTGGTCTTGTGGTAAAGACAAAATTTACTGTAACATTACATCAGGGAGGGGTCCTGGTCTTGAGACAGTCACTGTTCTGCTGCTACAGTTTTTCACCTTGTGTGGATGGGGAAGAATTGCTGTTCCATTGCTTGGGAGATGCAGGGGAATGAACAAGCTATCCAGATGTGTCTTTGTGCACCTTTTTGCAACCTGAATCCTCTGAAGTGACATTGTGAAATGCATTAGATCTGTGGTTTCATCTAGGTGAGGTTGAGGGGCCTCCTCATTTTCCCCTGGCTGGCTGGCAGAGGTTAGTCCCATGTTCAGTGACTGATCACAGTAACATGGAAATAAATTCCTGCTGTGTGTTTATTTCAGGCAATCTGGGAGAACCAGTTCTATTACCTTTTTGGCTTCCTCTTCCTGGTATTTATAATTCTGGTGGTATCCTGCTCCCAGATCAGCATTGTCATGGTGTATTTCCAGCTCTGTGCTGAGGTGAGATTTCCATGTTTGTAATTTGGGTAGCAGAGGGTGCTTGCTCCTGGAAAACCACAGATCACATTATTGCTGCTGCTCAGCAAAGATTAGTGTGGCCCAGCTTCACAGATGTGATTGTCCACAATGTCAGGGAATTAAAGCTCCTTGGTTATCTGTTAAGCTGGGAACTGTGGTTTAATACCAGGAATTTTGCTGGGCACAGGGTGTTTTGAGCTGTTCCCAAACTGTTCCATTCCATCCACATACAAAACAAAATGCAGAATCAAAGGTGAGCTGTGTCCTTGGGCAGCAGGTGCTTTGAGCCTGTCAGCATCACATCTCTTGGTTTGAAAACACGTTTGTGACAGAAGAAGTTCCCCAGTCCCAAATTGTGAATTTCCTTTGAAGGAAGATGGGTGGTGTTCTCCCTGTCCTGGAATGGTCACACCTTCCCCGAGGCAGAGCTTGGGGAGAAGAAAGTCAGGGGGATAATGAGGCTCTTTATCCTGTCAGGATTACCGCTGGTGGTGGAGGACCTTCCTGGTGTCTGGAGGATCTGCCTTCTACGTGCTGATTTATGCTGTCTTCTACTTTGTGAACAAGGTATTCCTCCTTGGTGAAAGTGCCATGTTTTTGAGGGTGACTGTGGGATTTGGGAAGGGAAATTGTGGGCCTGCTGAGCCCCAGTCTGCCCATGCCAGCCCAAGGCAGTGCTCACAGCCCTTCCAGACAGGAGAGGAGGGTGTAGGTGCTCCATGACTCGTGCAGAGCAGCATTCCCTGACCCCACCTCAAAGGGGATCTCCCTTCAGCTGGACAAAAACAAAAGTTTTCCTGCCTTTGCCAGAGCTCTCCTTGCAGAGGGCACTAGTTGATTTGTCATCTGTGTGCGTTATTTCACTGACTTTTTTCATCCTCTTCTGTTTCAGCTGGATATTGTTGAGTTCATTCCCTCCTTACTGTACTTTGGCTACACTGCCCTCATGGTCCTGTCCTTCTGGCTCCTGACGGGCACCATTGGCTTCTACGCAGCCTACATGTTCGTGAGGAAGATCTATGCTGCCGTGAAAATCGACTGAAGCTGGAATCCCCCCAGCAGGAATCAGACACCTCTGAACACGTGTCCTCCCGGGAGGGACAGGGACATCTTCTCCCAGCTCTTTTTAAGGAAACAAAAATCCAGTGGGAGAGTCACAAGAGAAATAATTAACTCCTCGATTTGGAATGTAACTTTGGCACATTGTACATGGATTCTGGGCTACTTCTGCGGGGAAAAGGGGTCTGTAGATACCTTACATTTTAACTTTATTATCCTGTTCCATATTTGAGGGAGTTTTTTAGCAGAGAAATATCCCTCTGTATAAGTAAACCCCCTTTTTGCTAATCCATCCTTTTTTTTATGTTGATGATGAGCGGATTTGAGACAGCAGTGGAAACACTTGTGAAAACGTTTTCTTCCAGCCCCTGGGGTGCTCTAGGATTCAGGGAGACTCTTCAGACAAATATCAGACTGGGTTTTTCTCCTGCCTTCGTGTCTGCACGGAAGAGGGAGCTTGACTATGGCAGAATACCTGGAGCCCAAAGGCTCACCCAGCGGGAGTCCGGCGCGCTCCGATCACCGAAGTCCCGGCTTCGGCTTGTTTACAATTTGCTGGAGGTGCCATTCGGAGCCTGGGAAGTGCAATTTCACCCTGAGAGAGCTTGAGCAACCTTCAGCATCGCTTCTCCCTCCCTCCAGCCTCAGACAGCACAGGCTGCTGTGGGAGGGTGGGACTGCCTCTCCTGCAGAAGGCAGGACAAAAGGTGCTGGTGGAAGTGACGTGGTTGTGCTGGAATACAGGACTGGAAGGATGCGTGAGGTAACTACCAGAGTTTGTTCTGTCAATAGTTCTGCTCTGGATGAGTGAGGAATCAGGGCAGGCTCCTTCCTGGGAATGCCACTGGGATCCTGAAGAGCCTGCAGGAGCTGGCTGTGATGCCGTGGTGTTAGTGCCAAGTGATCTGAGGCAGTGTTGGGCCCGAGCTGCCCAAGGGTGGTGCAGGCCATGCTGAAGGGGCTGGCACAGGCAGGTGGCCCCATGAGCTGTCCCATGGCTGGGAGCGGGGCTCTCTCACTGGCCCTATGCTCTGACTGCCCTTACTGCTCTCGGCTCCTCCTCTGAAATTCTCTACCTCCAGGGAACAGGAAAAGTGTACACCCCATAGCTGTATTTTGTTCTTCTCCACAAAAACCAGTCCACGCTCTCCCGGATAGCTGATATGGGCTCTTCTTTTCCCATGGCTTGATGCCTGAATCAGCCTATGGGAAGCTCTTTTTAAAAGAGGTTAAAGTTGGGTTGTGGTTTTTTTTTTTTTTATTTTGGTCACTTCAGTGATGTTTATCAGTAAAAAGGTTCCACGTTACAGTGAAGGCTCCCTTCATCCCCAGACTCACTCGATTCAGCCAGGACTACAGAGGAGAGGTTTTTTTAAGTGAGATCTATGAAAATTTTTCTTCTTGGAGTAAGATCTTCCAATGACCAGCTGCCACAGGTCACATCATTCCAACCCAAAACTGTCCAAAGCCCTCCTTGATCTCAGGGAGGGCTTTGGGGCCTTTTTAAACCCCAATTGCCATAAGTTTCCACCAGGTCCATGCAAGGGCCTGTGTCCCTTCCCATTGGCCCTGCCTGTCATGCCAAAGTCTAATCAACCAGGAATCATGGATGGAAAAAAGGAGGAGGGGATGTGTGAGCCGGCTGTGCTGTGGAATCCTGTGTCAGTTCTGATTTGAGGTCCCTCTCTGAGATTTTTGTCGATTTTTTTTTTTTTTCTGTTCTGCCCCTGCCGCAGTGGAGAGGCTCAGCCAGCATTGATTTCTCTCCCTTCCCTGAAGTGTTTTCTCTGTATTCTTTGTAATTTTTAATTAATGTATGTATTCTTTGTGTCCTATTGTAAATAAATCTGCCATTGTCCTGTCATCCTGCTCTCTTGGGTTCTCCTAAGCCATTTCTGGAGAATTTCTTTTTGTAACACTTGGCCTGTTGAACACCCAT
This sequence comes from Pyrgilauda ruficollis, assembly GCF_017590135.1. Lineage (NCBI taxonomy): Eukaryota > Metazoa > Chordata > Aves > Passeriformes > Passeridae > Pyrgilauda > Pyrgilauda ruficollis. The sequence continues at coordinate 1,052,164 of NW_024511099.1, forward strand.
GTGGTCTGTGATGTGTGGCTTCAGCCAGAAGCAGAGCTTGGAATACTCTGGCTTTCTTTGTAATATTTTTCTCCTAGTAAACTAAGTTTCTTCCAGTGTGGCATGCCCTGAATGCTGCCATATATTGTAATTGTGCCACCAGTTGAGGCATTTGGATCTGCTGCTGCTGTGCTGCTGGGTAAGATCACTTGAGCGGCTCATGGCTGGTGTGAGACACGTTGTTTGACGTGTGGCACTGATGGGCAGAGCGGCAGAACTGTTGGGTGGCAGTGCTGGGCAGTGCTTTAGAGCAGCACAGGGGAGAGGACAGCTCAGAAGGGAGTTTGAGGAGTGCTGCTGCAGAAGCTGAGCCCTCAGCGTTGGCTTCCAGCTCCATTGGCTTCCCAGAGCTTGTGTGTTTCTGCTGAGGGGTGTGTGATAGGAGATCAGTGAGCCTCTGCTGGAGTGCTGGCTGAGGGAGGCAAAGTGAATTCCCTTTTCCTGAGATGGTTTGCCCAGCAGAGCAATGGGTGTGATTCCCCCAGGTGAGAGTCCAGTGTCAGGGGCTGCTGAGTGTCTGTGGGTGAGACCAGAGCTGGCAAATATGTGAATCAAAACTCAGAAATCATCAGAATAATCCCTTCTCCCTTTAAAAAGGCAAAGGAAGCTTCAGCTCCAGCATCAGGACAATCCATACTGTACTTATTTTTGGCAGATGAGTGTATTCCTGTTCTGTCACAGTCCTCAGCGCCAGGGGAAAGCTGCTGAGGAAAGAGCACGTTTAATGGTGGCTGAATTAGGAATGAAAACTAGAACTGAAAACTAGATCATTCTTAGACAAGCACCTAACACTGATCATGGCTGTCAGCTTTTAATCCATGTTCTGAAGGAGAATCCCAGGAGGGCCCTGTGTGCTTTGCCCTGTTTCATCTTCAAATGCTGCTGGTGCCTGCAGCCAGTTGTAGCTTAAGCTGAGGTTTGGTCCTGGTTCTCCTGCCTGTGGGGAGCAGAGCATGCTGGGGTTATTGGGAGGGGGAATGGGCTGAACTTGTCTGAAATGCTGCCGTATGGGCTGGAAATTTTAGTGAAACCAAGCAACCAGAACTTTCTGTCTAACAAACATTATTCTCCTTGACAGGGGATAATGGTGTCTGCTGTGACTGCCTCCCCAGTGGGGTGCTGGGTTTTTTTCTTGTGGGTCTAATTCTTTGCTTGGCAGAAATTTAAGAACCTCTGTGGCTTCACGTAGGGAACTGTGTCTTTGACCTGCCTTATGATTTTATCCTGTCTCCATCCAACCACAACCCGAACTCCCCTCCATGAAGACACCTGGGGTAGATCCAAGTGCTTTTAATAAACAACTTCATTATAAAAGATGCTTTCAATTTGAACTTCATTTTGCAAGAGCTAATTTTAGTGATGAACCATACATTTCCTAATGGCAATTAATTACAATTTTAAAACCTTGTTTACAGCCCCCAAAACACTCCTTTAAAAGAGGTTATTCATTCTGTGTAAAAGTGCTAGAAAGTTTGTTTTTAGAAAACCAGTTGAGCTGTAACAATGGGAAGTTTCTGGCTTTGGCAGCTGTAGCTGCAGGGAGGGAGGTCAGGCACGGGGCCTGTCCAGAACCAGCACAAGAAGGGACAGTGTGAAGGGAGGGACACTGTGGCTTTCCCATCCCCTCCCATGGCTGATCCCAAACCCTTCCCCTTCCAATGAGATGTGTATGGGCTCCTGTGGGAGATGGCAGAGCTTGTGCTGGGAGAGGGTTCTTGGCATGACTTGTGGCTGCCAAGGCCACTTGGTAGCTTTTCTTCCAGCAACAGTTTTGGAGCTTGGCTGCTCCCAGGGGTTCCACAGGTTGTTCTTTGTCCTTCTTGTAGCTACCCCGGGTCTCAAGAGTACATCAGCTGACAGCTCTGTGTTCTTCAATATCCTCATTCAAGGAAAACTGATTCAAATGTTACAAAACAGTCTTTCTAAAAATTGCTCCTAAATATCAGGACTCACTAAAGTGGGAAAGCTCCACAAAGTATCAAGGCTGAGGCACTCAGTAGGGTGAGGAGATCTGAAACTCCAGAGAGGCTTCTAGCAGAAGTTCTGGGATGTGCTGCAGCGTGCAGGCTTCTGCAGCCTGCCATGGCACCCTGAAGTGGCTTCTGAGGGCTCTGGGCAAAGCTCATGTGTTACCTTCTTGCAAGACACTGACTGCAGAAGGGCTGCAGGCAGGTCCATGGCCTGTTCACCTGGACACTCAGCCAGCCTGGCCTGTCCTAGGTGTTGGAGGCTGTCCCTGTCCTGCAGCCCTGGAGCTGTCCCCAGTCCACTGCATTCCATGATAGAGCTGGTTATCCCCTTGCACAGTAGCTCAAAACAAAGACACAAAAGTGAGGGATAGTTGGTTTGTAACAAGACACTTCAATGTTGGGGATTCTTCCCCCAGCTGAAGAGCTGACCTATTTATAGTAATAAAAAAATTAATTCCAAATTCCCTGGTTATCTTTTGCAATGCTTTTAACTTGCCTTATCAGTGTGATCTGATACAGAGAAGCTCCCTCTGTGTCATGCATGCTCTTATTTCCATGCTGGTATTTAGGCACTGGTGGAAAGGACCACACAGACCTGGCTTCAGGCACAAGCACAGAGTGAGGAAGGTGCTTCAGCCTCCTCCTGCAGCCCACCTGTGCACATGGCAATAAAATGTACTTTGAACAGGAAAGCCAAGCTCGTCTCCTGGTGTGGGTTTGTGAGAAGCAGAATGTGATCTCTTTTCTGGTCTTATTTCTGAGCACCAGTTGTTTTTGCTCAACCTGTTTGCATGCCAGTGTGAAGTGATTAGTGGTGTGTGGCCTGTGGGAAGAGGTAGAGCTGGCTCCAGGTAGAGATTGCAGATGGTACCCCAGGAGAAAACTCCTCACCTGCAGCCACAAGAATAGCTGAAATGTGTAGGATTCTTAGGGGATCCCAGTTATTCACCAGAAGGAAGCAAGTCCATCACTGGGAATAGCCAGAAGTGAGCCTAATGTGAGTGTGCATGGATTGTGCAGCAGGGACAACAGAACCTGAGAGGTGGTGGGGCATAGGAATAGTGGTCCTGTAAGGCAGCTGGATCAGTGGTAATGGCATCTCCCTGGCACCTTCCAGCTGCTTTCCAAGACAGGCTCATTATGGCTGGGCAGGTTATGGTAAACAGGCATGGAAAGGGTGAGAGGTGCCAGAGCTGGAGATTGGGGTGAAAAAAATCTGGGTGTCCCAGATCCAGCAGACCAGGCTAAACCAAAACACCTTCTCCTGCTGCACAGGGGTCAGCCAGGATGGGATTCACAGCTTCAGGTGGCAGCTCTCATCTCTAGGAACTGGGAAAAATACAAGAAGTAAGTTATGGAAAAGACACAAATTTTGGATGGGGATGGAAACCTGAAGTGGTTCTGTTTGAGCCCTTCATCCACTTCACTGGTCCGTGGCAGAATAGCTCCAGGGCTTGGGCAGGCAATTAACTAAAAATAGGCACCTGAGGGAGAATTCAGTCAGCCTGACTAACTGGGATTAGAGGATAAGCAAGAAGGTAGGGTGATGGGAAGCACATCTTTGAAGATTTATTTGTGGAATTTTAATTGCAGGCAGCAGAAAATGCCTCTGTGGGGTTGTTCTGTCCAGAGAGCAAAGGTGGTGCAATGGTAGAGAAAGGAAAAGGGGATTTTTTCAGTGAACTGCAGGAAATCTTCCCAGCAGCTGCTGTTCACCTGTCAGCAAGGAAGGAATTAAAGAACAAAGAGCTGAGCTCAACAAAAGTACTGAAATCATCAATCTACCAGAGGTGAAAAAAGGATTCCAGTTGAAGTGACACAATTTTTCAACACTGAGGCTAAAGAGCAGCAATGTTGTGAGACAGAGAACGGGGTCTGTCACAACATGGTGTGTGGGTATTCTGTCATGTGGAATTCAGTGGAAGCAAATGCAAGCTAACATGTGGTTCCTTCCTACAAATGGATTTTGAGTGAGCTTTAATCCCAAGGGGAAAAAAGATCTTCAGCCTTTCACATGGTTCTGGCAATCTGAGCCTGGAAGGATGGGCAAGAGTTAACCCTCTGCTGCCAGGGAGTGGCTTGGCTATTTGTTAGTTCTTATTTCTAGGGGGCATTAGGTCCTTGGCTTTCTGAGAATCCAGGGTCTGATTTATAAGGGCTGGCAAGTTCATGTCCTGTCCTTTTACTAACTGGAGGTCTCTGGGTTTCTGTCTTAGTTGACTGCACTGTTCCTACTGCTTTGGACCCCCCTCCTCCCCCCCAAGCCAGCCAGTTAAAACATCCCTTTATTCAATTAAATCCTCCTGAACAATTATGTGCTGTACTTGCTGCCCTTGGGCTCTGGTGCAATCTTTGTGGTACAGGTGTGCCAGGAACAGAGGGATCAGAGAGGAATGGTTACCTGGGCTCTGCCTGCCTGACTCGCAGCTGTGTCCTGGACCTGCAGCCCCCAGCTCGTGGTCTAAAACAAAAACCAAACCCAAACTCTTTCTGGGATGATTTTTTATACCACATAACCAGCACAGTGGCTGCCACAAAGCCCTGCACATATACCACAGAACAGATTGCAGGCTGTGCTGCAGCAATCCCCCCTCACAGCATGCCAGTTGCCCTTGTCCCTTACCTCCAGCTGCATCAGCAGGAGCTTGGCCAAGCTGACTTCCACTGACTTGCCTAAGGGCTTGGTACCGATCTCCTAGTGAACTGGGATTCCCAAGTGCTGTAAGCTTGGACGTTCAAAGTATTTTCTTATAAACAGGTAAAAGTTGTTCACTGTAATTTGTTCTGTGAATTGCATATTTGCTATTTCAAATGGAATTACTCTTGTTAGTTTTAGACTGATTGGAAAAATACCTTCAGATTACAAGCTGTTGTGGTAGAGGAACTTTGAATCCATTTTCCTGTGCAAACACCTGGAATCAGCTCCAGTGCTGTCTCTGACCACGTTGCCCTTGCTGGGTTAGATTTTCCTTGCATTGACAAAGGTTACTGCAGTTCTGCTTGTTAAAGTAGCTGTGGAAAGCAAATCACACGTGCAAATCATAGCAAAATGAATTCCATTTATTCTTTGACAGACTACTGGTAGGAAAAAGATGCCTGGCTCTAAGTTTAGCTACCACTGCTAAAGGAATTCCAGTGATGACATCTGTTCAGAGTACAATGCAGGCAGGAAGCAAAAAAGCTGAATGTTCTGCAGTGGGAGAAGGCGTGTGATGGCATTGCATAAATCTGATAATCCTCACTGGCAGTGAGTGATCAGTTCTGACCATTTATTTCTGAAAAAATAATAATCCTCTCAACTGAAGACAGGGATAAGGCTTGCATATAATTGATAACAGTGTGAAACTCTTTAATTTGCAAAGAGCAAAGCAATAGAAGACAGGCCTGAGGTATTCAATGCTGGTAAACAGACTGGCTGCAATGCCCTGTTTACCTTTGCTAGGTTAGAGAACAAGAAGGCACTCGTTGGACTTGGAAAGGCAACATTTTCCAGTGGAGAAAAGGAAAAAGTACTGCATTCAACTCGGGGAGATCATTGCCACAGGATATTGCTGAGGTAAATAAATCTTATATTACATTTTGATACAAAAGTCTTATTTGCAGCATTGCTGGCTAACCTAAAACAACTGATCTATGTTCTGGAGAATCAATGGATTGCTAAAAAGTCATTCTGGGAAGAATTACTAAGCTAAATTAAAAATAAAATTCTGGAGTAAAATGGAAGGGGGACAAGCCTGTGACCAAAAGAGGCACAGCTGCTGTCACTCAGTGGGATCATGGCTCAGCAGGAAGGAATCTGCATCAACTGAGGTGGATGTGCTCTGGGGAGACAAGGGAGGACAGCATCTGGCTTCACCCAAGGAGCTGAGATAACAGAGTAGAGGTAGATTTTGCATTTCCTAGATTTATGGAGAACAGTATTGACAGATTTCCTGGTTTATATTGGCCTACAATGGTTCCTCCATGCTGAGGTATGAAGATCTGCCTGTCCTTAGCCATAAACATGCACCAGTGCAGAGTGACCTCCACATGTCCCCATCTGCAGTCTAAGTGCCCAGGAAAACAAGAGCAGGAGACAATACAGGTGCTAAATGACACCAGCAGCTGGCTGCCACTTCCCAGTATAACCCTTCTGCCCTGGTAGGTAGACAACCCATGGAAGAGTTGAAGAGGTAGGGCAGGGAGCAAGGGAAGCAGGACTTTAATTTCAGGAGGCAAGGCTTGAGCAGGAGAGAACAAAAAAGGCCAGTGGAACCAAACCCAAAGTAAAAAGTTTACTGCAGGCCCCAAACCTCAGCATTTTTTAGAACTACTGGTGTTGGGAAAAATGCTTCAAATACACTGACAGTGTGTACATGAAGCTGGGACCAATTTTTCCTTGACTGTTGGATTTTATCACCATTGAGGTTAAAATACACCTTTGAGACTCCTTCCTGGATAAGCCAAAAAGGGTGCTGACCTCAATGAGTGGTTAAAAAACCCCAAACCCCAGAAACCCATACTCTGTTCCTCATCCCAAGGGAAGCTATGGAGCAGGGCCTGCAGCCTGTTCTCAGCCACGCCTGGTACGCCAGTGCTCGATGTCCCCAGCTCCTCACCCAGCTCTCTCACGTGCTTTGGTTTCCAGACCTGTTTGCCTGGGGGAGATATTGAAAAGGGCTCTGTCCATACACCACACACCAAGCTAAGCTGTGAGAGCTGCTCCATCCCCTTCACTCAGGATAGCCAGCGAGAAAAGGCAGGAAGCTGCTGCCTACAGGGGCAGAGGCTGAAGTGGTCCAAAAGCAGTGTATTTCCCCATGGGGGAAGAACATGATAAGTGAAGAGAAATCAGTGCAACCTGACTTCGTTGTGTAAACAGTGTTCTAGCCACACCAGAGATGAACCCAGTGTATTCTGGTGTCTCCTATTTTTGCAATGGCAGAAACAGATTTGTGTTGTGTAAACAATGTTCACCATAACGAGTTTATCCTAACAGCTCCAAAGAGGTGACGTTGAATTCATTATGTAAACGGGCTTGTTGCTTAACACTGATGTGGAGTAAGCTGTGTTGGGTGATGGGATGAGAGGTAGCAGGGAAGGACAGCCTCTTCCCCATTGGCTTCATACAGAGCGGTATCTTGACTTCTTCTCCATGTGGAGGTGTTGGCTGGTTTGCCAGAATTGCAGTGTGGTAACATGAAATGGAAGCTGGACTCTTCAAAAGTTTAGCCCAGGATGAAAGAGTCTCAACTCCTTCTGAGGGACAGTCCCTTCCCAGAGAGGAATACAGCTCCAGCATTCTCAGGGAAGGTCAGTGCTAAGCGTGGCTCCTGATTCACAGATTAAAAATTACATAAAATATATCCAGTCTATCAGCTGAAATCTTTCTGCTGTACAGGACTGGGACTTGCACGGGTTCCAGTCTACAAGTGCTCCCTCCGAGATCAGAAACCTCCTGTCTGACCCAGCTCTGCCAGAGCTTTCACACCCCCAAGGAAGGAAGAGTTGTGCGTTTTTAAGGCTCTCCACAAAAGGGTGACTGAAAGATCTGTTCTCCAGTGCTATTTCCAGCTTATTGGAAGGCCTGGTGGAACCGTGGCAGCGTGGTTGTGCTCAAGCTGGAAGTGAAGACGGGGGGCAACGAATGAAGGGGCCCAAAGTTCAGCGAGGCCCCGGCTCCGGGAGACTCTTGAGGTTGATGTTGCAAAGTGGTGAGCAGTGGCTGCGCCTCCCCCTGCGAGTAGCCCATGACCAATCCCCCCGATGAGACAGGTGGATTGCAAGGAGGAAGATTTAGGGGAAGGAAGCCAAGAAGATGAGAAAAGTCCATGTTAGCAGCACAGAGAGCCTCTGAGAGGTTAGCAGGGCTCTTGGAAAGCAAAGCCTCATCCAGGGCGGGTGGCTGAGGCGAAGAGGACTGAGGATCACCAGATGAGAGAGACAGACTGCCAGGGAAGTCTGACAAAAAGCTGTCCACCTCTACTTTGGGTAGTTTCTCAGGCAAATATGAGGTAGATCCAAGCTGATACTTTGGAGGAGGTTGCGGTGGGGAGGAGATGGGAGAAGAAGACTCCAGAGGATAGCTCATTCCCATTGGAAGAGAATTAGGAACCAAAGAATGGGGCATCCCTGAGCTTGGCATGGTTTGGAGATGTGTGCTGTACATGCCCACGGGCAGCATGCCAGGGAAGCTCTTACCACCCATCATGTCTCTGGATGCCATACACAGGACAGGACTCAGCTCTTCCTTCACTGCCACAGAGGAGCTGCAGCTGAGCAGACCCAACATGTCCACTGGCTCCGTCTTAATCTTCAGCAGTTCCTGGGAGTGGCTTTTCTTCATGTGCCTGGTCAGGTGGTCCTTCCTCCCAAACCTCTGAGCACAGTACTGGCACAGGAAGTCCTTCCGCCCCGTGTGCACTACCAGGTGTCTCCGCACGTCCTTGCGGGTGTAGAAGCGCCGGTCGCAGTGGTCACACGGGTGCTTCTTCTCCTTTGCCCCGCCAGAAGCCCGCCTGGAATGAGCTTTGAGGTGCTCCAGCAGGACCTGGGTGCTCTCAAAGGTCTGGAGGCACACCTTGCAGCTGAGGTCACCGCTGGCAGCCGCGTGCATGGCCAGGTGTCGCCTGAAGCCCAGCTTGGTGTTGTAGTTCTTGCCGCACTCGGGACAGTGCAGGGCCTCCTTGTTGGGATCGTGGGTCTGCAGGTGGTTCCGAAGGTGATCCTTCCGGTGGAACATCTTCTCGCAGTACATGCACTGGTGGGGTTTCTGAGCAGAGTGTGTGGCCATATGCCTTAGGGGAGAAAAGTAGGAAAGGTCAGACAAACATCCAGCCTCTGAGGGAACACACGCTAGTTCTCCAAAATTTTCCTTGTGTCCTACACTTTAGGCCACGAAAATCCCAGATGGCATTTTACCTCCATTAAACAAGGAGCACAGGAGCACAACGCTTCAGGCAAAACCTACAGTCTGTCCCAGCAGCTGTCTCTCCTCACCTCCTGCTCTCTGCTGAGGCTGCCAAAGAAAACCTCCCTAGTTTGTGACACTAGGTGAGAACACTTCATTGGGAGGGTCAGGCTGTGCCCAAGTCTGCTGACAGCTACTGTGGTCTGATTTCACCTTGGTATCTCACACTCTCCCCCACTGTGGTTCACTTGGTTTCAAGTTCTCAGCCATCACTGTTTAACTATTTTGTGTTGTACTTCACGACATAAATGGGAACTCTACTTCTCCATATTGGAGCAACAGCTGCCATGGAATTACCCCTGTGGTTAGAAGCAGGACTTATGAATGCAAACGCTATTCTTGCTTTTCATTTTGTTTTTTAATCTGTGAACTTCACTTTCTGTTTCTATTTCCTCCTCAGTGAAACATAAAACAGCTTGAGCTCAGGATAGAGCATTAGCTGAAGCTCTCTGGAAGGCACCTAAAGAGATGCCAAGTATGGTAATATCTGGGACTCAACTGCTTTGCAAGGTAAAAGGGCATTTCCCCTCCTCCAGCTTCTCAGAAATTCAAGCAAAGACACACGAGGGAGGGGGTTTCCCCATTCTCCTGGCACTGCTGGGCAGAGGCACTTGCAGATACCTACCTGTAGAGCTTGTACTTGGAGGCAAAGGCCTTGCCACAGTGCAGCTGGGGGCAGTTGTAGGGCCTCTGCTCCGAATGGGAAAGCGTGTGAGTTCTCAGCTTGTCCACGTGAGGGAAGGAGGGCTCCGATAGTTCACACTGGCATTTTCCCTGACTTTCGGTTTCTTCACCTCTTGGTCTGGGGACTAATTTCCAGCCTGTCTCTTCCTCCTCCTGCTTTGCATCTTGAATCCAGTTGGGAACACTGGGAAAAAATGCCGTCATGGCAGGTCTAGTAGAACATGGCCATGTCAAGCAGAACTCGAGCCTGTGGGCGTCTCGCTGTGATGTTGTCCCGGTGCAGTTTTCTCTTGGAGCCCCCTGTGACCAAACTGCTTTAATAGCAGAACTTCTTCATCTGAAATCACAGAAGGCTGGTGTTAGGATACTGCCACCTCCACCCGTGCACACAGTGAACATGTGAAGATGTCTGTTCCCACTCATGGGGACCTCCAATCAATAATATTTTTTTGTCTCTTCCCCCTTAACCTGTTACCCGAATAAAATTATGTTGAACTTTTTCTGAATTACTTTTTTTGCCACTATTAAGAGCCAGTGTTACGTGTTGGATGTATTTTCTCCTGAAATATCATAAAAGGTGTCTATTTGTAGCTCTGAATACCTTACCCTGTGTGTTTTGCAGACAATTTCTCATCCCATTTTTTTATATTCTCACTTGCTCTTGGTCTCTGCCTACATGGAATTCCCTCTCAGAAATTCTCAGAAAAACCAAGGTTCTCTTGTATTTTCTTTTCCCATAATTTCTGCTACCAACCTGGTGCACTGGGCAAAACAATCTCCAGAGCAAATCAATCTGAACCCCCAGATGTGGCTGAACGGGGCTGAGGAAGGAAACTCTCAATTATCTTCAACATCACACCTTTTTCTGGAAGGCAACGGATGCTGCTCCTCTTCAGGGTGGGATTACTCATTGTATTTTCACTTTTGATTGTGAGGCAGATTCTGCCTCTCTGGATCAGCAAGTTTTCTACTGTAATGAGCAATTTTTAACTCTTTTTTTTTCTTTGACACTCTCATATATTAATAATGGAAGCTCAAACTGTTTCCTGTTCAACCAAATACACCTCCTGTAAACTCTTCTGGCTTTCATGTTGATGAGGTTCTACATGAATCTCTCTTAGGCTGCTCTTGAGCTGTGTGTTGGTTTTTACAGGGTTCTACTGCCAGCTCGACTGGTAAACGGTCAGCTGAAATAAAACCAACCTCTTTCACCCGATTTGGCTGCCTGAGAAACTCTACTTAAAATAGCATCAAACCCTCACTCCATGATTGCTTCAGAGGAGGAACTTCCTGCTGCACATCAACATGAGTGCGAGCTGTGGGCAGGATGTGCAACTGCGAGGGAACAAACCAACCCCCAAGAAAGTGCTCAAGGAACGTTATGAAGAGCTGAAATAACAATTACTGTGACTGCACCCTCACCCCAGACACCATGGATGGTTCCCTCAGGGTGGAAAACACTGGGAAACAGGATGACTCCAAGAAAATATATCACTGTGAGCTTTGGGAATGCCTGTTAAGAACAAAACTTGGTTTTGCGCAGGCTAAATCTACGTGGTCAGAGCAGAACAATAAAGGACCAGAACTGCTGAGGTGCCACTTTGGGACAAACCAGCGTGATGTGACAGCTGCTCTGAGCCCTCAGGGTGCAGGAGGCCTGTGGCTCAGAGCAATCTGTCTTCCTGGGTGCTAAAAACATGACTATTTCACCTCTCTATGAAATATGTCCCAGAAAATATGAGTGTTCTCTACCTCTTGCTCCAGAGCTGTGCAGGTGTCCCGAGAGTCTCCACCACTTTCACCAGGGAACTGCTCCTTTCCCTCCGAAAAAGCCTGGCCATCTGGGCCAGTTTCAAAGCTACCTGGAAGAAGATAAGAGTTTGAATGTTGATGTTTTTAACAGTCAGGTGCAAAACTGGAATTTTAGGGAATTCAGAGGTGCTGTTGCAACCGCCTTGCAAACGGCGGAGGTGCCGGGGGGTGGCCGCGAGGGGCAACTCGCTCCTCCCTCCGGCACCTCCGCCGTTTACCTCGAAAGCCAACCGGGAGACCCCCACCCCCGGGAGCGCTCCGTGGATAATGCAGCCCCGGAGGAGCGGGATCACACATCCCACCCCCGCCCCGCAGCCCTGAGGGGAGGGAGGCGGGCCCGGCCTACGCCCCCCCCTCCGCCCCGCATCCTCCTCCTCCTCCTCCTCACACGCCCCCCTGTCCCCTGAGGGGACCCCGCCACCGAGGGGAGGGTACGGCCGTGCCACCGCCCCTCGCTGCGGTGCCGCCCCCCTCCCTCGCCCCCCCGCGCTCACCCCGTTCCCCCGGGCCCCGCCAAGCGCGGCTCCGCTCCCGGCCCCGGCGGCGCCATTGCGCGGGGCCTTGTGGGAGTGACGTCACGCCTCGGTGGTGGCCGCCAGAGCGGCGCGCCGCGGGGCATGCCGGGATGGCGGCGCCGGGCTCCGCTCGCCGACGAGCCGCCATGGCGGTGCCGCCGGGCCCGGTGCTCCTCGTCCTCCTCCTGCTCCTCCCGGGGATGGCGGCGGGAGGCGGCGCGGCACCCGCCTGGGACGAGGCCGGGTACCTGCTCTACTGTCCCTGCATGGGTGAGGCTTTCGCGGTGTAGGCCCCCTGTACATCTCCCGGTTGCATCCCCCGCTGCAGACCCCGGTGCTGCAGACGCCGGTTCATCCCCCGGCGCGGTCCGCGTTCCCTTCCCCGCTGCATTCCCCGCTCCGTTCCCCACTGTATTCCCCGGTCGGTGCCGCGTTGCATCCCCCGGTCGGTGCCCCGCTGCATCCCCCGCTCCGTTCCCCACTGTATTCCCCGGTCGGTGCCCCGCTGCATCCCCCGGTCGGTGCCCCGCCTGACTGAGCCCCGTCTCCCTCAGGCCGCTTCGGTAACCAAGCCGAACACTTCCTGGGCGCCCTGGCCTTCGCCCGCGCCCTCAACCGGACCCTGGCCGTGCCGCCCTGGATCGAGTACCGGCACCACCGCCCGCCCTACACCAACGTGAGCCCCGGGCGGCGGGAGGGAGCGGGGGCGCGGCGGGCCGGGCTGGGAGCTGCCCGGGGACGAGCTGCGGGCCCCGGTAAGGGGAGCCCCGGCTCAGGGCTCTGCTCCCCCGCAGCTGCACGTCCCCTACTCGGAGCACTTCAGGCTGGAGCCGCTGCGGCGCTTCCACCGCGTGATCAGCCTGGAGCGGTTCATGGAGCAGCTGGCGCCCCGGCACTGGCCGCCCGGCAGCAGGGTGGCCTATTGCTTCGAGGCTGCTGCCCAGAGGAGCGCGGACAAAAGCACGTGTCCCATGAAGGTGAGCTCCTCCTCAGCCCCGCGGGCACGGCTTTATTCCCAAGGCTGCCGCGGACTCGTTCAGGTCGCTATTGATTCGCAAATTTAGGAGTTACCCACCGCGAATCGGTCTGTGTGGCATTGCTTTCACCGCTTGTGGAGTGGCTGCTGTGCCATCGTCAGTTTTCTTTGTCTGCAAGTGCTTGGGGATGCGGTCTGTGCAAGTAGTTTTATCACCTGAGATTTAATTGTGACTGTAGCTTATCTCCTGCTCTCTGTTTTCCAGCTGGTGTAAAGCAACTTCTCTTAACTACAAGTTTGAAAGCTGTGGTGTCCTTGTTCTTAAGACAACCTTTGCAACACTCTCAGTGAACTTCCCTTAATGTATTCACTGTCTCCTTCCTCTGGAGCTGGTGTGTCAGACAGGCTGTTGTATTCCAGCTGCTTCCATCCTGGAACAGGCTCCTGCTTTGCACCTCAAGATCTTGCTACATCCATCTTTCAGGCTCTGTCTGTGCACTAAATGAACACTCGTCTTTTCTTTGCAGGATGGAAATCCGTTTGGTCCCTTCTGGGATCAGTTCCAAGTGGATTTTGATAAGTCTGAGCTCTTCAAGGGAATTTCCTTCAGTCCTGCATACAAGGACCATTGGATCCAAAGGTAGCAATAAGATGCAAGAGCGCTGGCAGGTCACTGTGGGCGTTTAGAGTCACTCATGAGAGCAGCTGTGACTGTGTGTTGTGACTTTACATTTTGGGGGAGAGATTGAAGTGGTTAGTTAGTAATATAGTTAAAAATATTAATTCTTTTTCTATTAAATATTTGCTGAGCACTTTATGTGGGCATTGTTTTAAGTATGAAGTGTTAGGCTGATTGACTTCTGAGCCAGGAATATTTAATTTATCAAGTATTCATTAAATATGTAATTAATCATCAGAAAGAATTTGGTTCTCAGTTTGGGATTATGAACTGTATTTTGCTGCTTATCTTGTGTTTTCAGAGCCATGAGTGACTTTAGTGGTTATCAGTAAGTTTGGGTGACAGAATTGGTCTGGTCTGGGGTGAAAATGTAACATCCCATTGCTTGCTAGCTCCTCACTGCACGTTTGAGGTTCTTCTCTGATTGTCTGTCAGATAAAAGGTCTGAGGTAAAATACAGACCCTGAGATTTCTTCAGTTCAGATGGCAAAACAGCTAAAATTATCTCAATTTGGAGCCATAAAAGCTGCATTTTTTGGGGCGTTCCTGGGTTCTACTCTAACCTTCACAGCAGCCTTCGTGCAGGTTAATCACGTTTCAGACTGCTGCGTTTGGTTTTCTGTAGGTTTCCAGCCTCTGAGCACCCTGTTCTCGCCTTACCTGGAGCTCCAGCCCAGTTTCCTGTCCTGGAGGAGCACCGGCCCCTGCAGAAGTACATGGAGTGGTCGGATGCCATGGTGAAGAAGGGAGAAGCCTACATCCAGTCCCTGCTGCTCCGGCCCTACGTCGGAATTCACCTGAGGATCGGCTCCGACTGGGTACGGTGCAGTGGGGTGTGGACAAAGCTGCTCAAAAAGGAGCTGTGCTGGGAGAGCCACCTGATCCCTGCTGGCATCCAGGAGCTCCCTGTGTGTTAGCAGTGGTGCTGGGATTCTTTCAAACAGGCAGAGGTGGGGGACGTGGTGATGTTTTCTCACTTGAATGTGGTGCGAAAAAAACCGAAAAAAGTTTGTGGTGAGGTGGGGTTCAGCCTCTCCTGCCAGTGACAGGATAAAGGGAAATGGCCTCGGGTTGTGCCAGGGGAGGTTCAGGTTGAATATTAGAGAAAAATTCTTCACTGAATGAATGATTGAGCACTGTCCCAGCCTGCCCAGAGCTGTGGTGGAATTGCCATTCCTGGAAGTGTCCAGAACACAAGTACAGGTGGCGTTTTCTAATAAGGTTTAGTGGGCATGGGGTATCTGTTCAAAGTTTGGACTTGATAATCTCAGAGATCTTCAACTTTGATGATTCTGCGATTGTCTTTTCCTCTTCCAACAGAAAAATGCCTGCAACATGTTGAAGGACGGGACGGCCGGGCCGCACTTCATGGCTTCACCGCAGTGCGTGGGCTACGACCGCAGTGCTGCGGTGCCTCTCACCATGGACATGTGCCTGCCAGACCTCCGCGAGATCAAACGGGCTCTCAAGCTCTGGGTGGCAAAGATTGAAGCTAAATCTGTTTATATTGCTACTGATTCCGAGCCCTACACAACGGAAATACAGCAATTCTTCCAGGAAAAGGTGAGTCTTCCAGAAACCTCTTCTGGCAGGAGTCCTTGGATAAAAACCTTCCTTGGCTTCTGGCCCAAGGCTGTCATAGAGAGCAGACAGGCAGTTGTGGAATAGGTTATTCACAGCCAAATATTGGCATCTCAAAGTGAATTTGGCTCATAGCAATAAAAATTATCCTGTAAAATTCGTTTTTTTTTTTCCTGGAGATTGAAGAGTATTGCCTGGCATGGTAGTAAATATTTCCATGAAAAGGGTTTAAATTAAATAAACCTAAGTGATTTTCAGAAATGCTCTGACATTGATCTAATCATAAATGAGTTATAGGGCAGAGAAAGACAAAACTCACTCTCTTTCTGTTGTGTATTCCATTTCTAATATTATGCCAAGACACTGGATTGTGATAATAGCTGACTGGATTCATCTGCTCTCCTCATTTCTCTGCAGCTCAAGGTTGTCAGCTTGCAGCCAGAAGTGCCTCAGATTGATCTCTACATCCTTGGCCAGTCCGACCACTTCATCGGGAACTGTGTCTCTTCCTTCACTGCCTTTGTGAAAAGAGAACGTGACATCCATGGGAAACCCTCCTCGTTTTTTGGCATGGACCACCCACCGAGGCTGAGGGATGAGTTCTGACCGAAGGAGGAGGAGGAGGAGGAGGCTCTGTGGTTCCAGGGCTCTGAGCGGGGTCCTTGGTGCTGCAGCATTCCCTGTGGGCGGTCATTACTGGACTGTGGGAGAGCTCCTGCCCTCCAGTGCTCCTCACAGTCCCTTCCAAACTGTTCTGTCTGATCTCTCCTGTGTTTCCAGTGTGAGCTCAGATAGAAATTTAAATCATGTAGTTTATAGGAAACTGTAAACTATATATAGTTTTTTAAGATGTAGCTTTTATAGTTCTCCATTCTCACTACTTGGGATTCACCAGCAATCATGATGAAGCAGCTGCTCAGATTTCCTCCTCTTTTCTTTCCCTGTTAATTCTTAACTCTCACCTGGAGATGTTTTGAAGCTTTGTGTCCAAAACTGACCATAATTTGTTCTCTTTTGACTTCTGTCAGGCATATCAGGTTCCCTGGAAAGGGTGTGCAAGGTGAAGCTCAGGACTGAAAAAGCTCTGGGGTTTATCAAGGACCACGGTTGTCCTACCAGACCTGTGTCACCACAGTGCCTCAGTGTCCTTTCTCCTGTCCAAAGAGATTCCATACCCCGTGCTATGGGGCCCTGGATCTCTTTGGTGGTGCTGGAGGAGTGCAGTGGGACATGGTGTGACATGGCAGCTGCCTGTCCAGCCTCTCTGCATCAGCCTGGGGCAAGGTGTGTGCAGGGATGTGGGAGGAGATCTGTCACAGCCGGGCCAGAACTGGAGATTGAGGGCTCGTAGCTTTGTAGCTCTTGATGTCAGTGAGGTCTGTGGTAGAAGAGAAACTTTGAGCCAAGGTTATTAAAATAGCTGTAGTGGGGTTAGGTATGTCAGACCTGGGTCTGTGGTATTGTTTTGTTTTTGTACTTTATAAGATAACCCCTCTGAGAGCATTACCCTTGTCTGGGGCACTTCCCAGTGGAGATAACTGGAAAATTACTCCTTGATGGGGAAGCAACAGCCCAAACCCCTCTGTTTGGCCTGGTGTGGTTTGGTGCTGGTAACACTGATAATCCCAACATGGTGAGACTCAACTTGAACAGTGCCTTTTGGTGCTTCTGTGATTTAATTTTCTGGTCCAAAGACGAGTACAGAACGGTTCATTTTTCAAAAATGCCTCTTGGGTGAGTCTGTGCTACCAGAGCTGCTGCCTCCAGCGCACTGCTGCAGTCCAGGCAAGGCTATTACGAGCAGTTAACTCCAAATGTCTTTTTATGGTGGTCTTTTTCTCCTTGAAATGTTTCTGAGCTTTGAAGGAGTTTGAGGGCTCAGGGGAGTGAGCAAAAGAGGGCAAAATAAGAAGGTCGCCCAGTGTCAGAGTGGCAAAAAATAATCTAATTTCCTCAGGGCTGGCTTCAAAAATCATGGGATTTGGGGGAAAATTATCTGTTTTAGGGCCTTTGGAAGCTGGGCTTTTGAAGACTGACTCCTTGTGTCATGCAGTTTACTGATCTTGGGTGATGCCCTTGAGGCTGCCTTGCCTTGCTGTGGAGCAGGGGAAGCCTTTTCCCACACTGTTGGGAAGACAAAGTATTAAAACAGAATGTTGGGGTGGGGTGTTTCTTTTTCGGTTTTTTAAATAAGGTATTTTTTGTATTAATAAAAACTTGATTTTGTATTCACTCGTAGTGCACCAACATTCCTTCCTCCATTGCAGGAGCCTCTGGCACCAGAGCTGCAGCCTGCACTGCACTGCTGCCATCCAGAAGGCTCTGATTAAGAGGCTTTAACTCTTAAATGCCTTCTTTACGATGGTCTTTTCCCCCTTGCAAATACTCCCGAGCTTTGGAGGATTTAAAAAACCCCAGCCTGGGTGCGGCAGAGACCCGCCCGGCTGGGGGAAAAACCCGTCATTTTCGTGTTGGGCGGCGTGCGGGATGCCCGCGGCGGGGCCCCTTTGTCCCGGCCGCATCCGGGAGTGGCGGCGCGGGGCGGGCGCGCCCGTTGCCAGGGAAGCGCGTCACGGGCGGGCGGAGCGGCCGCGCCGCTTCCGGGGCCGCGGCAGGAGCGGCCGAGCGGCTCCATGGTGACGGCGCAGGTGAGTCCGGCCCGGCCCCGCACCGCGCCCGCACCCCGCCCCGAGCATCCCCCACCCCTCCCCGGGCTGGCACACCGCGGGCCGCTGCCAGCCCGGTGCTCCCGGTGCCAGCCGCGGGCACGGCCCGCACCGCGGTGGGGCGGCCGGGACAGCTGGTGACGGCGCAGGTGAGCCCGGCCCGCCCCCGCACCGCGCCCGCACCCCGCCCCGAGCATCCCCCACCCCTCCCCGGGCTGGCACACCGCGGGCCGCTGCCAGCCCGGTGCTCCCGGTGCCAGCCGCGGGCACGGCCCGCACCGCGGTGGGGCGGCCGGGACAGCGGGCGCGGGAGGCGGCAGGACCCGCCCGCGGCCGGGCTGCGGGGGCGATGCCGCGGGCGGGTGGCCCCGTTCGGGTGGGTGTCCCCCGCTGCCGGTGCTTCTCCCCCGCGCTCCTTCCCCCTCTCCACGGGCGCTGCCCGCTGTCCCCGGGCTCCCTTCCCTGCGGCGCCCGGTGTCGCAGCCCCGAGGGCGGTGGGTGATGCTCGGGTGACTCCGCGCTCCCGGCTCCCCGTTGTGGGGAGCGCCCGTGGGGTGCCGTGCTGAGGCGACAGCGGTGACCACAGGTGACCCCAGGTGAGCGAAAGCACGGCTCACAGGTGGCACCGCCGGCCCAGCTCCAGCACCGGGATGTCCTGGCCGGCCTGCGGAGCGTTTGGCAGGGAGGCGAGAGGAAAACAGCAGCACCAAGGGTGGTTTGGCTGGGGACGGAGGGAAGGACACAATTCAACCGTGACATTATGAAACCACAAATATTTGGAAGATTTGAATGGCGAGAAGCAATGGAATGTTTTGAGTGGTACCTCGGGATGTGCAGACATGCAAGGGAAGGGTTTGGGCAGTTCCAGAAAATCTTTCAGAGATGTTTAAGGCAGAATGCAGAACAGCTTCAGGATGTCACCTGGCAGGGCAGGTGGCTGCGGTGAGCACAATGCCTGGGGCACAGCTGTCCAAGACAGCACCTCCCAATCCTGGAAATTTTGGAGGAAAAGTGGTTGCCCCAGCTTGTATTCAGGTTGTGGAATTGCTTGTTTTTTCAGGCATAATTTTGTGTTGACTGAAATAAATAAAAATGCTTCCATTTCTGCCCATCATCCCCTCTTGGTCACCAGGGGCACATTTGCAAGTTCATCCATCTCGACCTTGACCTTGACTTGCAGGGACCTGGCCCAGGTCACTTTAGGCTGAACTAATTTCATGAAAAAATTCCCATCATTGATGGAGCAGAGTGGATGGCACAGCAGCATCCCCAGCTTTCTGCCATTCATGTCCAGCCACTCTGGCAGTTCAAACATTGCCCAGGAGTTTCTGGGGAATACAATCACTGCCAGCTAATTGGTTTTATTTTCCAGTTACACACTTGAATAAATCTGAGAAGAACCATAATTTGTTATGCTTCCAGTAAACTTCACCACAGTAGCTAAAATAATTGGAGATGATTCAGGATGGGTTGTTATGAAAATAGCCTGCATCAGGGGTAAAATCAGTTGTTTGTGACTATAAAAAGAGACTTGCAAGTGAAGTGGGGAAAGGTGTCAAAAGCTGATGGTGAGGAGGTACACCCAGAGGAGCAGCAAATGTGCAACATCATTTTTGTTCAAGGTGTACCTCTGGCAAGCCTAACTTAACTCTGATCATTTAATATTTGTCATAGTTGCTTACTAAAACAGCACTTCTCATCAGAATAGTATTTTAGATATTCAATATATAAAATAAATCCGTGCTCTCCTTGTCAGAACTTGTGCCTGATTTGAGTATTTGCCAGTGTGAACATGCAGATACGTGACACAGTGGTTCTCATGTGACCTTGTCAGAAAATTGTCTCTCATGAACTTGAATTACTGGAATGTCTCTCAGATCCGTGGAAGGGGAAGCGTGTGTTAATGCATACAACTCCTCAGGATGAACAGAGGGAGAGTTGTTCTTTGTGATTCTGCCAAGATTTGTCCTTGTTTCACTTATTCTTTCTGTGTTTGTGCTCCAGAATTCGTGTTTGCTGTGGGTCAGGCGGGAAGGTCACCTTTATCTGGAGCTGTCAGTTAGAAGGGAAATGGTTTTATTCAGTAGCTACCCAAAATTCCTGTAATGGTTTGAACTCACTGTGCAGGGTGTGGAGTGAATTCTGAATGAGTGTCTGGTTCAGTGCTTTTATGGGAAGAATGAGAAGCAGACCCGAGGAAATTCTCAAGGCCATATTGAGGTTTCTGTACAATTCTTAACCGTGTTTATCTGTTAATTCTCTTTTACTTTTTGCCAGTCTGTCTGTCTGTATACTGAGCTGGAATTGTGCTTCCTTTTCCATTCAATAGCTCTAGCCCTGCAGTTCTCTGCCACCTTGTTGGAGAAGCTCTCCTGAGACGTGCAATTATCAAGTGAAAAACAATTAGAGAAAAATCCCTGTTTCCTGCTGATCCAGCTGGGAAGGGAACAGTGAACACATTCCAAGGAGACCACACCTGAACCTGTGCCAGCACTACCTGGGTTTCCCTGTGTGTATTAGCTTTACACTTAGCTCTAGTTGGCAGAAGGACCTCAGGGCTCTTCTTGGAAGATATTTTGGAAATAAAAAGGGTTATTAGAAATTGCATGTCATTCCCCAAGTTGTGCCATTGAGATCTGCCGTGTGAGGCTCTGGCAGTGACTGCTTTAGCAGTTTAGGAGCACAGGCTTTTTGCTCCATTTTCAATGGCAGCTCATCTTGCTGGTGTCTGGAGGACGCACCAGTGTGTCCTCCCTCTCTACCCAGAGTCATGAACGAGTTGGATCTGTGATCTGGGTTTATGCAACACGAGTTTAGGTTGATGGTGAGTCCTGTAGACCTGATGCAATTGGAACACCAGAGCAGGAGTGATGTCAGTAGGTCAGTGTAGCTGAGTAGGGCTGGCTTTTGTGGGGAATTCTGATAAAAGTGTATTGCCAAAAGAAAAGATAATAGCAGACTTCTGCTCCAGAGAGAGCAAGGCTGTACTAGATTTTCACAATGGGAGATTTAAAGCAAAAGGCCTGACTGCAAAGAAAATTATTGGCAAAGTATTATTTTCTTAAATAGTTTTAAAAGGTTTATTATAATTTTTAATGGTCAAGAAAAGGCTTTTTACCAGCTGTAAAGATGTGATCTGATCACATCTGATTATGAGTTTTTGCAGCAGAGCTTGTAAAAATGATACCATTTGATGCACAGCCTTTGGTAAAATAATTCTGTCTCAGTTCAGGCCTTTACAGGGTTTTCATGTTGTACATTATTTTAGTACTTCAAAATCCCTTGCAACTTAATGAACACAAAATGCTGCTCAAATTGATGAGGCGAGTCTTTGGCTTTGTGAAAAACTGTCCCCTGCAGAAAACTGCCTTCAGACAATCCTGCTTTGTTTTTGTTTCAGGTGTGTAGCACGGGATCATCCATCAGCAGGATCACACCAGGCACAGCCCTGCCATCATGTCTAAGGCAAAGAGCTCCGAGTCCGTGCGGGTGGTCGTGCGCTGCCGGCCCATGAACAGCAAAGAGCAAACTGCATCCTATGAAAAAGTTGTCAATGTGGATGTCAAGTTAGGGCAGGTCTCAGTGAAGAATCCACGCGGATCATCTCATGAACTGCCTAAAACGTTCACCTTTGATGCTGTGTATGACTGGAATTCCAAACAGGTCGAACTCTACGATGAGACCTTCAGACCTCTCGTGGACTCCGTTCTGCAAGGGTTTAATGGGACAATCTTTGCCTATGGGCAGACTGGGACAGGGAAAACATACACGATGGAAGGGGTGCGTGGTGATCCTGAAAAGAGAGGGGTCATCCCCAATTCATTCGAGCACATCTTCACCCACATCTCTAGATCTCAAAATCAGCAATACTTAGTTAGAGCGTCTTATTTGGAAATATACCAAGAAGAAATCAGAGACTTGTTATCAAAGGATCAGTCCAAGCGGCTGGAGTTGAAGGAGAGACCAGACACAGGGGTTTTTGTTAAGGATTTGACCACCATTGTTACGAAAAGCGTCAAAGAGATAGAGCACATCATGAATTTGGGAAACCAGAACCGCTCCGTTGGTGCCACCAACATGAACGAGCACAGCTCTCGATCTCACGCCATCTTCCAGATCACGATCGAGTGCAGTGAGCTGGGACTGGATGGAGAGAACCACATCCGTGTGGGGAAGCTCAACCTGGTCGACCTGGCAGGCAGCGAGCGGCAAGCAAAGACTGGAGCACAGGGGGAAAGGCTGAAGGAAGCCACTAAGATCAATCTGTCCCTCTCAGCTTTGGGCAACGTTATCTCTGCCCTGGTAGATGGCAAAAGCACGCACATCCCCTACCGGGACTCCAAGCTGACCAGGCTGCTTCAGGACTCATTAGGTGGCAATGCCAAAACTGTGATGGTGGCCAATATAGGCCCTGCCTCTTACAATGTAGAGGAGACCCTGACCACACTGAGATATGCCAACCGTGCCAAAAACATCAAGAACAAGCCACAGGTGAACGAGGATCCTAAGGAGGCTCTGTTGCGGGAATTCCAGGAAGAGATTGCTCGACTCAAGGCACAGTTGGAAAAACGGTCTATTGGCAAGAGAAAGAGGAGGGAAAGGAGGAGGGAGGGTGGGGAAGAGGAGGAGGACACTGAAGAGGGTGAGGATGAAGGAGATGACAAAGATGACTATTGGAGGGAGCAACAGGAAAAGCTGGAGATTGAGAAGAAAGCTATAGTCGAGGATCACAGCTTGGTAGCAGAAGAAAAGATGAGGCTGCTGAAAGAGAAGGAGAAGAAAATGGAGGACCTGAAGCGAGAGAAGGAAGCAACAGAGATGCTGAGTGCTAAAATCAAGGTAGAATTCTTCCTGGTCATACTCTTTGAAAGCAATTTCCTTAGGCTGTGGGGGAAATAATGAGTTTCCCAATTTGGAAAGATATTTCACAGAAATTTCCAGGATAGTGATTTGTGTTTAGGTTGGAAGATTTTAAAATAAACCATTTCTAGCCAGAAGTTGAAATTTCCACCATTAGTCACATATTTCAATATTCATGAGTTGTTTCATTGTTCTTATGTGCTGATCTTAAGCAATTGGCACAGTAAAAGACAATGCACATTTTCACAAGCTGAGGCACTAAAACTGTTTTTTTCTGTCACAGATCATTAACAAGTTATTTACAGGGGAGCACACATTTTGGTTCTCCAGCTTTGCCACACATTGCAGTGGTGCCTAATTCTAAACAAGTTACTGTTGCATTAATCCCACAGTTTTGTAGGAATTTTAAGAACTAGTGATTCCTGTAGCAGCTGCCTTGAAATAAAAGGTTAAATAAGGGAGCTGCCCTGAAGAAGTTGTATCCATAGAAGAGAAAGTTACCCTCTGTAGTCACTGAGAGAAACTTCTGACCCTGGTTTTTCTTTTCAGACAATGGAAAGCAAGCTGCTGGTGGGAGGGAAAAATATTGTGGATCACACAAATGAACAGCAGAAAATCCTGGAACAGAAACGACAGGAAATTGCAGAACAGGTACAAGGAAAGAGATTTTTTATTTTGTATAAAAAGCCTTGCTGCTGAACTTTTGTAAAACATTGTGTCAGGGAAATTACCAGAAAGTTTTCCCAGGGTTAACGCTAAAATTGTTTTAATGGCAATCATTTATTGAAAAGAAGGGGGACGGGCTTGTGTCATATTTGTCATTATTTGAAATATGTAAAGAAGGTTTATAAACGTTTTCTTCTAGTTCTTCATGGTAAAGATTTACTTCCTGTCTTGATTGGAGCTGTTTGTAAATGAAGAAATATTTGTAAGACTTCTAAGAGTATCAGTTCAGCCTTTAGCTCAAGGGAAGGGCCTTTATTCTGTGCTGAAAGTTTATTTTCTGTTAATGCAAATTTTGGTAGTGATTCTTAAATACAATTACCAGTACAAACCGATAAAAAAAATTTTAAAATTACATTTGATTCCTTTAGTTGAAGCTTGAGCCTTGTTCACACTACCTGATTTTAATAGCAAAATAAGGACAAATAAGATGTTTCTGGTATTTCTATGCCAAGAGATACGAAGAACTGGAAGGCAGGAAAGGAAACCCATCCGGAGCATTGGTTTCATGTGTGTCAGCTGGAGGTGACAAGGTAATTCAGGTCTTTAATGCCATATTTTCACATTCTTCAGAAACGTCGGGAGCGAGAAATCCAGCAACAGATGGAGAGTCAGGATGAGGAAACACTAGAGCTGAAGGAGACCTACAGTTCTCTTCAGCAAGAGGTGGACATAAAGACCAAAAAACTCAAAAAGGTAAAAAGAAAACGATTCCCTGTCTATCAGGCTGGGAACAAAATCAACTTGTGTGTGAAAGTGAGAGGAGCTTTGGCAAGTGATGGATTTTGGCTCTTGTTGTGTGCTCCAGTTATTTTCCAAGCTACAAGCTGTGAAGGCAGAGATCCATGATCTCCAAGAAGAGCACATCAAGGGGCGCCAGGAAATGGAACAGACCCAGAATGAACTCACCAGGGAACTAAAGCTAAAGTAAGCCACATCACTCGAGTAAGCTATTAACTGTAACAGAGAGGGTTTCTCGGGGCAGGGAGTGGAGGGACTGCCTTGCACATACTTGTGGAATAAGATTTAACCATGAGGAAACAAAACCATTCCTCCTTTTCCAGGGTTGTATTACATCAGTGGGAGGGGAGCAGTAAGGAAAGTCATTGCTAATTATGTTTCTTGTATATTTCTCATTTTTGTGGTTGCATGTAGGCACCTGATTATTGAAAACTTTATTCCCTTGGAAGAAAAGAATAAGATCATGAACAGATCATTCCTTGATGAAGAGGAAGACAACTGGAAACTACATCCCATAACCCGTCTGGAGTGAGTGTACTTCTGCTCTTGGGATGGAATTACAGGTCACAGGAAACCCTCTAGCTGTCAAGAACAAAAGAGGGATTGAATTGGGGCTTTAAACTGACCTTCTAGAGCTCGCAGCTTCTTGATGTGTAATACAATAAAACAAAACAATTTA
The DNA here is from genome assembly GCF_017590135.1 of Pyrgilauda ruficollis. Classification (NCBI taxonomy): domain Eukaryota; kingdom Metazoa; phylum Chordata; class Aves; order Passeriformes; family Passeridae; genus Pyrgilauda; species Pyrgilauda ruficollis. The sequence goes on from NW_024511099.1 coordinate 1,077,038, forward strand.
TTCCTCTTAATAGGTGCTATAAAATACAAATGTATGGTTAGGAGAATTCTCAAGAGATTATGATTCTTCTAATAGGCAAACCCAATAATTATATGTAAAATACACGTAATAGTGCATTCACTCTTAAAATAGCAGTGCATTCCTATCATATTTCTTTCCTGCTGCTACAAATGCAGCCTGGGTGGTTTCTGCTGTGTTGAAACAGATTTCTGCATGGAATTTGCAGATGTTGTAGCTCATAAACTCCAAGAGGAGCTTTTGGTTTTAGGGTATAACAGCCTGAGTGTGTTTTTCTCTAGTAACCAGCAGATGATGAAAAGACCAGTATCTGCTGTGGGGTACAAAAGGCCCCTGAGCCAACACGCCAGGACGTCCATGATGAATCACACAGCTGCTCGGTACAGGGTAAGCCCAGATGTGGTTGAACCTTTGCCTCTTCACCCTGTGATCAGGGGAATGTGAATTCCAGAGGGGATTGTGCGTTCTCCTTTGAGATGTAAATTTGTAGTGTCCTGCATACATTTATAAAGTACTTCAGATTAAGTTTCTGGAGGGCAAAGTAACAGTTTGTGTGAAAACATGGAGACTTTGATTCTGCTTTTCCTGTCTCAGGCAGAGAACATCGTGTTACTGGAAATGGACGTGCCCAGCCGGACAACGAGGAACTATGAGGGTCCAGCCATCGCTCCCAAGGTCCAGGCAGCTCTGGAAGCAGCTCTGCAGGATGAAGATGAGATTCAAGTGGATGCCTCAACCTTTGAGAGCTCTTCAAATAAAAAATCAAAACCCAGGTGAGTTGGACTTTCCCTGAGCAGACTGGCCCACGGGAGAGGTGCAAGTGCAGTTGCTGTCGCTCAGTACTTCTCATCAGTGAAGGGAAGCTGACCTTCATAGTAAAGCAGAGAGAAAAAGGAACATAGAATCATTAATTTACGATTTGAGTCCAACCTCCAACTCAATCCCACCATGCTACTAGACCTTATCTTGAAGTGCCACATCTACTCATTTTTTGAACACTGCAGGGGATGGAGATTCCAGCCTGCCCTGAGCAGCCCGTGCCTGGGCTCAAGCACTCTTGCAGTGAAGAAATTTTTCCTAATACCCAGCCTCAACCTCCCTTTGTAGAACTTGAGGCTGTTTCACCTTGGCCTGTTGCTTGCTACTTGGGAGAAGAGACCAACCCCTGCCTCGCCACAACCTTCTTTCAGGGTGTAGGACATAGGACAGAAGAAAAAGCTGAAACTGTTTATTAGAGAATAACTCCAGTTTTAAAAAATCAGCTTTTTGCAGATTAATTTTGGAAAGTAAGAGGTGACATTGTTAGAGCTTTTCTTGTTTATATTTTCATTTTTGCTTCTTCAGACCGAAAACTGGAAGGAAATCGGTGGGATCCGCATCAGGATCAGGCACCCCCACTTCTCAGCTCTACCCACAGTCACGAGGGCTGGTTCCAAAATAAAACCAGCAATGCCTCTCCAGGGAGGGAACAGCCTTTACCTTCTGGGAGCAGAGACAAGGACAAACCTGCAGAGAGAGCTCCTGGCCAGCCTCCAGCCCCTTTCCCTGGAGATGGCCTTGTTGCTGTTTAACTGACTCGGGCCAGTCCAGGGGCACTGAGCCATGGGAAGATCCGTGCTTGCAATTCAGCATTTGGCCTCTGTGGGAAATGGATTTTAGTTAGGAAATCAAAAATGCATGAGGTACGTTACAGTGTGTTAGGAGCAATGGGAAGCATGGGGATCACCTCACAGCGTCACCGTCCTCCTCCTGCACCAGCCCTTCCGCTGCACGGCGCTTTTTGGCTGTTGGGCACTGAGAAGACAGAGTTGGAAGTCATCTCAACAGGACCACCACTCTGCAGCTCCACAGTGAGAGCCAAAAGAGGCTAAAAAGCAGAGGATCTGTTCAAACTTGACAAGGTTCATGGTTCTTTCTCTTCCTGCTTGAGAGACTGGCATCACCACCTGGGGTTCAGGCACTGGTCTGAACAGGCAGGATGGCAGTGGCCAGCGTGTCCTCACCACCACACAGCTGTGCCTCCCCAAAGGGCTGTAGGCCAGAAAAGGGTCTCAAAAAACAACTCTGTGGTCTCTAGAAAGGAAGCAGTAGAATCTGAAGTCCTTTCTTTGTTTACAGGTGTAAGTGAGAGCTCCTCTAAGCTGACCTACAGACCTCACCCCTACCAACAGGAGCCACCTTGTCAAGGAACACCTCTGCATGCCATGTCAACTCCACAGCTTTCCTCCTCTCTCTTGCCTTCATCTTTACCCCTGGCATTTAAAACCAGTGTCCATGTGATATCTTTAATGGCATGTGGCCATTTTTCTCATGCTTCCCACTGCTGATGGAAAACGTAGCACTAGCTCAGAGCTCTCCCTGCCAGGCTCAGACTCTCAGCTGGGCAGAGCACAGGAACTTGGAGCTGCCTTTGAGTGCACTCCTGGGAGTTTGGTTCCTTCCCTTGGTGTCTAAGGAGGCTTAGCATTCAGTGCCTCTCGTGCCTCACCTGTTCCATGTTAAGCAGCTTTCTCTCTGCACCTCCCAGCTCACTCAGAGCCTGCTGGGAGTGAATCCAACCTAACTGAGGCTGGTGGTGGAAGCTGGTGTTAATTCCAGGGGTTTTTCTTTGAAAACAAGGGAGGGAGAACTCCTGCTTTTGACAGTCTCATTGCAAAGCTGCCCTATGACTAAAGCAGGCTCGTGTAGCAGGGTAGAAGGAGGTGGAACTCCACACTAAGGACAGAGTAAGGTGTCCCTGTCTAGTGTCCCACAGCTCATTTGTAAGTTTTAGTTCACTGTATATTGAGACTTGGGATGTTACTTTTTCTGGTTGCTCTTGGCTGTCATCCTGTGAACGTTTTTACCTGTGTTCCCTCACTGATGACTCCCTCCAGACTGACATGTGTGAGTGTGTGAGGACCTGCCTGGTTGTAGACATGCTCTGATGTGTGGACTCTGCCTTGTGCTCGTTAAGTGTCACGGAGTGACTTCATCCAGGCTGGAGAACTCCTTTCTGCCGACCCCCCGAGCAGGAGGAACGGAGTGCTCAGCACAGCTCACCTGTGCATCCTGCAGGCACGGTGCCCAGGTGAGCCAGGTGGGCCCTCTAAACACCAGCGTGGCTGCTGCATTTCACAGACTGCTTTCCTGGGCCACCAGGTTAATATATGTACACACTTTTATGCACACATACATATATATAATAGTTTTGGTGGAGGAAGGAGGGATTTGCTTATAACAGAGAGCAGGCACGTGACCAATTTCTTTCAACCTGAACATGGAAACCCAGCATCATCTTTGTTTTCACAAAGCACTGTTTATATCCAGAGAGCTTTTTAACTAGCTTTTGTTGCATAGTATAACATCACCTTCTCTTCCCTCTCTTCCTTCTTTCTCTCCAGCACATAATCTTCTGTACTAGGACATTTTAAAAGATGATTGTATGGTTTAAGTGCTCAGAGAATTGAAGTTAAATTGGGGGTGGAGGTTTAAAACCCTGAAACAGCAGCACAATATATAAGCACGTGTATGTACATGCCTATGTACACATGTTTTATGTGAGTAATGCATACACAGGCACATCTGTGTCTGCACATGTGCACATTTTCCTCAGTTGCTACTATCCCATAGGGAATTCTATTCTGTATTAAACTCATATGCTGGAAACTGCCTTCGTGGCAGGGCTGGTACCAGGAGCTCTGCAGTGCAAACCTGTTTTCATGTTGATGAGCCAGTGTCAGAAAGGCTCTGCTTTTAACTCTGTAGAAATTCATTAGCAAGGTGAAAGAAACTCAGTAGAGTGGAAAAGAATAAATCTGCATATTTAGTCATTGTATGTAAATTGGGGCTTGGTGGAGATTTGGTCGGTGTATTCCTGGGCAATCTCGGCCTGTTACAGAAGCCTTTGGATTCTCATTCCAAAGGACACAACCCTCACCAGATGCTCAGTGGCACTGATGTTAAGATACATTGTCTTAAGCTGTACAAAACATACTGAGCTCTGGGTTGAAGCTTTTAAGAAACATTCCTGCCGAGTTTGCCCTTCTTTGGTGTTATCTGAACCATCTGGGCTTCCTGCTGGTTAACCAAAGGCAGGAAATCCAGCTGGACTCCTGGAAGAGGCCCTGGGACAGCCTTGCACCATCACCTTTTCTTCATAGGAATGTTTAACATTCAACATAATTGTCTTTGCTCTGATCTGTATAATGGGATCTTTTTTTAAAAAAAGTGGCATGGAGCAGGAGTCACCAGACACTGAAGCATAGGAATTAAAGCACTTTCTAAAATCCTTAACTTAGGTCTAGCGCCTTTTTAAAAATATTTGCATGCTGCTTGAATCTTCTAAAACACATACCTCTGCCAGAGCACCTGGGGCTGCGCCGGTGCCTTTTCCAGATCAGAGCAGGCAGTGCTCAGTCAGTCTGGGGTGTGTCAGTCTGCCCTCGCTGGAGTTTCAGTGAGGCACCTGTGTACCTGGACCTCTCCTGTCGGTGCTGGGCAGTGTGCACCAGCCTTTAAACAGCTGAGTGGAATTCCTGGGGGTCTGTTCTTGCTGTGTTCAAACACAGACTGGAAAAGAGAACCTGCAAAAGCCATAATTAGCTACAGAGATGGAACTGAAATGAGAACGCTGGTGCTGCCTGCTGCACTGTGCAGTGGGGGTTGACTCGCTGGGATCCAGGTGCTTACTGCCTTCTCCAGCCCCCTTTCTTTTTGAAGAGGTGACCCAGGATCCTTCTATGGGCACAGCTGTCGATGGCAACTCTCAGCTCCTTGGAGATACGCCCACCTCCGCCTTCTCTTAGGTGATCTGTAGAAAAAGAACCTGTCCATAGTTCTGTCCATAGTTTTACAGCTTATATTTATTTGTATCATCTCTTTTGTCTAGGAATGTAAAGTGATCCGAAAATAAAATGTGTAATAAAGTCAATAAGATTTATTGCATCTATCCAAACGTGTGTTTTTCATTGTCAATTTGGGGCAGGGCGCAGTGACTTCATGTTTTACAATGCTTCCTGTTATTTTTCTTTCATTAAAAAAAAGTCTGTGCAAAGTAAGCGGAAAAATATGAGTAGAATTGCAATGAGTATTGTAATGTGTATGTGAAAAAAAAATATATATATATATATATGAGTAGAAGGTGCTGATGCCTGCATGTGGCACTTTGGGAACCAGAAGTGCTGGTGGAACCCTGCCAGAATCCCAGTCCAGGGTGGGCTCCTGCAATGGGTGGTGCTGATTTAAACCAGTCTTTTATTGGCACCATGGGGAGAAGGAGCCTCGGAGTATAACCAGGATGTCCAGAGGAGGGAAAGGAAGGTGGGGAAGAGTCTGCAGCACTGTGCTGTGGAGGAGCCGGGGGGGTCACGCTGCAGAAGGAGGCTCCAGGTGCCCTTTCCACTCTCTCCACCTCCGTGAAAGGAGGCTGTAGCCAGATGGGAGTCGGGCTCTTCTGCCAACCGGTGACAAGAGGACACAGCGTTAAACAGTGCCAGGGGACGCTTACTTTGGACATCAGGAAGAATTTCTTGAGAGAAAGGGCCGTGAGGTGTTGGCAGGTGCTGCCCAGGGAGGCGGTGGAGTCGCCGTCCTGGCGGTGTTTAAGGACAGACGGGACGTGGCGCTCAGCGCCCTGCTCTGGTGGCCATGGTGCTGTCGGGTCATAGGTTGGACTCGCTGATCTCACAGGTCTTTTCCAGCCTAACTGATTCTGTGCTAACCGGGATGTTGGAACACCAATCGCCGCAGCCCTCAGCCGCGGGGGCTCAGCCTCGAGCCCTCAGCTCCAGCTCGGTCCCGCAGCCGCCCCCGGCCCGGGCGGCGCCACTTCCCCGCCGCGGCCATGCGGCGGCAGCGGCCTCTCCCGCCATGCAGCGCGGCGGCCGCCGGGACTTGTAGTCCGTGTGCTACAGCGGTGCTGCGCTGGGGTCGCGCAAGAAAACTACAACTCCCGGTGGTCCTTGCGGTTTGTTTTCCTTCAAACCAGCCCCAGGCCCGCCCCTCCAGTCCCTCCCCTCCAGGTCTTTTCCAGCCTAACTGATTCTGTGCTAACCGGGATGTTGGAACACCAATCGCCGCAGCCCTCAGCCGCGGGGGCTCAGCCTCGAGCCCTCAGCTCCAGCTCGGTCCCGCAGCCGCCCCCGGCCCGGGCGGCGCCACTTCCCCGCCGCGGCCATGCGGCGGCAGCGGCCTCTCCCGCCATGCAGCGCGGCGGCCGCCGGGACTTGTAGTCCGCGTGCTACAGCGGTGCTGCGCTGGGATCGCGCAAAAAAACTACAACTCCCGGTGGTCCTTGCGGTTTGTTTTCCTTCAAACCAGCCCCAGGCCCGCCCCTCCAGTCCCTCCCCTCCGGTCCCTCCGTGTCCCGCCGCGGCCACCGTCGCCGGGCCCCGCCGCCCCGCCCCGCTCCCGGCCCTTTGACCCCGTTGTTATGCCGGGCCCGAGTCGCCGCCGCCGCCGCCGTCTCCCGTAGCGCCCGGAGTCGCCCCCGCCTCGCGCCCCGCCCGCCGCGAGATGAAGCAGAGGAGGAAGAAGGAGCGCACGTGGGCCGAGGCCGCCCGCCTGGTGAGGCCGGGGGCGCGTCCAGGGAGGGGGCGCGGGGGCTCCGCCGTGCCTCAGGGCCTCCCCGCCGCGTCCGGCCCCTCCCCGAGTAACGGGGCCGGCGGCGCCGCCATCGCTTCTGAGGGGGCGAAAGCGGGGGCCGGGTCCGCCTGGAGGGCGCGGGCGGTGTTGCCGGTTCCCCGCCCGGTCCCGCGGCTTCCCGCGGTTCCCCCAGCGGCCGCTGTGGCCGGGCTCTCCTGCACGGTTGTTTTTCTTCCTCAGCCCGGTGCGAAGGAGATGCGCCCCGGGGCGGTGCGAGCGCGGGCCCCGGCCCTCCGTGGCGAGCTGCCCCCGCCGGGGGTCCCAGCGGCCTCCGCCGCCTCCCGCCGGGCGGGGCTGCGGCGGGGCCCGGAGGTGCCGCCGTCCCGCAGCGGTTCCGTGCCGGGCAGGGCTGCGAGGACGGTTCCGCTCATTTTCTTCCTTTCAGATGATTTTAAAGCTCCGTGGGAGGAACCGGAGCCTTCGGAGAGGGCACGGCCGCTGTCAGAAGTTTGTGGTTTAATTACCGAGGGTGCGGGGTCCTTCTGTGCACCGGCAGCGCCCGGGGGCCGGCGGAGTGTGCCGGGCTGCTGTAGCAGCAGCTGGGCTGAACATCCCTGAATCAGCCCGTATTTGGTCACTTTTGGGTTTAGGAGACGTGGCCATTGAGATGTCTCAGTCCTTTTGTCTTAAAGAATCTCCTTGTGGAAGGCTTCAAGTTGCAAGCCCAGCTCTGCTCTGGCGGTGTCTGTGGCAATGCCACTGTCATTGCACCGATGCACTGGGAGGAAGGTGGCTTCCATCTGTGAAGGCTTTGAGCTGGATCTGTCTTGAACCTCCGTTATGAAGTCGTAAATCTAAAAAATATAAATAACTTCAGTGTCTGTCAGGGAGCTAGTCAGAGGTTTGATTTAAGGACTGCCTGCCGAGGTGTTTAGGCTGGCTGGCATTTGGGTGGAAGGAGCTGGCTCTCTGCTGGTGACCCAGTGACACAGGTACAGCAGTGCCAGGCATGGAGTGAGGGATGATCCAGCTACTATGTGAATGGATCCTGCCGTTCCTCCCCACAGCCCTGTCAGTGGTGTACAGCTTGTGAGGATACTTGTGTTCCCTCTGTGTAGCCCCTGGACTTCTGCCGAAGTGGATTTATAGGGCTTGAGGGTGGTTTGTTTCCTTGTTTTTTCTCTTGTGTTTGTTTTGGTTTTGCTAGCCCAGGTTATGCATTGAAGCATGTAAACATTCAGAAGGAACAGTGTGGGTGAGTCCAATGAGGCTCATGTCTTGTACTGAGGATGTTCAGGATAACTCTTGGTGCTTCTGAGTAAGATTTTTTTGGCTATTGGAGTGTTTTCTTACTGCTTGCCAGGAGAAAACCTAATCAGACAAGCATCTGACTTCCAGCAACTTGCATCATCTTTTGTGTGTAAATTATAATATTTTAGACCCATGTGGCTTTGCTTGAAAAACTGGAGAAGAGCATAAGGCAGCTACTGTGGAACTTCACAGCAGGAGCTTGGTGGTCTCATTCTCCATCCTGCATTTCTTCTTAGGATCCAGGTTCTTTGAACCAGGTGTGTCACTGCAGATGGCAGGGATGCTTTTCTGGCAGGTGACCCTGGGGGCAGAGGCTGTACTATGTGACCTTGCACAAAGTCAGCTCATTCAAACATCCTGAGCTCTGACAGGTAAAAAAAAATCAGAATTTATAGGATGCCCAAAGCAGCACATGAGACTGTAAGTCTAAAGCAGTCACCTAATACACCTCATCACCCTTGTGTGGTGGGGAAGGCATTTCTTCACACAGTTCCTCTCACCTGTCTTCTGGCCAGGACCTCGGGCACAGTGGGTGCATGAGATGTCTAAGCCTCAGCAGCATCTTAGAGCCATTGATGAACCAGAAATAGAACGATCTCATACTAGATTATCCACTTAAAGAGACCTACAGTTGCGTAGCTGCACTTCCAGCTTGCAGGACTGATTGTAAATCCACTAAAAATAGATCTTTATTTCACACTAGGCTTACACATGCTCCCTGTCAAAATGCTTTTAATTTCCCTCTCTGACGTGTGCTGGTGTATTTTGTATTCTGCTCAACGTTTCTGAGAATCACAGGCAAAAATGTTCTTCAGTGTTGCTCCTCCTACAGAGCTAAAACTCTACACGTTCCATAAAATAAACTTTAAAGGTTCATCTGGATGCCCAAAGCCATGGCAGGATCCCACAAGTGCTGTCAGAGCTAGATGACCAGTAAATTGGGGAAGTCATGTAAACTTCCATAATTAGGGGCACAGGAACCCTCAGCTACCACTGCTGTGAATAGTGGAGGGGGGGAAATTCTGTTTTGGGGGTAAAGAATAGCCAGTGTTGAAGTTGTAGCTCTGGGTGGAGGGCTGATGTGGTGCTGGGAGTGTCAGGCTGGGGAGGGATAGAAGGGGCAGTGCTGGAGACTGGGATTTGGTGTCTGAAGCTTGCAGGATCCTCTCCTCCAGTTCTTCCATTAAGTGCTCTGTATACTTAATACAGCTCTTGATTGGAAATTGTTCCCCTGAGCATAGATTCTTTTATCCGTATGTAAATGCTCCTTTGTGCTCAGTTTTAGGCCACATACTTCACTTGCTGTGTCTGTCACTGGAGAGAGGTTTGAATAATTCCCTGATTTTTTGGAACAGACGTGTTGTATTTTGCAGATCTCGCTGGGCTCGGGAGCAATGAGTTTCCCCGTGTCAGCTGTCTGCAGCCTTTGAGTGATGGGGTGACAGCTCAGGAGGGAGGCATGGAGACCTTGTAACCTATGGAGGGAGGAAAAAGTGTGATGGAGCTGTATGGAATTTAATTAGTTTACTCTCTCTGAATAGGGCTCATCACTTGTTTTGGTTTTTCTTCACACTCTTTGTGTTTTCATTGGGTTTTAACTCAAGTCAGTTTTCTAGTTCTCTTCCCCATGAAGTTCTTACCTCATTCTCAGAAGCTTGTGAGCTTCAAGCATCTGCAGAATACCTGTTGGGTGCATATGATTAGAGAAATTCCATTTGTAGAGTCAAGGTTTAGATTGGAAGGACCTTTAAAGATCATCTTGTTCCACCCTCCTGCCACAGTCAGGGGCAGCTTCCACTAGTCCAGGCTGCTCCAAGCCCCATCCAGCCCAGCCATATCAAACATACAGTTGAAGGGCAGAACTGCACTTGGGTTTTTCATTACTTGTGGAGGGCGGAGATGGTCTGAGGTGCAAACGTTGGCCTGCACAGCTTTGGGGTGATTTTGCTCGTGTCCCATTGGCGTGGCTGCTGCAGTGACTCACTTCTAGATCTTACTGGTAGAAATGGGGCGTCTGGGTCCTTCCTCTGGCTTCCCACACGAGTCAGACCGAGAGACAGCGCCGTGTTGCTGACGCCTAAAACGTGGGGACAGATGACACCAGGGCTGTGCACCGTGTGGCCGTGATGCTGGGGGAATTTAGACCATGGTTATGAAGAAGTTCCTGAATGAATTCCTGTTGCTGCTTTCCATGCCTGTTCCAGGCCATGGCCTGTGCCTGTCTCAGGCTCTTTTTGCTCGTGGCCCCGGGTCTGTGGAGCTGGGTGCCTTTGCATTCCAAGAGCAGCACTGTCTGCTGCCGGGAAGGCGCAGGAGCCGGCGCGTGGTCGGCAGCTGTAGGGTAATCTGCTCCCAAAGAAACTGAGTGGTTTACATCTACTGCAGCTTATTTTTGCTCATTGTTTCCTGTTTATGTGGATAATCTTCTTATCCACAGAAATGTCCGGTCCTCTCTTTGAATCCTTGAGTTTTTGCTTGTAGACATTTCGGAGCAGTAAGTTCCACAGGCTTAAAAAAAAATAAAGTAATAACCTCTTTACTTTGTATATAAGTTACAATTCTATTCTTGTTATGATATATGAAAGGATGAGTTGTTATTTATTGTGTTGCCTTTTAATATCTGATTTTCTTCATTTTATGTCAAAGGCAAGCACTCTTAAGTCTTTTTAGTGTCTCTAGGCAATTTTTTTTCCCAAATCCTTTACTGATTTTTTGTCCTTTTCTGAATTCTGTCCTTCTCTGACATGAATTCTGACTCTAAACTTGTGGTTCCCTTCCTGGGATGGAGTGAAGATGAAATGAATGCAGTAATCTGAGGAAGGTACAGTATTGGATTGTATAGCTGCACAGCAATACTTTTAGTGACAAAAAACGACTGGATGCTTTGTGGAGAGGTAGGAAAAGGGTTTACATTGTTACGGGTCACCACTCTTCAGTTTGGAAGGTTTATGTGGCAGCAGCTCCATCTATTGTATAGTGAAGTCTGGTAAAGCTTCCATGGGGTGGGGTCAAGGCCAAATTCTGCTGCTTTTTCTCCTCCATGTTTGTATTTCTTGGGGAAGAGATGAAGGTGAAGTCTTTTGTGGCTTTGATCCATGTTCACCAGGATCTTGAGGTAGCCTGAAATTTTACTGTGTCTTTGCAGGTGCATCAATTTTGAGGGTGCACATTATTGGGTCGGGGCCACAGCTGATGGAGTAGTTCTGAGAATGCAGAAGGCAATTCTGTAATGACACTTGGTCTTTCTGTCTTTTCAGGTGCTGGAAAATTACTCAGATGCTCCTATGACCCCAAAACAGATTCTGCAGGTCATAGAGGCTGAAGGTCTAAAGGAAATGAGGTTAGTATTGATGATTTTGTCTAAACCACTGTGCAGCATGGGGGAGGCAGTGTATGAAGGCTGGTGTTGCTTCATACAGTTCTGCCTCATCCCCAGCCCACTTTGCTTCCCTTTTTCTCTTTTCAGCCTGGTAATTTCAGATGACAGTACAGACATTTATATACAGATTGTGAGGGCTTCTTTTTCACTGATAATAACTGGAAGATGTTCTTGGATTTTTAGATAATATACAGAGTCCCTTCCTCCATCTATTGTGAAGTAAATGCCTCTTGCAGATCAGGCTCCTGCATTGTGCTGTACTTACCACTCACTCCCATGGTTCTCACATAAGTAGCTCCCAGCAGTTTGTGCTATTGTGACTTGAGTTTGAGAACAGTTTAAGTTTTATCTCCTCTGATGCTTCATTTCTAGAGCAGACATTATGTTTTAGAAGAGACAGTCTTCTCTATGTCACTGGCTTGTGCTCAGATTCTTGAGCACCAGGAGAGCACAGTTCACATCACAGGGTTGTGGCTCTTGACACATTGCAGGAGGACATGTCCATCTCAGAGTGGATTTCATGTGGAAAAGAACCTGATACAAAGCCTTGAAAAGGGCAGAAGTGGGAGACTGCTTTCCTTGGTTAAGTTCCTGTGAGCTTCCATCTGTTTCCATGACAGTAGTAGAAATACAGAGTGTCTTGCAGCTCAAAGAAAGTGGGTAACTGTGATAGTCCAAATGCCTCAGTTACTGCTGCCTGGCAGAAAAAAAAAAAAAAGGAAATTTGACTACCAGAGACACGAAAAGCTGCTGTCCAGGGATGGACTTCTGACAAATCCAGATGCAAGGACTGTTTCTAGTCTTGCTTCTGCCTCCCCTCCCTTTGTTTCTGTGGACTGTTTGTCACTGTGGTGTTTGAGTTTCCTGAATCTGTATTTTACCCAACTACAGAAGGTAAACTGATTTCTTCTGGGACCTAAATGTTAGCTTGTTTCTGCTCCTTGTTTGTGTGAAATCAGGAAGCAGCTGGGGTTTTGAATAGTGAAAATCAGTGACGTGTACAGAGGTGTTGGGTGTGGGACCTGCTGTTTGGAGAGACATGAGGCTGGTGTGTGCTGCTGCATCAGATTTGGAACTGTTGGAACACTCACCTTCCATGGGCTTACAAGAAGGCTGGGGAGGGATTTTTCACAGGGGCATGTAGTGGTAGGACAAGGGGCAATGGACTTCAGGTGAAGGAGGGTAGATTTAGATTGGGTATTAGGAAGAAATTCTTCCCTGTGAGGGTGGTGAGGTCCTGGCACAAGTTGCCCAGAGAAGCTGGGGCTACTCCAGCCTTAGAAGTCTCTGAGGCCAGGCTGGACAGGGCTTGGAGGTGAAAGGTGTCCTTGCCCATGGGAGGAGATTTGGAACAAGATGGTCTTTAAGGTCCCTTCCAACCCAAACTGTTCTGTGATTCTGTGGTGCTCTCTGAGATCTTCTCTGGTTCGGATATGGGCTGTGGTTTCAGTAGAATTCAGACAGATTTTAATGAGGATCTTCATAAGAGGGGCTGTGCTTTAATCAATCTTCTACAACTCTCTCATATAAGTCCTGTTACCTAAGCAGGCAGTTGAAGATCTCTGTGCACAGGCTGTCCCCTGCCAAAGATAATAGCAGGGCTCTTCACACACATAAATTATCCTGTGCTTTCCCAGTTTTTACAAGTGACCTGTCACACTGTGTAAGTAAAGACCAGACTTCAGAACATGTGTCATGTTAAATCCCACAAACCTAACTCATTCCTTTAAAGGTCGATAGTTTCCCTTGGGATATCTGCTTTTCCTTCCCTGGTCATTAATTCTGTGCTTTAAGAAAAGATTGTTTTCTTCAGAGCGTGATTGTTTGCAGAATAAAGGCAGTGAGCCTGCCTGGCTGACCGTGCAGCAGGCTTTGCTGGTGCTTGTATAGAAGCTCTTCCTGAAACTCCATTTCCTGAAGGAAATAGCTCAGTGCCTTGAGATGTTTTTCCTTCTGAATCAATTCTGAGGTGGGGCTCCCTGGTTGGGGGGTCATGCTGCTCTGCTGGGAGGGCTGTGTTCCATACCAGGCACTGACATTCCCATGAGCCAGTACCATGCTGAGTTGAGCTCCTGGTAGAGTTTTAACTGCTTGGGTTTTTTTCTTGTTTTGGGGAAAATTACTTAGTTTGCTGTTTTAAGAGAGCTCTGTGGCTGGTGAGTGTGCTTGGAGTGTCTGGTAAACACAGAGGGGAAAACACTGTCTAAGGGGACAGAAGGCTGGAAATTTTGTTCACATGATCTGAAAGTGATACAGGGTAACTTTGCCTGTTGCCGTGGCATGTGAAGAAATGTCCAAAACCCAAGCACATACAGGGTGGAAACAGAAATTCTATGTTTTCAATTTGACAGTGGTTTTCTTTGAAATGTTTTATCTCAGTCCAATTTTCAGTTTCACTTTTAGTGGGAATGCAGTCGATAGTGCTGTAATGTGTCTTCCAGACAACTTTCTGCTCGTACATGTGGGACTTACTGGAAAACACCACATTACGTGGCACAGCAGTTCCATCAGTGTGAGTGTAGGATGGGGCTTTAACCAGGGAGTTATTTAGGAATTAACAAATGAGAGCATCAGAGCCTTTGTATTGAGCTCTGCTCAAGTAGTTTGATTAGTGACATATCAGGGAGATATTCCAGTAACATGTGTCTCTACAGTTTGTTACATCTTTCTACTGCTGAATAAATCTGGGGGTTTTGTAAAATCAGTCCAACACTGAAGGATTCCAGAAGAGGAGGGGAGGAAACAGGTAATAAAAGTTAGAAATGTCTAAAAACAGATGAGGATAGCTTTAAAATTGGTGTCACATTTACTGTTTGCTGTGATGTGCAAGGCTGATGTACAGGTCAGAATGAAACCAGTGACACTGTTCTGACTGAAGTGCCTGTCCCATAAAGTTAATAGCATCATCTCTGTTCCCCTCATCAGCTAAAGGATGCCCATTTAACCAGATCTTTCAGGCTGTTTTCATGATGATCTGTTTCCTAAACTCTCTCCTTTCTCTGTCTGTTGCAGTGGCACATCTCCCCTGGCCTGCCTCAACGCCATGCTCCACTCCAATTCCCGGGGAGGGGATGGGCTCTTCTACAAACTGCCTGGACGCATCAGCCTTTTCACACTCAAGGTAAATGCTGAGCTCTGCTCCCAGCTGAGGGTTCAGGGGTGGGTTCTGCTCCTTGTGCAGGGCTGAGTGTTACCCTGTCACTGAGCATCATGAGCAGTGAGATCATCATGTGAGAGAGGGTCTGGAATTCATGATTTCCTTGGAGCTTGTACCTTTCAACTGTATTCAGCCATCTGTGATAAATTTCTTTTAAAAACCTCAGCTGTTATTTCTTGAATCTTCTTACTGCAGTACCTGGTGTCCAGCTCAGGTGGCTGTTCATCAGAACAGATCTGTGCACTCCCTTGCTGCCAGCCACAAGGGAAAACAGCCAACCAAGGAATTGGTCCAAGAGCTTGTAGTGACAAGTAAAATCTTGATAGGAAAATGTATATTCATTCTTCTGGCTGCTTGTTCTGTGATCCACTGCATTCTGTGTTATTTTACATCAGTATTTTCCTCAGATCTTAAAATCTCTCTGGAATACTTTTTTATTTTTAGTTTATTGTTCCAGTAATATTAAATATTGAAAATGTTTCTGTTCCTGAGGTTTTGTTTTGCATTGTTTTGTACTGTTGGATTCCTTGATAAATATCAACTTGGTAGATCTCAGCTATTTCATTTCCATCTTTTTTCTGCTGTTAGAAAATCCTGTTGAATTGACACATTTTGCTGAAAATAGGTGGCATTGAAATGGCTTTTATTGTACAAGTAGGAAATACATCTCCTAAGCTTGCTTAGTGTTTGGCCACTCCGATGTTACTTGTTCTCATAGTGAGATGCTTCTCTTTAATATGAAGTCATTACTTACAGAATATTACGACATATTATGAACCTTTCTAATAAATTAATTATTATTAACCTGGTATTTTGGATATTTACTTGTCTAGGAAGGGGCTATGAAGTACACGTAGTTTAGGTGACTTCTGTTCCGCTATGAGCCCAAATATACTTTAAAATACCTTTCTGCATCAAGGATTAAAACAGGAAAAAAATTGAAGGTTAAAGTATATCCTGTTAACTGTCTGATCCCATTGGTGTAGATTTGGGAGGGAGGGAGGGAGGGCTGTAGCCACCCCAGTTCTGTTCCCCCTCTAGAAAGATGCCTTGCAGTGGTCCCGGAACCTGTCAGTGCCAGAAGGGGAGGAGCTGGAGGACACAGCAGATGCAGAAAGCTGTGGGTCCAACGAAGCCAGCACTGTGAGTGGTGACAACGATGGTAAGTGTCTGGTGACATTAACCTTAATCTCCAGGACCTACTTCTGTGTCTGACTGAGAGCTCATCTCTTTCAGTGTCTCTTGATGAAACTTCTTCTAACGCCTCATGTTCCACTGAATCTCAGAGCAAGGGACCTGCTACCAGGGAGAGCTACAGAACTGCTTCCCAGGTAGGAAAAATTGGGACTAATGGGAAGGATGAAGCCTCTCAAGGGGAGCTTTCATTACTATTGGGGTGGTATGACAGGGACTATTTGGCACAAGTGCCTCAGAGATAGTTATGGGTCTGTCTTCTTGGGCAAGAAGTGGCAGGATGGTGAGGGATCATGTATGGGAAGACAATTTTGAATTCTCTGCTAGTCCTAAATGTAGTGTTGCCTGAAGATTCAGCTAGGAGGAGCCAGGCAGCTCTTTAACTGAGGAACATGCTGCTTAGAAGATTACTATACTCTTCCGTAATGCCTTCATTCCTTTGTTTTGTTTTTGGTTTCTCTCTGGTCTGCAGACAACCAAACAGAAGAAAAAGACGGGTGTGATGCTGCCACGGGTGGTGTTAACCCCACTGAAAGTAAACGGGGCACACATGGAGTCTGCCTCAGGTGAGCATGGCTTTGGGGGGGTCCTAATGACCTCACAGATCTCTCAGACAGTCCCCAGTCATCAGTGTTTGCCTGTATTTCTGTAACACCTGCTGAGAAAGAGTGAAACTGCAGAGTTGTGTGTGTGTTTAACTTACTCAAAATAGTTGGTACCTGGGCAATACCCTGTAATAGCAGATTTGTTAGTAACAGAGAATTCCTGTGTGATAAACCACTCTCCCAGTTGGTCTTTGACTGTTCTTTGCATATTTTTATGATGTTGTTTTGCATTTAGGCTTCACAGGAAGGCACGCTGATGGGGAGAGCAGCAGCACATCCAGCAGCAGCAGCAGCTCCTTGGCCCTGTGCAAAACCAGCCTGCGCAGTAGGACAGAGATAAACAGGGATCCTCCACAGCTGCTGAGGGGCATCCGAAAGCCCACGGCTGGTACGTGCTCCTGGGTAAAGGCAGAAGAATAATTGGTGATGGTGAAGTCCACATGTATCTGAGAAAAGAGCACCAGGAGGCATTTGATGACCTGAGGTCACAGGCCAGGCTTTCGACTTTCGAGTGTTAGTGATAGAATTGTTTAAAAGTTTGCCTGGTCTGAAGAGCAGCATTGAGAATGGTGCCTGAATATGTCAAAACTGTGACCTCGTGTCAGAATTGCAGATGTGTGTTTGTTAATTACTGCACTGGAGAGTCATTCTTCACACTTGAATACTGCAGTCTTTATCATCTCTCTTGCTCCTTTTGTTATTGCAGTTTGACATAAATTTCAGCCCATAATGCTGAAATACTTCTGTACAACAACATTAATTTTATTTGCCTGTCCTTAAACTCCAGGACAAATGAAACGTAACAGGGGTGAGGATATTGACTTTGAAACCCCAGGCTCCATCCTTGTCAACACAAACCTGCGAGCGCTGATCAACTCCAGGACCTTTAACGCGCTTCCATCACACTTCCAGCAGCAGCTGCTTTACCTCCTGCCTGAAGTCGATAGACAGGTATGAGCACTCAGGTGTTTTCCCTTCCCTGATTGCCTCTTCAGTGTGGAACAGCTGGAGCAGATGTGTTCTGTTTGTCCTGGGTCTGTCCTGCTAGGTGGGGGCTGACGGGCTGATGCGCCTCAGTGGCAGCGCTCTGAACAACGAGTTCTTCACCCACGCTGCACAGAGCTGGAGGGAGCGGCTCGCTGATGGTGAGTGGCTTTGCTTTCCTGAGTGCCTGGGGAATAGCTGCTCATTTTGTAGGATTTTTGGTTTTCTTTTGCAGTTAATGAGTGGGAACTTAGTACAGCTTTGCTGCATGTTGCCCTCAACTTTTTCTTTTTTTTGTTTAAAATCAAAGATACGATTTCTTTTGGTACCATGGGACCTTCAGCATTAAGTGCTAAAGGTGTAAAGTAGTGCCAGACTTATTTTTCCTTAAAAGGTGGCCTGTCTGTTAAAACATGATTTTTCCTGGAGCCATAGGCAGCATGGGGATCCGGAATGGGTGGGGAGCAGGGTGTTAACAGCACGTCTGTCTTTCATATATTTAGCTGCTGTACAATTCATACATTAGGTTGCATTTGCAGAATGAGTTTTGTTTGGAGCTGAATTCCAGTCTCTTGCTTCCACGTAGGTGAATTCACCCACGAGATGCAAGTTCGAATCCGGCAGGAGATGGAGAAGGAAAAGAGAGTGGAGCAATGGAAAGAGAAGTTCTTTGAGGACTACTATGGGCAAAAGTGAGAAATTTTACCATGTCTATCCTGCTTTATCCATGTTTATGCAGATGGCAGAGTGTGTTTCTGTTTACCTGAGCAGATGCAGCATAAACTCCTTGAAAAACATGGGCTGTGGGGTGAATTGTTCCACCTGTTGTTCTGGGAAAATCCTTAGTGGAATTGGCTGGGTTCAGCAGAATTTTGTAGCCCATCTCTTCTGTTTCCAAGAAAAGTGGATGGTATTTTCCATAACAAATTTTTGGGTTTTTTTTTTCTCATTCCATGTGATAGCAATGTGGAATGTGTGGGTTCTCCCCTTGCAGAATGAGTTAATGAGGCTTTGATGACTCTCGGCCTGTGTTGGCAGTATTCAGTAGCACTCAAATTGGGGTGAGCTTTAGCTTTTAGCTGGCTTCTGTGTTTGCCTTATAGGTTGGGCTTGACCCAGGAAGAATCCCAGGCGCAGAATTCAGTGCAGGAGGACGCTGAGAACAGGACAGAGCTGTCTGTTAAAGGAGAAGCAAGGCTGCCCCGCGGGCCGGCCACGCGCCAGAGGGACGGGCGCTTCCGGAAACGCTCCCGGGCCGACCTGCGGTGCCGGGCCAGGAGGAGCCTGTACAGGCTGAGGGAACCTGAGCACACGGAGACTCCCAAAGAAGCTGCTCCCGTGGGGCCAGATCCCTCACTTCATAAAGAGCCAAAGCCTGAGACAGACCTGAAGAAAGATGATCTGACCAGCCCCTCGGCTGCAGGATTGAAGGCAGAGACTACCGAACTGCACCTCTCTCCAGAGACTTCCAAATCAAACAGCAAATCAGAAGATCCATCATTGGCAGCTACCAGCAGAATTCCCAGTTTGCCCCAGGAGAACTCTGCTCAGGAGTCCAAGGAGCAGAAGAGGAAAAGCTTTGAGGAGGCTGCCTCTGCGTCCTTCCCCGAAAAGAAGCCCCGGCTTGAAGATCGTCAGTCCTTTCGTAACACAATTGAAAGTGTTCACCCAGAAAAGCCACAGCCTACTAAAGAGGAGCCCAAAGTCCCACCCATCCGGGTAAGAAAGAGCTTTAGAGCTGCTGTATCTCAGGGCTGCCGTGCTCAGTAGTATCAAAACATTATTAAAATGTCAAGTGTTGCCATCTTAAGGGAAGGAGTCGAAGGGTTTCATTGGTAGAGCTGGTGAAGTGCCTCTGACTGCCACGGTTTGCTGTCGTATTTAGACAGGCAAAGAATGGAAAATCATCCCAAGGTCTTTGCACAAGAGCACAGGGTAACCTTGACTTACTCCCTTCATTTGCATTTCTGTGGCTACAGAAACACTGCCTGAAATGAGCTGACTGACTGCAAAAGACCTTGAAATTGTGTTCTTTATCCTGTCTAGTTTCTGAGTTCTTTTCCTTTGCTTTTGGACAGAATCTCAGTGTTCCTCCTGACTTTTTCCATTTTGACCAGGATACCCATTTTGCTAGCCTCAGTGCAGTCATCCTGGTGCAGAGAAGAGCAGTTTGATCTCTGAACACGTGAATATAAATAACTTATTTCATATTTGCCTGCAGGCTCTGATAAAACAATATTAGTGTGAACTGAGCTTTGCAGATCACACTACAGAGCCGAGGTTGTAGGACCGTGCTGCTTCTCTGCCCAAATTAGTTTCTAAGTTGAAATTTTTGTTGGACTTTGTGCTAAAAATTGTGATGAGCAGTTGCCAGTAAAACACATTTCACTGGAGATGGGCAGTGTTAGAACTCACCTCGTTTCCCTTTCTTTCAGATTCAACTTTCACGTATTAAACCACCCTGGGTGGTTAAAGGTCAGCCCACTTACCAGATCTGCCCCCGGATCATCCCCAGCACGGAGCCCTCCGGCCGGGGCCGCCCCGGGGCCCGGACCCTCGCAGACATTAAGGCCCGTGCTCTGCAAGCCCGAGCCCAGCGCGAAGCCGCCACCGCCGCCATCGGAGGAGGGGGTGGCCCTGGTGGGGGGAGAGGCACCGACGAAGGAGGCGGTGGAGGAGAATCCAGCGGCCGTTCCCAGCACAGGAGATCCAAGAGAGCTCACGGAAAACGTGCGTCAGATCTACAGCGAGCACAACTACAGCTGTCTGTTCATCTGAGCGGAGGGAAGGCTGACTCCAAAGGGGCTGCTCAGGAAGCCAGCGTGAATTCCTGCCTCTCTTCCAGACAAGATCACTCTTCCTCAAAAAGCGAAAGGAGCAGCATTCCGGGCTGTGCCACGGGGTCAGGGGACAGTCAGCCTGGTGATGGGTCACCCAGGAGACCGTTCTGTGGTTCTCTGACTGTGTCATCCTTGGACAGTGCAACTCCTGAGAGGCAGAAGGAGAGTCCTGAGCAGCTGCTCCATGACCCAAGGACCGAGCTCCCATCTTGTGCTGCATCACAGGAGAGCACAAAGCTGGGATGTGTGGTTCCTGTGGTGACCAATCCGTCGTGTTCTGGGGGGCAGGGAGCTGGGGTCAGTCCCACGGGACACAGGGCTGTGGTGGAACTCGGAGATGTTGGTGCTCCCACCATACAGCTGGATTATCCTGATGTAAAGCAAAATTCCTCCAGTTGTCCTTTTCCACCAGAATTGTCATCGGGTGTCACAGAACGCCATGATCCCGACAAGGTGTCTGGTTTTAGATATAACAACTCCCAAACATTTCTGGAAAAACGTGTTGCTGATAATACCTCCAAAACGGTGACTGTTGGAGTGAAGAAAGCGATCCCTGCAGTGTGTGATGCTGCACAGCTGCAGGCAGGGAAAGGCAGTGATGGCAAACTGAGCAATGAGGAACAAAAGGCAGAGGCTCTACTGCAGCTCTCTGTGCATGGTGACTTTATTTCTCAGAATAGGATAGATACCTCTGAAAAACTCCTGCAGCCACGGGAGAGGTGCCCCAGAACCGAACCGGAAAACGCACATCAGCCCCTGGGAGAGACTCAGGAACTGAAGAGAAGTGGAGATGAAGAAATACAGAGTACACACAGTGAAACAACAGACACTGCTTCCGATTGGGAAGGGGACATGGCTGATGAGAATGTGGAGGTGGAGATGTGTTTCAGAAGTGTCAGCTGTAGGGAGGTGGCTGAGAAAGGCTCTTCCTGTCACAGCAGCAGTGAGAAGCGCAATGGGATTAGGTCAAAACTGTCTGTGGAGACAGAGAGTCTGGCCTGTTCTGGGGACTTGGCTGCACCCCCACCTCAGAGGTGGGGACCCCAGAAAGCCGAGTGTCCGGCCAGCTCTGCTCGGCCCGTGTCCTCCATCGAGACCAACAACCCTTTGGTGATGCAGTTGCTGAAGGGGAAGCTTCCACTGGAAGAAGTTCTCCCAGTGTCACATGTCAACATCAAGCTGGAAATTGCACAGCCAGTGCTGCAGAAGCAGTCAGAAAGCCTCTCCCTGCAACTGGACAGAAGCAGTGGTCACTATTTTGGCAAAGAATCTTCTCCAGATGTAGGAATAAAGACGAGTGCCCAAAGCAGGAGCGATGATGTTCACTCAGTGAGATCTTCCATAGATCCCCAGGAAAAAACCTGTGGATCAGGAGCAGCATTGCCTAGAGCAGAGGGTGCAGAGGATCAGGTGGTCCCAGAAAAACATTCCAAAGTTGGTTCGACTTTAAGCTGCCAAGACCAACTGGCAAACGTGGCAAGTGCCTCTCTGAAGTCTGAAGATGCGGACCCTCGGGAAAGAACATTTTCTTCCTGTAGCTTTGAGGAGCAGAAGGAGTTGCCCAAGGTCCACCGGATGCCACAGCACAACCCATTAGCAAGTGTCACAGCAAGTAAAAGCCCAGAGAAGCTGAATGCCTCTACAGAGCCTCGGTTTTTATCTCCAGGTGTAACTTCTCTTGGACCAAACCAGACAGGAGGTGCATTAGTCAATAAAAATTATGGTGGGGTTCAAGGCAAAAAGCTCTTTGGTTCTGGTTTTCCTTCCAGCCCCAGCGTGAGACTGCATCACTCCAGGGCTTTGGAACACAGTTCAGCCATGGAAACCTTGTCCCCTGGCAAACAGATTCCCTTGGACAAGGGCTGTGCATTGGGAGAAGGAATCCCAGCTGCCAGGGAGGAATGGACTTCAAAGCAGCACAGCAGCAACCCTGGAGGGATCAGAAGTGAGAAGGTGCTGGTGTGTGGCAGCCCAGCCAAGAGTAATGCAGAGAACCAGGGGGATGTGGCCCAGCAGCCCACGGAACTGGCGGGGCACACACAGAGAGAGCCACTGGTCATGGACTGGCCCTTCTTTAAGTTTTCAAGGGATCCAGGAAAAGGACAGTGTCACCCTTTGGAGCCTTCATCCATCCCCTCTCAGCTCAATATCAAGCAAGCGTTTTATGGGAAGCTTTCAAAGCTGCAGCTTAATTCCACCAGCTTTAATTATTCATCCAACACTCCGGCTTTCCCCCGAGGCCTTGCTGGGAGCGTGGTGCAGCTCACCCACAAAGCGAACTTTGCTGCGAGCCGGAACACGGCCCTGGCTGTGCAGATGTTTGCTGACAGCAGCAGCGTCGACGAGATCTCGTTCCAGTGCTCGTGCAGCCTCAAAGCCATGATCATGTGCAAAGGCTGCGGCGCCTTCTGCCACGACGACTGTATAGGACCCTCTAAGCTCTGTGTATTGTGCCTTGTGGTGAGATAATAAATTATGGCCATGGGACAGGTTGTATATTCAGTGTGTGTATTTTGATAAGGACTGATCCTAACGCCTGTACACAAAGTACACAAAGTACTCTCTGTTCATAGTAGAAACGCTGTTACACTTTGTTTTGGTGAGGAACGTTGAGCTGCCTTCCCACGGAGGTCGACAGTGCAGAGCTCATTCCTGCTGATGGCGACACCCTGCTCTGGGTGGGCTGTGTCCCATGGGAGCGATCCTGCTGCTTCCTGCTGTCATGGAAATTCCAGCTGTGCTCTGGTATCGCACTGAGGCTGACGCCGGGGGGAGAGGCCGTTCGCTGTGGCAATCCCTGGACCTTCTGTGGAGGAAATCCTTACATCCAAAGGAACTGGAAGATGGTATTTGCTATTTCAGGGCTGCACAAGGTGAGGCCCTACAGTCTTCCACTCTCCCTTTCTGCCATCTCCATTCCCGGTTTGTGTGGGAAGTGCTGCTGTGCAGTGAGTGTAAGCAGAAGAGCTGCCCTGCAGGGATGGTCCCATGTAGTCGTTGGATGCTGCAGCAGGATGTGGTGCCCAGGGATGTGCTCTGCAGGTGGTTCTGGAGCCGTGTACAGCCCACCACGGGCCACATGGAACCCACGTGGAGAATGCAAGAAGAGGAAAAAAAATCTCGGGGCAAGTGCCAAGCAAATGCCTTCTGCTGGCCTGCAGGAAGCTGTGTGGCCAGGGAACTGTTCCTGGCTGAACTGGCCCAGCGGCTGTGCCTGCCTCCTTTGGCCAACTTCCACAAACTGCTGTGGAACACTGGAGGTTCCCTGGAGCTCAGTGATCGGGTCAGTGAGCTCTGCACTGCAGCTTTGTGGTGAGGACCTGAAACCCCACAGCAGCTGAGCACCTGCGAGCATCGAGCTGTGCATCTGTGTGACCATCACCTAACATTTAAAGCAGTGTTCTTTCCTCTTTTTTATTTTCCTTTTTTTTTATATATTTTCATTATTGGATGTATAAAGTGAGTTATTTGGCTCCTGTAAGTATCCTCTCTGCATCTGTTTGATCATATATTTATATGTTGTACACAGTACTGGCCAACTCTGTAAATGGATGTAATGTACATAGAGCATAAAGGGGTCTTTTTTTTTCCTTGGATTTCCAGGCTCTACAGCAGTATTGCATTAAAGTGGTGTTAGTTATTGTCAGAGCCACTGTATTCCGTCTTGCCTGACGTGAGGCTCACCACACTGGGGTCTTGGTTCCAGCAGCCTCCCCGTGCCCGAGGTGCCTGGGTGGACTGTGCTGAGCAGGCTCAAGGATGACCAGGTGGGATTTGCTGAGCCGAGCTCACTCCCCGATTGCTCATTTTAGCTCTTGCCAGTTGTTGCTGCACCTGAGCTCCCAGGGCATGGCTGTACCTGCACTGCAAGGAGGTGAATGAACATCCATGTGCATCCAGAGAGGGAGAGCAAAACTGCAATTCTCTTCCTCTTTGGAGCAATTCCTAAGCAAGAGTTAATTGCTTCAGTGAGGGGGAGAAGCCGCTGGCTTATTCAAGCGGGCAGTAGCAAGAATTTTAGGGAGTTTATTTTCATTTTTTTCTTCTCGTCCCTTTTCCAGCTCCATCCTACCTCCCTTCACCATGCACTTTCTTTCAGCCGTGCAAGTTCCTTTTTCAGCCACAATCGTGAGGGGTGGAACAAGTTCAGTCCCTGAGATGTTTTTTATCCTCAATGCATCCACCAGCCTCATCCCACGAGAATGAGAGCCCGGTGCAGCGGCACCCCGGCCTGGGCAGGGCTGCGGTGCCCCTGGGGGCGAGCAGAGGTGTGGAACCTGCTTACCAAAGATGGGGAGCGGAGCAGGGGGCTGGCTCTGCCTCCTGGGGGGCCACTGCAGTGTTCAGCTCGGACTGGTCTGGGGGGCAGAGCCCTCGGGGGGGCCTGCTCGTGTCTGTCCCTTGTGCTATTGGAAAAATAAACACTGTAAAATCTGCTTGTGTGGTTTCAGTCCTTTTTCTGAAATCCTCCTCCATTCTAAGGCAATGTGGCTTTTCCTTTCCTCTCTTTTAACTGCAGCTGTTCCAGAGCTCTGTCACTGTGGGGAGGGGCTGTGTTGCTGCTTGGCTTTGTTAAATCTGGTTTTATGCACTTAGAGAGCACTGAAGATGGTGCAGCTCCTGCAGAGATGCCGTGTGGCTCTTGGGGAATGGACACCCTGGATGCTCTGAGAGCCACGGGGGGCTGTGGGACACTGCAGGGACACAGGGACACAGTCACAGGGGCTCCCTGCCCTGCTGGGGTGATGCCTGTGGGCAGCAGCACTGAGACTTTTCCCAGTGCCAGGGCAGGTCCTGCTGTTACTGCCGTCATTGCTGGATAAATGGATCTAAAAATGTTTCTCAAGAGCATAAATGTGATATCAATTACAGTTTATTGAAACAACTTGGAAACTCACTTTATGGCCAAGTCCTTTCTCTTTTTTGGGCAGTAAGGAAATAACATGAATTACGATGTGATGTGTCTGGGCTCTGCAGGGCGAGCAGGGATCTCCTGCCTGGGGCTGTGGGAGTGCTGAGATCCTTGTGGTGACACAATCCCTGACTTCCTGGCATTCCACAGCGCTGCCATTGCAGAACAGCAGTGATGGCCTCACACACCAGCCAGGGCTGGGGCAGCAGATGGTCTGGCACCAGCATTTGGGGTGAAAAAATGCTTCTGTGGTTTTTGGTGTTTCATTGATGTTCTGACTCTGGCAGGCTGTCTGCACACAATACCTGAATACTGCACACGATACTGTCCAGAATACCTGGATAATCTAAATAAGCTAAATACAGGGAATGCAAAAAATGAGTAGAGTTGTTGCTTAGCCAAGCTTTAAAACTCAGTATTAAATCCTTCCCTGTTTTATTGGGGTGGGGGGTGATGGCATTAGGGTTAGCTACCTCTGGAATAGGGGAGCTTGGGGGTTTCAAGAGTAAAACCCATTAACATCAGAATTTCACAAAGAGCAATACTTTTTTCCTGTTTTCCTCTCTGTGATATCTGTGTGCCAAGTAGCAGATTTTCTTTCTCCCAGCCCGGCTGCTGTTTGGCTCTGGTTCTGCCAGGCTTGGCAGGGCCATCTGCAGGCATGGGGACATCCTGAACCAGTCTGGCCAGGGGGCTCTGGAAGCCTCAGCAGGTGATGCCAACTGGTTTGTAGCTGGTGTGGCCCAGCACTGCTTAGCCCTCTCCCATGCTCCTTTGGAAATCTGGAAGCAAAGCCCAGCCAGAGGCTCAGCCACAGACCTGAAGGTGTCAGGGACACAGGGCCACTGGTGCTGTGCTGCCAGACATTAATGACTTCTGTGAATGCTCCGTTTGGGATGTGCTGTCCCAGGTGATCGTTTACAAGCACGAACATTCACGTGGATCCTCCTGGCCTCGCTCCCGGCTGCAGCCGCAGCAAATCCCGGGAAGAGGGAGCCCACCCGCCTGCCCCGCAGCATCCCCACCCCCCTGGGCAGCTGCATTTCCATGGAAGCTGCAAACCCCTGGGACCCTCTGGGTCTCCTGATGCTCAGACCAGGAGATGGTGTCTATACAGCGCTTGAAGAGGAACATTTATGGATGCAAAGGTTTATTATACTTAGTGAATAAAGCTGATAACGAAAAATCAGTATTTTCCATGAGGGAGAACTTTGCACAAACTTCAATGAAAACTTTTTTTTTTCTTTTTTCTTTTTTTTTTTCTCACAAAAACCAGACACTTCACAAAATTAATTTTGTCAAAATATAAGTTAAGCATAAAACTGGTGCCTTGCCCCCTTTGTGAGTGCTGCCACTGCTCTCTCTGGTACCCACGCTGTCTGTTACGGAATGGAAAGCACAGCTTATGTCAACAGGAATGAAAGATGTTTTGGTTTGGTTTTTTTTTTCTTCCTTTTAACACCTAAATTTAGATCCCGCTCTGGTGACTGATGGCACCAACCTCTCGCACAGGGCCTGGGGCGAGGGGCAGCGCTGGGGCCAGCAGCACCCAGCGGGGCTCGACAGTGGAGGAGAAAGCCCTTTTTGTTATACAGTGTTTATTAAGTAGATTCAGTCTTATATATGATATACAGATTCAAAAGAAAAAAAAAAAAGTATTCCACATACTTATGAAATCAGTGCATTTAGCAAGTAATACCATGGAGATAACAGCTCGATTAACAGCTCATTGGTCTTTGTTAAGTGAGGGGACAGGGAGTTGGCCTGTGCTAATCATTCCACAAACAGAACAGAATTAAGTTGCATCACATATATAATAGACACACATTCTAAGAATTAAAATATTAAGCCACATTTACTGGAAAAATCCACAGTATATAACACAAATAACTCTTATCAAGCTCGTTGAGGAGGAAGTGCTCATCTGCTTAAGAGCCACATGAAGTTGCATAGGTGCCTATCTGCAAAAATATCATTTCCAAAGGAATCAATTGATTAAGCAATAAAGTGTCACCTTAGAAGCTGGATTAAGTGCCATACGCTTTCTATGTGAGCCCTCGGGAAAGCAGCAGCTTCCCAAAGAGCCTCTTCTGCCTCGCTGGGAGCCTCCCGCGGGACCGCGCTCCCACCTCCACCCCAAGCAGCAGCCGGCTTGGGCGAGCTCACCCCCTTCCCTACAGCATTCCCAATTCTGCTCAGGAGTGTTTTCCCCCTGGGCCCCTGCATCAGCTGGACCCTACGGGCAGCACCGCCCTCCACCCGTGTGGGAGGAGGAGGAGGATGGGGAGGCAGCAGCACTGCCCAGATCTGGTGCTTCAGAGCTCCGGATCAGCTCCCGATTGGAATTGCAGCCGATCCGTAAAACTACCGGGGGGGGAAAAAGAATACAACAGCTTGTGCAAAACCCAAAATTGCTAAAAGGGTGTGTGGGTTTGGTGGGGTGTCCCTGGGGCGGGCGCGGGCGGTGGGGGGTGAGGCTGTGGCTGGGTTAAGCAGACGAACTGGGTGAGGGGCAGCTTCCTCTTCAACAGCAGGTCTGGCAGAACACACGGGGTCGGGAGTTCTGTACATGTAAACAGTACACTTTCACTGAGTCCAAAATTAGGAGCAAAAATACAAAGGTTCACATTGGTCTTAGGTAGATACAGGCGAAGAACTGAGCTGTGCAGCTCCGAAACAACCGAACGAAAGTTCCTAAAGCACCACTAAATTATATAAAAATCAGACCATGGACGGATTGTAGTTGGTGTCTGGTGAAATACTATGCTACCTTGTAAAAAGTTTTACAAAAAATTACAAATCAAAAGTATATTAACCCTCTGAGTTCAAAGCAGCATTTTTTTTTTTTTCATGAACTGGTACTAAATCCGACGGCCGCTCCGGGAGGGAAGTGGCCCTTGGGATCGGGGAGGTACAAGTTACATCTGCTCACAACCCTGGGAACGCTCTCCCATAGAGAAACAGCGTCATGGGAACCGCACATCCAGGGCAGCATGGGTGTGTTGAAATAAAATAAAATTTAAAAAAAAATAAAAATCTCTTGTTTTCGACCAGTGATCAGCTTTTCTCAACCAAACCCAAGACCATCCAGACTATTTGCTAACCCAGCATTCTCCTTCCACCTCTCAGATATCTGGAAAGCCGGTGTATTCTGCTCCTGCTTGTTCCTTCTTGTTGAGAACCTGGACTAGCAATTCCTGACCCCGTCCTGCCCAGTGAGAGTGCAGGAATGTGGCTGTGAACAGTCCTGGAGCACAGGGAGCCACGGTGGAGCACGGAGCAGCTGCAGAGCACGATGTCTGTGGAGCTCATGCCAAAGGAACCAGAACGCTGTGGCTCACAAAAAAAAAAAAAAAAAAGATCCCTGACAGAAATTCGGAGTCAATCCCGTTTGTTTTACAACTTGTCCCAGATGTGGCTGTCAGCAGGGCTTTGGGAATGAATCTGAGTCTGTACCATTCAGCTGCAGGTTATGAACATCAGGTGCTGGGACAGGGCGGTGTTGGGCACTCTCCTTCGGTGTCCTCTACAGCAGTTTGACCACGTGTGAGAGCTCCTGAACTTCCACATGTGCCGAGACAGGTTCAGAGGTGATCAGGAATGACTTGGATAAATAAAACTTAACCCAACTGTGGCTGTTGGTGGTCTGTCCATGTGCCCCCGGGTTACCTCTGTTTCAGTACAAACTGATGGCAAACTTATGGCTAAAGGTTCCTCTGCCTCTGCCGAGGAGGGAGGCACCGGCGTGCGTGGGAGACCACGGAGAGGGAGAATCCCAGGACAGCGATTGTCTCTGCCTCTCCTGCCTGAACGGTAAGACTTTTCACAAATGGCTGCAGTTACAGATTTTGTCAAAGGTTTGTTACTTCATGGTATTCACACAAAAATAAATATTTACATAAATTCCAAGTATGGGAGGATGCAGTGGACAAACCAAGCAGGCTTCTGAAGTGCTGGGGAAAGCATTAAGTCTGAGCCCTGGCTGGGGGCTGGCATCCCCGGGGCCCCCTCCCCACGCAGGAGGGGATGGGTGTGGCCACGATGCTCCTGGTTCCAGCATCGGGTCAGGTCTAAGAGCCACCATCACCTCGTCTCTGCACCGACCCCTCAGCTGCACCCCGCAGCGAGGGGCTGGGTCCCTTTTCTCCAAATGCTATGGGAAGTTTAAGGTTTGGGGAAAACAGTCAATGCAATGGTTGATCCCTTCTGCTGTGGGGCCAGGCACACCTGGCCTCAGGAGCCAGCAGTTTTTACTGTTCTGAGACTAAAAGCAGGGTAAGTTTTGTTTTTCTTCCAGTGTGTGGAGCATCATGGGGTGCAGAGGGTGCAGGGGAACTGCCCGGGCCCGCTCCTGGCCAGACCAGTGGCTGCTCAGGCCTGTGCCACCAGCGTTGGCCCCTGGAGCAGCAGCCCCCGGCTGCTGGGTCCGAGTGGCCAAAAAATGAGATAAAAACTGGCTCCAAACCAAGAAAGTTTCTACCTACAAAACAGCTTTACACTTATCGAATTTCTATCTCGTGGTGTGGCCTTCAGCCAAGTGGGGGGGCTGCGGGGGACAGGGAGCAGCGGGACCCTCGCTGGTCTCTGCACAGCTCCAGAGCACGTTGCATTGCTGGGCTGGGCTCAGCACCCCTGGCCGGAGCGAGGTCCCTGGGTTAGCAGCACTGGCAGTAGGTATTGCACTGAGCAAAACGAAGTGCATCATTGTGGGGGGTGGAAACAGGGCAGAATGGTCATTGGGCTACGGTTCTTCCACACTTTGGGAACCGTGGGCTTGTTCCAGGACTGTGAGCAGGGAGGGGGAAGGATCCTGGGCCTCGGAGAGGATTTTGTCAGTTCTGCTGCTCAATGCTGCCCGTCTCTCCCGCAGGAGCGGGCGGTCACCACTCCAGCTCCCCTCTGGGGTGAGCCCCGGGCTGCCCTGCCTCACACCCCGCGGGCCCCGGGGCTGGCTGCAGACGGAGCGGAGCGCACGGCCGGGAGCAGCAGGACCCAGCCGGAGGTTCCAGCCTCCTCGGCACAATCCCCATGTCTGCAACGCTCACCGTCCCCAGGACCAGCACCGCCAGTCCTGGAAGAAGCCCACAATGGAGTGTGAGGTAGAGTACGGATGGTGACCGCAAGACAGTGTTTCTCAGGTATCTCCTTCCTTTCTTCCTTCCTTCTCTTATCTGCAATGACTTTAATGAGTGCGAGATGCCCTTCAGCCGGAGGTCTGCTGAGCTTGCCGAGTCTCTGCGGGAGGTTCAGACCCCACTGCTGCTACGGGACCTCTTAGAACAAAGGCCTAAGCAGGACGCTTGCGCTGCTGTTCAGCTCCCACCTACGCTCACTGGAGGCTGAGCAGCCTCGATGTCAAGGGCTGGATGGCAAACTTGCTCCCTGTGGGACAAGGGTTCACCAGAGAAACAGGCAGAGCTGCCTGGAAATTAGTAGTGTAGTGATATGGAATGTGTTATTTCACAGGAATAAATTCCTTCTGATCAGACAGACAAAAAACTGGCAATCTGTACAAACTCAAAAGAATCCATTTTCAGAAAAATAAATTACTAAGGGGAGAGGAGGGTCCATTTCTCAATAAATATGTGATTCAGCTCACCTAAGACTTGGAAATTATCCAGGGATGGGAATCTAACATTTGGGTCCACAAAGGTTATTCTAAGTACATCTGCAGCCCCAAACCTCCCCAGGCTCCCTTCTGCCCTTCAAAGTCCCACATCCTTCCAAGCTGCAGGGTTGGCTTCTGGTCGGCCAGAGGCACGGGTGTTGGTACGGTTCCAAAATGTGTCCTTGTGCCCGAAGTCCCAGGTGCTTGGAGTGTAAAAGAAAACAGGTCTTTTGGATCCCACCTTCTAAAACTACATGTGCCCACCACGTGGCGGGAGGACGATGGTGGTCCTGAGCAGGACACCGCTGGGAGCCTCTTTCTAGCAGGTATAAATTGTCTTGTCGACCAAGGAGCGATGCAGACACGGGGAGTCAGTTCTGCTGTAAAATGAGGTTTTCCAGTTCGTCTGCAGAGCGGAGCAGGAACGCCGCCGACTCCCGGTAGCCGGCGATGAGCTGCCGCACGGCGCTGATCTCCGTGGGGCTCAGCTGGGCCGCCTGCATGCCCCGGCTGGTGCTGTTGGAGGGGGCTGTGCTGGAGGCCCCACCTTTCATGCTGAGATCGGTCGGACCTGCCATGGAAAAGTGAGAGGGAAGCTCAGGCACAGCAACCTTTCCCGTGCTCATCCTCATCCTGTTGTGATTCCAGAGAAGGGCACCACTTGGGAGGTCCTCACAGTGCCTGGATAATGTGAGGAGCTCCCATCCCACAGACCCCAGAGCAGCCACTCACTGCCTCTGCAACAGGAACACAGGTCCAGAGGAGCCCACAGAGATGCTAAAAAGGAACATGCTGAGGGAATTGGGGCTGTTCAGCCTGCAGAAGAGAAGGCTCTTCAGAGACCTCAGAGCTCCTTTCAGTGCCTAAAGGGGCTCCAAGAGAGCTGGAGAGGGACTTTGGACAAGGGCATGGAATGTCAGAACAAGGGGCAACGGTTTCAACCTCACAGAGGGCAGGCTTAGATGGGATACTGGGAAGAAATTCTTCCCTGTGAGATCGGTGAGTCTCTGGCACAGGTTCCCCAGAGAAGCTGTGGCTGCCCCATCCCTGGAAGCGTTCAAGGCCAGGCTGGACAGGGCTTGGAGCAATCTGCTCTCGTGGAAAGTGTCCCTGCCTGTGGCAGGGGGTTGGAGTGAAGTCAACTTCAAGGCTTCTTCCAAACCAAACCATTCTGCAATTCTACAAAGAGGTCTCAGAGCCAATATGATAAAAATCCCATCCTGCAGCCTGGCACACAGCTCTGTGAAGAGAGGGTCTGCTGGGAGGTAAGCCAGCTCCTGTTGGCACCTGCACCATTAAAATCACCTTCCAGGTTATGGCTTTCCCTCCGCATATGGGGAGTAACATCCCATATGGGCTGCATTTCCCTGGTTTATCTTGATGAGTGACCTCAGAAAGTAAAGGCAGGGAAAAAGGTAGACTTATCTTCAAGTTGGACTAAGTAAGAGAAGTAAAACAAAGAGCAAGAAACACACAATCAATTGGAAATGAGGAGGGAAATGCCAAGAGATGTACTAGAGATGTGATAGTAGTCAGGAAGAGGAGGCTGCTGAGGCTGCAGCCTGGAGGGAAGGAGAGAAGACACTGAATGGATCCCTTTGCTGTGAGCTGAGTGCTGCAGGGGGATGGAGCAGTTGGTGATGCTGGAGAAAGGCTTTGGGATGGCTGAGCCCCTGCTGGGTGGCCTGACTCAGCCATGGGACACCAGGGACATGGAGCAAGGACTGGGTGTTGTGGCTGTTTGCAAGCCAGGATGGGAGGATTCAGCTGCCCTGAGCCCAGGTGGGTGGCACTGCTGATGGTGGCAGGGAGGGAAGCTCATTGCCCCGGGTGGAATGGAAAGCATTCAAGGAAAGCAATGCTGGAGCTGCAGGAGGAGCAGCACCAGCAGAAGTGCTCCATGCCAAGAGAACCAGAGCTTCAAAGCGGGGGAGGAGGAGGAGAAGGAGGAGGAGGAGGACAAGGAGGAGGCTCTCATGCGAAAGCAATTTCACTGGGCAGAAAAGGCAGCAGTAAACTGAGCCTGAGCTTGTTTCCCAGCTCACCAAGGGGGAAGGAGCTGGGAGCAAGGATGTGGGCTTCAGCAAGAATTGCCTGAGGTGGGGGATGGAGGGTGAAGACACTTCTGGGCAGCAAAGCCCTGCGGGGCCTCTGCTCAGAGGGAGGAGAAGAAGCAGCTCCTTGCAGAGTGCTCTTCCTTTGAAGGACTGGGCAAGAGCTTGGGAAAAAGACAACTGCAAAACAGAGGTTTAAAAATCCCCTAGAAAGAAATAAGGCGAGGTGCTGCTGGGTGCTGCACCCAGAGCCTGTTTGCTCCTCCAGGGACCTTCCAGCATGTTCACTGTCTCACATGGAGGAGCCGAAGGAGCGTGCCTGGCAGTGGGGACCGGGTGGCTGTGCTGTTCTGGGGAGGAACCATTGCTGTGAGGATTAGGTCTCAGCAGCTGGAGGCCGGGACAGGATCTTTATTCAGGGTTAAGAAGCATTAGGAAGGGATGATAAGAGTTAATCCCAGACAGGCATCTCTCAGGCCTCCGGAAATCACATCCTTCCAAATCCTGCTCCCGTCGGGGTGGGCTGGGGCAGGAGCCCAGAGTGCACCAGGACAGGCAATGGCAACCCAGGGATTGCAGAAGGACCAGACAAGGACTGGCAAGGGATCCAGCCCCTCCTGCCACTGCTGCAGGACAGAGCCAGAGGGAGCACTTGATCTCATCCCATACCTCTTTCTCCAGGTGTGGGCGAGTCACCAGGTACTTTGGAGCCTTCCTGTGTGCCCTGTTCCAGGATACTCTGCTCTGTTCACTTGCTCCTAATCTCAAGCCCTGCCTACGCTCTTCTTCCACCTTACTGCCCTGCAGCTGTTCCCAGGCAGTCCCCAGCCCCTCAGAGCCCTCCGCCCCCCACCCTGTCCCCATCTCCAAGAGCAGAATGGCTCATACCAGCAGGAGATCAGGGCAGCGATAGGCACCCGCCCCTGTTAATAATTAACAGAGAATCTGGTACGAATTCTCCTTTTTTTTAAGTGACACTCCTTCCCTCTACCAGTGCCACCCAAACCGTCCTTCCAAGTGCAGTTCAACAATTAACCACCTGCTGATGACGTGAGCAGAGCCACCAGACAGAAGGGACAAGGGGTGATTTCGGAGCAGCTCTGTGCAGCAGTGGGAGAGGTGCTGCCACGACGGGGAGCTCTGTGGGAGCAGCTCCTGACTCTCCTCCAGGGACCAGCTCAACCCCACAGTGGGGGATGCCAGGAGCCCCTGGTGCACTGCCCAGGCATGGGGCAGAGGTGATGCCAGGGTGGGCTCCCCGTGCCCCTGGCACAGCCACTCACCATTACTGTGGTTGCCCGTCTGGAGGGATGCAGAGGGCTGCAGGCTGCCCCCCAAGGACCCGTAGCCACGGTAGCTGTAGTTCAGGCTTCCATTGATGTAGACTGGGTCTTGGGAGTAAGATGAAGCTGGCAGTGAGTAGGAGGAGTGGGTGATGGCTGTGGAGTCTCTGGAGTGCTGCTTGTCTAGAGCGATCGGTTCGTCCTGCACAGGGGAAACACAGACCTATTCCAGCGAGGAGCCTGGCTGTCCTCTGTGGCCAGCAGGATGGACAGTGCAGGATGCCTGGCGTCCTGCAGCTGCAGTGTGCCCAATCCAACCCAGCATTCCCATCCCCACTGGCCTCAGGACACACCACAGGGCTCTGTTCTGCAGCCCCTCAGACTTTCAGAAAGACTTTTGACCCCACCACAGGACACCACCAGTTCTGTTCCCTGCCCATCTCCAGCTGCCAGCACTGTACCTGGGAGGTCTGGTAGATCTCCAGCCGCATCCTCTTGGCTGCTTTCCGCGTTTCGCTCTCGCAGGCGGCGGCCAGGATGTTCTCTGCCATGGCTGAGGTCAGGTGAGGCGGCGTGGGCCTGGTCTGCAGGGACACAAGCAGAGAGGATGCTCAGGGATGTGCTGCTCTGGGTGCTGGGACTAAGGGCAGGGCACTGGGGCGGCCACTCACCATCTCCATGCCGTTCTTCTTCATGCGGCGGCAGGACTTGAGGTAGGTGCGGATGCGCTTGCGCGCCCGCTCCTGGAACTCTGGGAACTGCCGGCTGCAGGACTCGATGATGGCCTGGATCTTCTCCTTGGGCTGCTTGGAGATGGGAACCATCCGGTCCAGGTTCTCGTCCACAAAAAGGCGCACGAACATCTGCAAACATAGAAGACAGGTGGTGGGAACCCTGAGATGGAAGGCAGGCGGGCTCACCCTCCCTGTGGAGCTCTCCTTACATTGAAGGCCTTTAGCCTCTCTGGGTCCATTCCCTCCGAGTCATTGATCTTATCATTGTCTTCATGGTCGTCGTGGTCATCGTCATCTTCATCAGCTGTGGGGGCCCTGCCGACAGTCAGGTCCTCGGGGCAGCCGCTCACCTCTGTCTTGATGGAGTCATAGCTGCCAGAGCTGTACGGTGGGGACTGAGAGGAGACAGGGGTTACCACCAGCAGCTCTCACCTCATGCACCTGCCCTTTCTCCTTGTCTTGCTACATCTGATCCCTCCCCTGCAACCCAGGGAGATGAACCCATGGCCAGGCTCCCCTGCATGTCACCTCCTGCCTGCTTTGGGCAGGGGGGAGCATGGTGGCCTCAGCAAGCCTATGATAACCTGGTGGCCCCATGGCAGCTGTGGCTGGTGGGGCCATGGCTCTGCCTGGTCCTGTGGGAAACACTGCCTGACCCAGCATGAATGGGCTCCTTGTCACATGGTGGCTGTGGCACAGCTGGTCAGGGGTGAGGTGAGCCCACTGCAGTGCCCAGCTCTGGGGCAGCTGGGGTGTGGGGCATGTGCTCTCCCAGAGCATCCCAGGCCGTACCTCTGCTGAGGTCTTCACCCCGTACTTGACCCTGCTGCGCAGGCCGTCGGCACTGCAGCTGTCAGACTGGTAGGAAGGGGTGATGTGGGCAGGCGTGAGCTTGTCGCAGAGGTTGATGGGCTGGTCGTCAGCGGAGGCGGTGAAGTCCATGGGGGCTGTGGTGCCATTGCCGTTCATTTCGGGGAAGGCGCTGTCGCCCTGCGTGCTGCTGGAGGTGGAGGGGTTCAGGGTGGAGGAGCCATTCCCGCTGCAGCTTTCTGACGAGGAGTCATCTGCAAGGAAGGGTGTGTGTCAGACCCTTGGCACCCTACGACCACCTTCCCGAAGGTGCTCTGGGCTCACTTGGTGGCTGAGTTACCCCTGGGAGCCAGGCTGGCACTACTGCACTTTGGGCCCTGGGATGCAGCAGATGCTGGTGTCCATGCCTGCAAGGCCATTGTCACAGGGATCCACTCCCTCATCCCTCAAAGCACAACAGGTGCTGCTGGGCATGTGCCCCATGCCCGAGCCACCCATCCCTCCGCAGGTGACAGTCCCCACGCCTCCGCCCTAGGCTATGGTGCCTGGGCTTGAATAAGAACTTTGGAATTTGGTCCTTTTCAGTTTCTGTTTGCATTGCAGGGAGGAGAAAGGGACACTGCCTCTCCCTGCCAGGTCCCCTGCCATCCTCCTGGCCCAGTTTGGGGCTGGGTGCAATGGGAAGTGACAAGTTCCAGCACTGGTGGTTAAGGGACATGCAGTTCTGCAGAGTGCTGGGCCATGGAGATGACACATGAGGACAGGCTCATTTGGGTAGGAAAACCCTGAATCCATGGTGCCTGGAAGCAGCATTAGGAGCTCTGCTCACAGCTGGCACCACCCAGCAAGGCTCCTCCTTGGCATGCTGCTGCAGGGAGGGGACAGGGGCTGCACGATGTCCTTCCTGTCTCACTCAAAGCCCAAGTGACCTACACCCTACATGGACACTCCTGTTCCCAGTTTCCACATGCCCTAGAGCCATCCCCACAGCAGATGCAAGGCCTTTTCCCCACCACACAGGGGTCAGGGTCCTGGCAATGGTGGTGCCCCGCACACCCAGTGCACAGACCTTGGCTGCACTCACACCCCAGGCCCTGGCACCATCGCCCTGCCTGCGCCTGCTCCCACCACGGCAGCTCCTGAAGAACAGCCCAGCAGTGGCAGAGAGCCCAGCACTGCCTGCACCCACCCTGCCTGCACCTGGCCAGGGAGCCCAGCCCTGGGGCCAGGCACGACATTTCAAACTGCTCAGCCTGTTCCCTTCCCTCCCCCTCGCCGCAGTAAATCCTTTATTTCATTAGGTGCCTCTGCGAGAGGGAAAGGGCGAAGCACGTGGGAGCCGCTTCCTGCGCCAGCGTGCGCCGGGCGGTGAACAAAGAAGCTGTCGGCAGCGACGAGCAGATGGCCGTCCCCGCGCCCGGCCCGGCCACCGTGGGACAATGGGCCGGGGCCGTGGGGCAGCCGCAGCCCCGCGCCGATGGCTCCTGGCACATGGGCGCCAGGTCCAAAGGTGTGCAGGCGCAGGGCGGCGGGATGGTGCCCAGCTGCTGCCATCCACCCTCCTCCTCCTCCTCCCCCTGCCAGCACCTGCGGGAAACTTTCCTGCGAGGCTGGGCGAGCGCTGCGGTGACCCTGCGGTGGCCCAGGACTTTGTATCCCTTAAAATAAACACACTTGAGGACACTGGGGCATCCCAGCCGACCGTGGGGCCGGCTGGGGCTGCTGCTGCGTGTCCCCAGTCACCCCACCACGGGTGCCAGCGCTCGCTGCCCAGCCTCGCGCCTGCGCCAAGGCGGCTCCTGGCCCCATGAGCCCCTAAATTAAAAGGTCCCTACTGGAGCTCCCCGCTCAGCAGAGCTCCCTCCCCCTCCTTTCCCTTGTGCTGATCCACTTATTCGTCTGAGCGATGACCAGAGCTGACCTAATCCCGGGGTGGTGTTTATGTGCCGGGTGCTCGGGGCCGGTGGCAGGCGTCACCCGCCCCACCACGGGGCTGGGTCCTGGCAAAAGCCCTTGGTGCCAGCTCGCTGTGCCAGGGAGTGCGGGGCTCCAGAGGCGCTCAGCAGCCAGCACTTATCCAGGGGCACCCTCCAAGCTGCCTCTCCAAAACGAGCTCCAGTCTCCTGTCCCAGTTTGCAGTGGTGGGGATGCAGTGGGTGGCTGCATCCCACAACATGTCCACATGTTCCTCCTGCATCTGGAGGAGCAGGGTGTTGGGAGCACCGCCATCTCCTGCCCCTACACCCCTCCTGGCCCAGAGCACTGGTCTGGCGCTGAGTCCCCCAGGGTTTTGCTGTCCCTCGGCACGGGTGCAGGAGCAATGCTGGCTTGGCTGTGGCCCCAGCAGGAGCGGGCAGGTGGCCGGGGGCACAGAGGCCTCCCTACCCAGGATGGCGGCTGTCCCTCCCCCAGCACTGCTCTCTGCGCCAGGGGAGATGGGGCTCCCAGAGGGAGGCTCCAGTCTCATCCAGCGATGCCTCTCGGAAGGATTAAGGAGAATTATTCCCATGCACGGAGGCACGAGCTGTAGGCCAGGCCCCACCATGGGCCCGGGCACAGCCACAGCAACAGCGCTGGGCCAATCGGTGCCGTGGCCAGGATGATGGCGGGGACCTCCTCCCTCAGCTCCCCTGGCATGGCTGCCTGCACCAGCAGGGCTGGGGGCCCACCATGGCACAAAATCCCTGCCAGGTAAGGGCACCAAGAGAGGCCTTTGCCTCTCTGGTCACCTGGGAGAAGAATGTGCAGGTGCCCTGAGCATCCCCAACTTGGCCTGCACATCCCCAAACCTGTCCTGGGCATCCCCAGCCTCCTCTGGGCAACTCTGCAGGGATGAAAGCATCCTCAACCTGCTATGAGCAACCCTAGACATCCCCAGTCTGCCTTAACTACCCCCACTCCCCCTGGGCATCCCACTCTGCCCTTGCCCATCCACCTCCAGCCTCCTCACAGCCCCCACCTCTGGCCCCCCATTCCTGTAGGCAGTGACAGTCCTGCACTGGCTGCTGACACCAGACAGGATCCTGGGGTGACACCTGGACCTCCCTGATTCCTCCACGTCTCAGGTTTTCTTTTGTGTCACACAAAACACACACAGCAGCAGCTGCACGTCAGGTTTCCACCCGATGCTGCTGCATTTACGAACCCTGGGTCTGTTACAGGCAAAAGATATTGCAAACAAAGAAGAAGATGTCTCTAGGAACCTGCCAGGTGGGATAAGGAAATGAAATGGGAATCTAATATCAGTAGCCAGCACCTACTAAAAGAACAGTTTAGTTTACACAGGGATGGATGTACGTAAATAGTGAGGTTTTTAAACCCATGAGCTACAGATATTTTCTTATTTCTGTATTATTACATTATGCTCTACCAGAAGCTCCACACACAAAGTGGTGGGTTAATCTCAGTATTGTGAGCAGAGAAATGGTCACAAATTCAAATTGCTGAGTCCTTGGGTCCAAGTGGGAATGGCCTCAGCCTGTTTGAAAATGCAGACGAGCTCAGGAGGGAGCTGCAGTCTCCTTGTTGGGATGCATGGGCTGGGGATGAAGATGGGAATGAAGCTGCTCTCTGGGCAGCTTCACTGGGATATCTCCAGCCCTCAGTCATTCCTGAGAGGAGCTGGGGAGTGAGACCTGGGGAAGAGAGAGCAGGAGCATTCCCACCTTGGGTGCTGGGACCAGATTTAGGCTCCTGCGTTGCTTTGGCAGCTGTGTCAGGACTCTGAGCAGTGGTGAGGCTGTGTTGACCACACTCCATTTCAGCAAAACCC
This sequence comes from Pyrgilauda ruficollis, assembly GCF_017590135.1. Classification (NCBI taxonomy): domain Eukaryota; kingdom Metazoa; phylum Chordata; class Aves; order Passeriformes; family Passeridae; genus Pyrgilauda; species Pyrgilauda ruficollis. Next base: position 1,116,263 of record NW_024511099.1, read on the forward strand.
ACCAACATCTGGAGCTCAAAGAGGTTTTCTGCATCTCCCAGCAGTGCCCAAAGCACATGTCAGGAGCAGGGCTCCAGCAGCAGCAGGCGAGCAAGGCCAGGCTGTGCAGCCATGAATATATTCATTATCAACCAGCACGAGCCTGGTGAGCTCCCTGCTCACGGCTGGAGCTTGGCTGCACGAGGAGCCCCTCTAATGAGGATAATTGGGAGCCCCCCTGCTCCACCCCCGTGCCCTAATTGAAGCAGATGGAACTGCAAAAACAATGTCACTTCTAACCGGTTTGATCTTTCGGTTGGAAAACGGGACTATTTCGTTCTCCTGTTTAATCCCCTCGAGCTGGGGCTCCTTGGGCTGCATGGAGGTGGAGCAGCCCCTGGCACTGTGCAGGAGAGCTGAGGCTGGAGAGCCCAACAGAGGCAGCTGGCCCTGAGGTCCACGGAGTGCTGCCCTCTTCGGCCCCTCTGCAGAGGCCAGACCACGACAGGGCACGTGGTGAGGCTGGTGAGGTGGCGGTGGGGGAGCAGCCTTGTGCCTCTGCTGCAGCCCCGGCATCTCCCCGGCATCAGCCCAGGAGAGCAAGAAGCAAAATGGCTTCTTGGGCCGCGGTGCTGGGGGAGGAGGGGATCAGTCACTTATTAAATGAATTAATCAGGGCTCAGCGTTTTCATTTTGAAGAGGCTGCTGGATTATCCTTGATTTCTGTGGCACTGGATTTGAGGAGATCAGGAGGGGAAGGGGCGATTTCCAACACCTGCTCCCCGGGAGATTTTATGGCGGGGAAGTGGTTGGGTTTAACGTCTCTGCCGGCGCAGGCCACCGCACCACTCTCCAGAGCAGAGTTAAAGATGAATGGGGCAAATTGTTCCTCCTCCTGTCACATCTCCAGAGCGGAGACAAAACCTCTTTTGACTCAGGAAACAATGAGCTTATGTAAGAGCCAGCGGCCCACGGAAACCTCGCCGCAGCCCCGCACCATGCAGTGGGCCAGGGTCCACCCGGCCCTGCCCACATCCCGCTGCTTGGGACCCCTGGCCGGCCTTGGGGCAGCCCTCCCTCAGCTGCTGCCCACCTGCCCGGGCGGTTGTGGGTGTCACAGCCATGCCAGGTCCCACCAGTGACCCTTGGTGCCCCACGGGCCATCATGGATCCAGCAGCCATTGCCCTGCCTGCTATGGCTCCATGGGTGATGGCAGCGGTTCTGCCACACCTGACTCTTCCTGTGGCTCGCGGGTGGGTCTGTCCCATTTCCAGCCTGCCGTGGCACCGGAAAAGGATGGAGCTGCACACCCAGCCTGGGAGTGGCCATCAGGAGGGCATAGAGCATCCCACCGCCGCCCGCCTGGAACAACAGCCAGGAAGATGAAAAGTGCCATAAATTATTCACTCACAAAAGAGACAAGAAGGGAGAAGAAGGGGAGGAGGAAAGCCTGCGAGGAAGGGATACTTAATACAAATTAGAGAGACCGAGTGGGAATGGGGGCCCCGTGGGGGGGCCACTGCCGGGTGTTAGAGCCACACTCATTAGGGGCAAGGTTCCACCACTGCAGGGATCCTGCACCCATGACTGGGTGGTGAGCGGCAGGAGAGGCCCTGGCCCCGCGCTGCTCACACAGTCAGAGCACGGAGCCCATTTTCTCCAGGTCCTGCCCAGCGTTTGCCTCCAAGATGCATAAGAAAGAAAAAAGCAACGTGGCTGAGGGCCGCAGTGCACTGGGGCTGGCCAGGCTCCAGTTAAGACGCTCTATTTCCTGTCTTCCTTCGCTAAGGCAAACCTCGTTATGTCCCAGACAAAGTGTCCACCCTCCACACTCCCTCCCTGGGTCCCTGCCTCGACCAGAGCCCTTGATGAGCCAGACATCTGGCAGGGCCGGACACAATGCGCGTCTGCAGGGAGAGCTTGCCGGACAAGGCAGCGCTGTGCGGCCGCCTCCCTGTCCCCTGCCATGAAAGGTGCCCCCCAGTGCCGTCTCCCCCCGGCTCCACTGCCCAGCCCGAGGGAGCAGCTCCCTCCGGCACCGGGATCTCACCGCGCCAGCCCCGTGCTGGACGTTTTCCCATGCACCAAAGCTCGTCAGCTCCCGCCGCACTGAGCAGCCTTGTCACAAACACTCTCTGTCCCTCGGTTTTCCCTTCTCCTCCCAAACACTGTTCCTTCCCTCCCACTGCTGCTCCTCCAGCCACCTTGCAGCTCAAGGAATGCTTGAGCAAGGAGCTGGCCCTTGCTCACACTGAGGAAGGAGGTGGCACAGACCAAGCCTCTCCTTGTGCCACTGCTGGCAGCCACCCGGATCCTGCTGCAGGGAGGGAACATGCCGTGGCCCCATGCTGCCAGGGCACTGCCTCTCCCCACGCCAAACAAACGAGTTTGGTGGGTTTGGGCTGGATTCGTGCCAAGCTGGTGCCTCCAACACAGACCTACCACCAGAGAGACCATGCTGTGCACCCCCAATCCTTTAGGGACTGTCCTTTAGCACTGTGGGGCTCACCCCACTGTCTCCACTCACCCCTCTGGTTGGGGATACTTAATTTGGGGAAGAAGGGAGGGGCACAGGTGGTGCTGGCTGTCCATAGCCTGGTGATCCTCTCTGCTCCAGATTAAGGAAGAGACCCCCAAAACCCTGCTTGGTGCACCAACCCACTTGGTGCAGCAGGATGAACTGACTGACTGGGCAGTGCCTGCGTCAGCCATGAGAGCTGGAGCCAAGCTCAGTGTACCAGGCTGGGAAAGCCATCACAGCCTCAGAGCATCCCTGCTGCACTCCCCAGCCTGGCAGCAGGGAAGGACAACTTTCAAAGGACACCGAAAGGAGGGTGTTTATCACAGGCCAGGGCCTTTGCTCGAGAGGAGCAGATGTGCCCCTGGAAGAGGTCACAGGAATGGAGTCACCAGCCCAGACCGCTCAGGCGAGGCAGGCACAGATTTGTTGACTCCTGCTGTGGAGCCAGCATGGCATGGAGACACCCTGGAGAAAAAGGAAATAGATCCCCAATGAAAATGAGATAAGGTTGTGTCCAGTTGTAGTAAGGCCTGGCTGTTGGTCCTAGTCTTGTTTAGAGCTAAGGCTTTAAGGGGGCCAAAACTCAACACTGGTGCAAAAAGCCCTGGAAAGAGTAAGGATTTTGCAGTTCGGGCTAAGCAATTGTCTTGGGGCCCACAGGCCACCTCCTGCACTAGCCAGCCATCAGACAGCTGCCCATGGTCTGCTGGGCTCCCCCTGTGGCTTACAAAGGGTGTTTGTATTCACCTGGAGCAGGGCTAGGCTGGCTGGGAGCTGTGTGACACCCAGTGCTGCAGCAGTGACCCTGTGAGGGCACAGTGAGATGGGCACCACTGCCCTTCGGTCAGGTGCTAGCTGGCAGAAGTGCAGCTGTGGAGTAAGACATCACTTGGGATGGAGCCTGGCTTTTGGTCAGCACTTGGCAAGAGGCTGCTCCTTCCCAGAAAGCTCTGCCAAACCAGTGGTTCAGGGGAGCTGGTGATGTGCAGCACATCGTGGGCATCTCATCAAGTGCCAGAAGTGTGACCCAGAGCTGTAGGAGATGTGCCATACCAGCTGTGCTGGGGGTGCCATCCCTGACATCCCAGGGCAAGGTGTCCAGGGGAGTGACACACCTTACCAGCCCCTGGGACCGAATTATGGAAATAATGCTTGCCCACATGTCCTTGGGGTCCCTCCTTGTAGCACTCCTGAGGAATGTCCCCAAGACCCAGAAGCCTCCCCAGCCAGCTGCCTCAAGGGATGCCCCCAAGAAGCGTGTGCCTTCAGAGTTAAGTAGGTTAAGAAAGTCCTTTCTCCAAGGTCTGGATTAGCCACTGCTGCTCCGGGCAGAACAGACTCAGCGGGGACGCTGCCAGTCAAGTGAGGACAGCACGTGGGGATCTCAGCAGAAGGGGATCAGTCCAACATGGTGCCATGAAGCAACCCCATGTTCCCCACATAGAGTAAGCACACCGTACACCCAGGAGTTTTCCCTGCTCTTCAAAAGAGGCTGGGAGCAACAAGCCCTGTCTGTGGGCTGAGCACTGCTCCTGGGCACTGGAGCAGGATGTATAGCCAGGGACAAGGCAAGCTGGACCCTGTTAGTGGGCAGGACAGAGGCTCTTCTATGTGAGTTCAAGCACTTTGCCACGTCACACACTGAGGTTTGGGGTCTGAGTCCTGCTTTACTTTCAAGGGCATTGCAGTTGCCAGAAAGTCACAGCAGGCCTGGGGTGGAATACCCAGCACCCCTGTGGTGGGATACCCTGCCCAACCGCACACACCAGACCAGACTGGGAGGTTTGTAGAGCAGTGCTCGCCTGTGGAAGCAGAGAGGCTCTGAAGATGGACAGAACCCAGCTCAAACTGCCACAGCAACACAGCACCAGGGCCTGGGACCTGCGCTCGGCTGGGACTGGGCATGGGATGCCTTCAGGAATGGAGATGGGCTCAGACAGCAGGATGGTGCAGCATGCAGGGTCCCTTTGCTCCCAGCGTGTGCTGGCCCCTGCAGATGCGTCCCTCCAGGATGTCCGGCACAATAGCTCCGCTTCAGCAGCAGAGTTTGTGTTGATCTTGCTGCTGCTTTGGGCAGCCGTCGGCTTCCTGCGGGCACGTACGCTGTGAGCAACATCCGACTGGGAAGGGATGTTGCTGGGAGCTTCATGTTTTCCGTGCTGGGGCCCGCAGGATGAGTAACAAAGGAAAATGGAAGGAGCGAGTGTGTGTGTGTGTGTCCAGTGTCTCTGCTCAGGGCTGGCTGGTGTGTCCTAAGTCCCACCGTGTGCCCACTGACCCAGCTGGGACCCTGGCTCTCCTGACAGTGCCTGCTCTGTCCATGACCCACCCAAGTCTTTAGGTGCATTCTGCTCTCCCTGCAGTTCCAGGGCTGACACCAGCTGTAGCGCGGCTGTACTGGGCCAAGGCTTCTGGGCACCCTGGACAAAGAAGGTGTTGGCTTTTGCTCCAGCTGCTTTTTAGGCCTCTGTTTGTTTAGCAGGTACCTGTTTAACAAAGCATGGGATGGCAATTCCCTGCTCTCCCGCCTCTCTGGATTTCAAACAGCTCTACGCTATGCCACAGAAGAACACTTGCCACTCCCAGGCCTTAAAAAGACCTGGAGCTGGTGCTTTGGTCCTTTAAACAAGACTTTTTTAACAAGCCTGTCAGATGATACTGCTCTCCTACTAGGCAACTCTTCATTAAAACTTTATACTTTAGCAAGCCTTTCACTGAAGACACACTCCAAGCATCACACCCGTCAAACAGCAGCAGGCAGGACCAATTTAGTAACTCAGAAGGTTTTTCTGAAGGAGGAGAGTATCCAGTCCTGAACAAGCTCCCAACTGAAGGATGTGGATCCCAGATCCCTCTGCTGCTCCAGGATGCCCAGAGCTGAGCCCAGCCTGGCTGCAGGCAATGTGTGGGGTTCACTTTAGCACTGGCTGGAGCTCTGCAGGACTCCTGCAGGGCACAGGGGACAACTGAGCACAGGAAATGTGGGCAAACTTCAAGCATGGGAGTACCTGGGCTGCCCCAGTGCAGGCACTCTGTGCTGGCAGCTTGGCCAGCTGGGCTCCAATGAGGCTCCACAACTTATGTGGGCTGGTTACTCATATTTTTTGCACAACCTTAGCAAGCTCGTGTGAACCCGGAAAACACATTTGTTTCCAAAAAAAAAAAAAAGAGCTTTCATAGGTCCAGAGAAGAGGAAACTGAAGACTGGTCGAGATTTTGATTGTGCACGTTCCCTTCCCCACAGCAGTAACCTGCTTTTCCTCTCACAACATGCTCCTCTGCTCTGTGCTCCTCTCCTTTAAGCACCCACTGTCCTCCTGGGTTACTCCATTGTCCTTCTTCCCTTTCCACCCTTGTGCTCCATTCCTGGGTGGGAGCATTGGTTTGGCAGAGGGACTGGCATGAGGCAGCATCAGTCTGTACTTAGAGCTCTGATACAGATCATGGACATTCCCATAGGCACAAAACCTCAGTCCACAAAATGCTTCTGAAGTGTGACAGCCTGGTGAAAATTACAATTCCTGGGGTTTTTTGTATGGGTCTCATTTGTCACCCTGGGCTTGGCTTGCTTATTTTTTTGACACCATCACTTCTGATCCACCAAAGTCTACCCAGGTCAGCTGATGCTGACAACAGGGACACAGGGACTATCCTAGGGGACTATTTCTGCTTTATTTCTCATCACTGAACCTTACAAAAGAAATTACAGGAGCCAAGAAGAGCCCCAAAGAGGACACCTGCTTCTGAAGGAAAACCACAGGGCATGAAAAATTGGAAGCAATTCCTAAGAGGGCGCAGAGAGAAAGAGAGGATTTAGATTTAGTGAGAACATCTTGATTTGCCTAAATACGTGAGTCCCTTATTAAATTACTGTCCTGTTGAATAATAATGTTCAGCAAAGGGATCAAAACTGTGTCATTCTAGATTGTAAATGAGACTTGGGAATTCAGTGGTGAGGGCTAAGTCACAATCCTGAAATGTCCCAATGTGAGAATGGCAAAGTTCAGGGGGTACAGAGAGACCCAGTCAGGCTGCAGGGATGAGAGGCTGGGCTTGTTGGGGTGGAGGCTGCAGCCTAGTCCTGAAGAGCCAAAAGCTTCTATGGGAGCCACTGTCTCACTACCAAAACACTCTTTCTCCTGCCAAGACACAGCCCCTTGGAGCCCTGGGGAAGCAGAAGTGCCTGTCCCACCACCGGGATGCAGTGCTGTGCAGTCAGGTTTCACATCCTCACCAAGGCTGCTTGGCTCCGGGGCTGGGGCTGGCTAGGGAAAACCAGCAGTTTCCCAAAACTGCAGACTTGTAATGAAAACTGAGGTGCCACAACTCACTGGACTGAAGAGAGCAGTGTCCCTGCTGCCCCTTCTGTCTCTACCATCCCTACCACTGGCCACACCACCAGCAAGCCACCCCAAGGAGACCTGCCAGCACAAAAGCCTTTTCTTTCCTTAGGGGTGGTTTTCCAGTCCCCTTTCTTAAAGCAGGACCAACCCAGTCTCAGTTGTTCCTCAGATTCCTCTGCTCCTCCCAGCAGCAGCCAGGCTGGGACAATGAGAGATTCAACCTCCTGAGCAAAAGCCACTAACAGTGCAACCACCAAATCCTCCCAAGCATCACAGCGCTGAACTCTGACCTGAACTCATACTTCTACCACTTATTTACTTGCTCTTGTATTTTAGGCTTGCATGTTTCACAGACGCAACACACCACCTCTCTTCACAAAGCTCTTCCTCCCACCCAGCCCACGTGTGCTGCTTTCAGCCCTTCCAGCCGCCCGCCCCGAGGGAGGAGACACCCACGTTCACCCCGCACAGCATGGCTGTGGCTGCTGCAGATTATTCACAATTTCTTGCCTGGGGGATGCAAGACCTGTCAAAGGTGCAGCTTTCCAAACACGGAAACCTGTGACTGCTGCAAAGCCTTGGCATCCTCCCTGTGTTCAGAACTAACAGGGCTCTCCTCATCACCTGGGAAGAGGATGTGGGGAACAAAGTCCTCCCCTTAGAAGGGGATTTAGTAACCTGTTTCTGGAGGAGCTGGGAGAAAGCTCCAGGCAGAAGGACCATCAGCTACGAGCTGGACAGGGCCCTGGCTGAGCAGGAACCCAGAGGCTAAATTGGAAGGACTGGAAGCCAGCTCTGAGCTGATATGAAATCCATCCCACAGGTGGGACACCTGATCAGAAAGGACTGGTTAATGTTTAATCAGTCACAAAAACATCCTGTGGCAGAGGCGCGGGGCTCTTCCCGCCCGCCGGGGGACTCACCGTCCTCATGGCCGTGCAGGTTCTGCGGGCTGCGCATGCTCTCGTCCTGGCTGGGGCTCAGGCTGGAGTTCAGGTGCTGGTCAGCTGAGATCCATGTGGAGTCGTTCATATCAAAGTCCTCGCTGCTCACCGACGTCTCATCCTGGAGGCAAGCAGGAAAGGGTTAACTTATGGAGCTATTTCCTTTCCTCTTTTCTCTGGCTTTAACATCTCCTCACCGCACTCCTTCCTAAAAACAATTGGTTGGGCAGCTCCTGTTCCCCGCCCTGAGAAGCCTTGCTGGCCCCTTGGGCTTCCCAAGGCCACAGCAAGCAGCCCTTCCCTGTGCAGGGCGAGGTGGCTACCCCAGCAGGGACCAGGGCTCTGCTTCCTGCCTGAAGACTTGCCTGAGCAATGGCACTGTCTCTAATTGAGGACAATTAGAAAGAGCTCACATCCTGTAGGAGCGGATGGCTGAGCCCTGGAGTTTACCCTTTAATCTCCATCCACCCCAGTGTGCTCCTGGTGAGGCAGCGGCGTGGGGGAGCTGAGGACAGGCAAGAAATGGCTCCATAAAACAACTTGGACTTTTCTGAGATCAAATCATCTGCTACACAAGGAATCACCAGAGCACTGGCAGCAGCAGGAGCAGCTTCTGGGGCACATCTGGACACAGGTATGGATCCCCAAAGACCTGCACTGCCTGATGCTGCAGAGGAGGCTCCTCCAGACCTCTCCAGAGGGATACTGTCTCTGTACCCTGATCAAAAAATGACAGCACACACCTTGGGAAGGGGCTGGGGGAGTGAGGTCCCCAGTGAGACAAGGACACCCCAGCTCAGGCCAGGGACCCCAGCCAGCCGCCTGTTCCCTGACGATGGCATAGATGACATTCCTCTCTCCCACTTCTGCAGCTCAAAGGACATTTTCTCTCTCCCTCTTTCCCTTCTCACTAACCTTTACAGTACTTCGAGACACAGCCCTTGGATCACTTCCAGTGCCGGAAAGGTCAGCCACAGGATTTCAAAACCATCATCATAAAGGCAGCACTGAGATCCTGAATGAGAGGAGGGGCTGTGGGACCTCCCCAGGCTGAACTCTCCCAATGCAAAGCTTGGGAGGAAGCAGATACGTGTTCCCGTATGGACACGGTCCTCCTGGTGATCCCTTTATCTGCCTTCCTCTCCCTGCTCCCCTCCCAAAGCCAGGGGCACAGACAGCCCTGGGGTGCAGGGGAACACCGAAAATGCTTCCAGAACCGCTTTCAACTCTGCTTTCCTTTGATTGAAACATTTCAAAGGCTTGTAAACCTCTCTGCTCTTGTTTTTTTTACCCTCCCCCTGGTCCTGAGATAAAATACAATCCCTGCTCCCTTTCCGTGTAAGCAGTAATTGGCAGCACCCCTCCAACCTACGCCTGCTCCTCATAAAAACGGCCCTGTCTGGCTGCCGCTGGCTGATAGTTTTTATTGTGAACAAACAAATGTCTTTAAAGACAGGTTTGTGCTTTTCCTCCCAGCTCCTTGTCCCTGCAGACACATCTGCTGGCTCAGGGCTCGTGCTGGCCCCAGCCCGCTCCCTCCATGTGCCTCCCGGGGAGTTTCCTGGAATTTACGGCTTGTGAAACCCTGCACGCACCAAGGGACGGACTGATGGACAGACGGACAGGGCTCGACAGCCCCATGCATGCCCCCCACAGGGACACCCTGACCCCAGAACCCCACCAGGTGTCCCTGAGCAGCCTCCCTGTGCCCAGGTGTCCCTGAGCAGGAGGCAGGGACATGCACATTGTCCCTGGCTCAGCACAGCTCCGCTGCCACACCAGCCACAAAGCAATCTTGCCTCTCCAGAAACTCCATCTTGTACGTACAGGAACAGAACTGCAAAGGTCTCCCTGTTGCAAACTATAAATAGTCTCTTTATTGTAAGCATTTGCAGGGAAGCAGCCACCCTAATATCTGGCCTTCTTCACAAGGCTTACTCAAGATTACTGTCAGGCTTAAGAGACAAATGCAAATGCCAAGGTCCTTGCTGCCCACAGTCTCTCACCTGTCCGGTGAGGAGGAGGAGCCCAGGGAGTGACCCGTGATGTTTTCAGGTTGTTCAGGCTCAGGCGCAGAGGACATCCAGCCTCAGCACCCAGGCCACAACCCAGGAGGCATCAGGTTCTCCATGCACTCACACACGGGGGAGAAGCAGTGACACGAAGGATGCCTCGCATGCACATGCGAGGCAAAGTGCTTTATAAATGTGTACAATTCTCTCGAGGTGCAATAACATTCACCTATTATTAGAAATACTCTGGCTATCAAACCAGAGACTGATAAGCTATAAATGACTCAAGTTAAACAAGGCTGTCACACGTCCACCAGTCCAGGATTCAGCCACCAGCAGAAAGTCACCCCCTGCTTTCCAGACAGAGCTTTCTGCTTTCCAGCATTATATCCTTGGCCAAAATGCCAACAGGATGAACTTCCCAGCATCTCACAGCTCACGCTGCCCACCCCAACAGAATGCAAAGCCAAACGTGCAGGTAGAACCCTTCCTGGCAGTGGGAACTGTGGAGAGAGCATCCACTGCCTGCTGAGTCCGGGCAGCCACCCGGCTCTGCCCACACCACAGTGCCCCAGGAACTCCTCACACCTTTGTGCCTCTTTACTAAAGAAAGAGCAAAGCCCCAGCCTCAAGAGCGGCTCTGGCCGAACCCATCACTCCTGCTCTGGCATCCTGCACTAGCCCTTGGCTGCATTCCTCACTGCTTGTAGGAGCACCAGAGGCCACCAGCAAACTCCTGCCTCAGCACACCCCTCAGAGACCAAAGGCTGAACACTGTGACCTCCAAGTGCTGCCCATGAACTGCTGGCACTGCCTCCTCATACCAGGGACAATCCCAGGGACAGGAGGCCCCAGCAGCAGCATCCAGAGCACCGGCTGCCCAGCCACAGCCAGGAGCAGAGGGACAGCAGCACAGCACAGCACAAATCCAGCCTCAAAGCACAGGACACCAGAGCAAGATCAAAATTTCTGGCTAGGTGGGAGCTCTGAATCTCCCTAAATGCCAGTAACCTGGCTGAAGGCTGAGCCTTGCAGTGGGCTCCCCATCCAGCCAAACAAGGAAGCATTTCTCAACAGCAGCAATAGCCACGACTCGGAGCAATACGGTAAATGTAATCTACCCTTCCACCCTCTTTTGGCTTGCAAGTCAGGCAGCTCATTCTTTTTCCTCTCTGGGTTCTCAAGAGAATTCCCTCTGCTAATTTCTTCTTTCCTGTAAACAAACTTCAAATGAAACTTTCATTAGAAAACAGAATGCAATCCATTACCAGTGCCTGTCTCAGGACCTGCTGCCTTTTCCCCAGTTCCACACCACTCGTGGCACAGATGGAAATGCCAGTGGCGCCCCAAGCAGCCAGCCCAGAGCCAAACCCTGAACCCCGGCACTGCTGCTGCCGCCCTCCTCCTTCCTGCCTTTCCCAGCTCTCTGGAGAGATCTCCTCACCCCGCAGTAAAGTCCCATCGCTTTGTTTCCAATGTTCAAGGGACTGAGCGATCAAGGGTCAGGCAGCAGAGCTCCTCTCTGCAAGGGGAAGTCAGATCCTGCTGCTGCACACTCACAGGGCACACCCAAACATCGGAGCAGGGCTCCCGGCACCACTCAGGGTTTGGAAAACAAAATCCTTGCTTCTCTCCTTATCTACAGTCCAACATTCACAGCTGCTCTACAGACATTCACAGCCAATATTTTCTACCCAGCAGAAGCAGACACTCACATGTGCAGGGCTCACACTCCACATTTCTGTCCCACTTTCCATTCACGATCTTCAAGCACTGTGCCTGCAAGTGCCCGCTGAGCTTCCCAACTTCGCTGAGAGTTAGAAAACTACTCCTCGTACTATAAAGCTGGAAACCCCGGCTATTGACAGCCACCCTGGCTGGTCCAAGAACACAGCGAGTCGCTGCCAGGTCCAGGAACCTAATCAAGCCCCCCGGACGGCAAGGCTGTAATTGCTAGACAATGTTTCTTCACCAAAGCCCTTCCTCCTGGAGAGCAACCTCCCACAGCACGGGCTGGAGCAGGGCAGGGGGGGAAGCTACTCTTATAACCTCGTAAATATATGCAAGACTATCGGTAACGTGCTTATTTTACAGCCAGGCTCAGTTTCTCGGGGACTGCCTCCCAATCTCTCTCCAGTCATTTACATGCTGTGCCTCACGTTTAATATGCCAAGCTCCGAGTCTCAGGACGGTTTATTTTCTCTCTTTAAGTCCTTTTATTTTAAAGCATGTCCTTTCACGCCACAACCTACTATCCCGATGGGATTTCCTTCCGCGGAGCAGGAACCGAGGCTGTGTGCCGTGCAACCTCCCCGGCACACAGCCACGCTCAGCTTCCCACCAGAACCAGCCGTGTTTTTAGAATCAACAAAAGGCAACGCGTGACTGCCAGCCCCCAGAGCTGCTCCACTGCCACGCCGGTGCCGTGCACGACCTGCCCGGCACAGGCAGCCCCCAGAGCTGCCGAACCTGGCCAGGGCAGAGCTCCCCGCGCCGTGACCCCCGGCAGCGGCGCGCAGGGACGAGCTCGCAGGAAGGCAGCCTCATCTCCGTCTCAGCCACTGTTTAAACCCAGCCCTCTGAGCATGCCAAGAAGGTATTGAACCAGATTTGACCCTAACTTAACCAGTTCCGCGCAGAGAAAGGCTTACTAATGGAAGATAAAACACTCCGGGTCAAAGATTGGTACTGCGGCCGCAAATACTGTGGTGGACATCGCTTCAAAGAGCCGAGAAAGCCTCACGGCACACGGGTGTACGCGGGCTGTGGCGGCGGTGAGCTGTGACTGCGCTGCCTACTCGTGTGTACAATTCCCACACCAAAGAGAACATCCCCGGCGCTCTTTGTCAGGTCACTTACGTCCTTATTTACCGCGATTGCTGCCGATTTCTACGGGACCCGGCAAAACCCGAGTAATTTCCTAGTTCCCGAAAATGGGCAAAACACTTAATTTTAACGGCAAACGGCAAATGGAAGAGGAAGGGAAGCTCATCCCCTTCGCCCCCTCCCCCTTCTCTAAGAGCTCTTCTGGGAACCCCCCGAGCATTCCCACAGCCCCGAGGCGCGGGGAGCTGCCCGGGCGGGGGGCGGCCCCGCAGCCCCTTGCCGGAGCCGCTGCCCCGTTCCTGCTGTTCAGCGGGGAGGTGCTGAACGCGGGGCAGGGGGGACCGGGCTGCACGACTCCCACCACCACCACCCCGGAGCCCCGCACCTGCCTCCCCCGCACCTGAACTTGCTCACAGGCGTTTGCTTTTCCATGCGAGGTGGGGACGGTGACTGATACCGCGCGGTGTGAAAGGGCACTTTGCTCTTCCCCCAGCACCGGGAAGCGAGTGCCGGGGGGGGGACGGACCCGGTTTTGGAGGCGGTGGCCAAGAGGAGCAGCGCTGTGGGCTGAGCGGCCGGGGGTCCCCCTGTCCCCACCCTCCCCGACGGCCACGGGACCCCGGTGGGACGCGGTTCCCACGCGTGTGTCCCCGCGGCAGCGAGGTGCGAGGCGCCGGGCGAGAGTCCCCGTCCCCGTCCTACCCCCGCCCGCAGGTAAATAGATACACCCGCGATGGAGCCCTGCCCGCGCGTGTGCGGGGCTCAGCGTGCGGCGAGGATTGACACGTAAGTAGGGCTTTACCTCCAGGGAGGCGGCTATTTCCAGCACAATCCCCTCTCGGGGTCGGGGCTGATGGTGATGGCGGCGCGGGGCCGGTGCCCGGGGATGGCTGGGGCCGGTACCCGGGGATGGCCGGGGACGGAGCGCTCCCGCCGCCGCCTCCTCCCACTTTCTTCGGCGCTTTTGTGCTCTTCCGGGCGCGGGGGAGCCGCGCCGGGCGCGGGGAAGGACGCGCCGCCCTCCCCCCCCCGCCGCCGGGCAGCCGGGCCGCATCTCCCCCCGCCCGCCGCCCCGGGGCCGGTACCAGAGCCCCCCGCGGGCGGGCGCCTACCTGGAGCGGAGCCCGGGGCCTGCCGGCCTGCGCCAGCCCGGCGGCGCGGCGGGGAGCGCGGGGCGGAGGGACGGAGGGACGGAGGGAGGGGGCCCGGGCTGGCGGCGCTCCGGAGAGGCTGACAGCCAGCTGCTGCCCGGGGAGAGGGGCCGGCGCTGCGGGCGCGGAGCCGCGCCTGGAAGAGCACATTGTGGAGGGCCGGGAGGGCCCTTCCCCGGGAGGAGACAATGTCCAGGGCCGGGCGCCTGCTGGAGAGCGCGAGAATGCGCGGCCGGGGCACGGTACGGATCGGTTCGGATCGGCCGGGAGGGCCGCTACCCAGCCGGGCATCCTCCGCTCCGCACGGCCCGGGGGGCTGCAGCCGATCCGGGGACCCTCCGCTCTGCACAGCACCGGGGGCTGCCGCCCGTCACGGCCCGGCCCGGGGACTCTGTGCCCGCCCGGCTCGGTGCGGCCCCGGGAGCTCCGTCCCTGGGTCCGGCCGTGCGCGGGTGTAAGTGCGGGGCCCCTGCAGCGAGCCCCGGGCGCGGTGGGTCCCGCAGCCCCTTCCCCGCGCGGTGGGTGCCGCGGTGCCGAATCCTTTTGTTCCCGAGGATTCTCCCTCGCTCCGCGGGAGCAGAAGGACCCCGCGCTGCCGGCAGCACCATCACCCACCGCCGCAGCCTCCGAACGCCGGAGCAGGGCTGTTGGGAAACCAGCGGCTTGCCCAGCACAGCTCTGGGCAGGGCACCGGCTCCAGATCCCCGGGAGGATGGGGATGCTGCGGCCCAGCTCTGGCAGGGCAAAGCTGGGGGTCCCGGCATCCCCCAGGCTGGGACCTGCTCCCAGGCTGGGCTCCGAGGGCAGTGGGTCAATGAGCTCCATCCTAGTTTGGGATCACCATGATGGGATGGTGATCCCCACCACAGTGATGGGTGGATTGCAGCATCCCCCTCCCCAGCCCACATCATGTTTCACTATTTAATGGTTACAAAGGAAATGGTTTATGAAATAAACCAAGTGTAGCAGTTCAGTGTTGAGCCAGCAATAGGCTGGTACCAGAAATGGTGCCAGAGCCAGGATGGGAACTGCCAGGTTTGGGTTTATGGCTTGTTAGTGGGGATGTCCAATTATGATGTTATCTGTTCCAGTGTTAACCACCTCACTGCCAGGGAAGAGGGTGGCTTAGGAAGATCTGAGGCCAGAGGTGAAAATGGGCATCACTGACTAAATTTCCATCTCTTCCAGGCTGGTCGTGGAGCCAGAGGCTGAAATGCAAGCATGGGAGCCCTGGGGGCCTTCTGCAGGAGGCGGATGGCTGGGAGGCCAGCGGCCTGTGAGCCCCCAGCCACAGGGACTTCTCCACACTCCCTTCCAACTCCATGGCTGCTGCTCCTCCCTGAAGCTAAAATAAAATCCTGACCATTTAAGGTGAACAGGAGCCTTGCCGAGAACCTCAGCAGAGCGGGCTTTAACCCCTTCTCATTGCTGGGCTTTGTTTACTCCTTGCACTTCCTTTGGCTTCAAGCTAGACCGGCTTAAAGCCATTTGAGAGAGCACATCCCCTGGGACCAGAGTGCCTGTCCCTCCATTTGGTGAGCTTGCAGAGGACACAAACTGGCCAGGATGCGAGTTTGAAGCACAGTCACTATTCTGTGCTGCCTCACCATGTGGACACTCTTATTTTATACTAAGTGCCTTTGTGTGGGTTAGCTTAATCCACTTTGAAAATGGATTAACCTAAATTTCACATCGGCAAACTTAGTGTGGAACAGCCGGGTCCACACAGGGAGTGAGGGAGGAAGAGCCATTCAGCAAGAGCTGCTGGGCAGGAGCTGTTCCCCAGGCAGGAGAGGGGTCCTGACCCCAAGGGGGGTCACCGCCGTTACAAGTGGGGTCATGAGCCCGACAGAAATGCAATTGTTTGTGCCAGCACACGGGGTCACGAGGCTGGCAGAAGTGGGGCTCACCAGCGGAAGAGGGGCTGCCTCCAGAAACAGCCAGGGAGGCTCTGGGAAGCAGCCCACCAAGCGCCTTTCTAGTGGGTGCTTTTCGGATTGAAATTGTCTAGGGGGAAATAACTGGCAATTAGATATAGAATTGGTAATAATAATTTATCGAGTTGTCAGGAACAGGGGTAAGTGCCTTATGAGATTACACATTTAAAAAAAACGCACACCATAACAAACCAGTGCTGCTGTTACTATACATATATATAATATACATCAAATATATTATTTATAAGTCGCTTCCTTCCCTCTCTCTTCACAATGTGTTCATTACCTCTGGTACCTGCCAGCCCCCTCACATGGACACAGATCTGCCCATGCAGAGAGCATGGGGCTCCCTGTCCGACTGTGTTGGTCCAGCAGGTCCTGCTGGATTCCCCCAGAGCTGAGCTGCAGGTCCTGGGAAGAGCCACATCCCAGCTGTGACAGCACCCACACCACAGAGCCTGCCCCAGCACCAGGCAGGGATGCTTCCAAGGGCATCGCTAACAATGACCTGACCTCATCTGTTGTCATTTCCTAAGGCAAGGCTCCACAAGAATGCCAAGACTGCTGTCAAACCCAGGAATACACGACATTTAAAGCGCTGCAGGAGCTTAATTGAATGGTTGTGGTGCTATGGATTGTGGGCACAGGGATCTAGTGGTGGGAGCAGGGACTGCAGGCTCTGGCCATCACGCCAGAGGAGTCACTGACTCATGGACGACCTTGTGCGAGTCACTTGATGTTCTTGTGCCTCTGAAAAGTAGGTTAAATAACAAACAGGACCTCCTGCATTGGGTCCTCCGTGACCATCAAACCCTGCTGAGGAATAAGCAGTGAAATGCGATTCTCTTGGGGGTGAGGCCAGGAAGGAAACGGGCAGGAGGGACTGAAGGAAGGCATGGCATGAGGGGCAGACACAGCTTTTATCCACACTGTACCTTATCTGCCATCCAGAGCAGAGTCAGGGAAAAAATGGAGGGTAAAGATTTGGGAAACTTCATTAAAGACCAGGTTCCTTGTGGGCTAAGGGCTGTATTCCCACTTCATCCTGATCACTCATTCCTTAGGAGCAGCAGTAGTTAGCATCTGGCATGAATAAAAGGGGTTTTCTCCTCCCAGGAGCCAAGACCAATAGAAGGAAAGGAAATACAGCTCTGTACTTCACAGGGTACACTAGTCACACAGGAGCAGGAAAGGAGTTTCTGTGGATAGAATTTTCTTCTATCCACAGAATGGGTGTTTGAAGGGACAGGGCCCTGACAGTCAAATATCCCCTAACATTCCTTTCCCTTGCCCAAATCCACAGCTCCAGCAGCGATCTCTGCACTGCTCTATACAGTGAGGACAACCCTCACAGCTTATCTCTTGGCCCCCCAAATCAGAATTGAGTAACTATACACAGAACCCCCACTAAACCCATTTTTGGCCATTCTCAAGCATTCCACACAATTCAGAATCCATCCTTGTGAGTAAAACTGACTCCTCAGCTCCTTCTGTGCACACACAACTCCTGGTGTGGGTCTGAGGGGTGTGTGCAAGCACACAAGGTGCAAACCTGCCTGCACAGGTTGAACAGCAGCAGAAACAAAAGCAAGCACACAATTCAAGGTTAAAAAGCTGAACCACACAGCTTCATCTTCTGTAATAACGGAAATCATTAATAACAGTTTGCACTCTCAAAGTAGTTGCCATCCAAGCTCTTGAAGAGCTTTATTAGTGAGCAAGACCTCAGAAGTCTCTCTAAGGTATTATCCCCTTTTTAAAGGGAGAAGGCAATTAAGAAACAGCCATTTGTGCGACTTGATCAAAGTCAGTGTACAGCACATCAGCACCTGAGCATGACGCAGAACAGCCCACCATGCACAGCTTTCCACAGGAACAGGACAGATCCAACTGGATCCATGAGATTACTCCATGGATGTTGCAATAATGTTTTCCTCACTCTGAGGCTGACATCTTTACTTTTTCCCCTGGAAATATTCCTCAGCCCCACTTTACAGGCCCTGAACCAAAGCCTTGTTTCCAGTTTTACTGGGAACAGCTGCTTTGATACTGGTTATCACACAAGGGAATGGGCAGCAGCTCTCCTTACCAAACACGGAATGTACTGGGAAGAAATGAGGAATTAAAGAGAGGTAGTGTGGCTTCTGGCCCTGCTTATTCAGTGTTCCCAGACACAAGCTCATGCTGCTTGGCTGTAGCAGGCTTCTGAGACCAGGTAACAGGCACCAGGATAGGTGTGTGTGGTGGAGAGTGATCAGTCCCAATTTCCCATGGGTGGATATGTGTGACAACTACAGCCCCACCAAAAGCCAGAAAAACTTCTAAACATTCCCCCAGCCACTGATCCAGGACCTTAGCTGAGTGGCACAACACCATAGGGAAGTGAAGAGAGAGTGGGGAAGGGACCACCGGTGCATGTGAATGGACTGGAGCTGTCACAAGGAGCAACTAAATACACCTGAGTACTTCAGGGGGGTGAATTGTCCCCAGCACCACTAGAAACAGGCAACACCACCTCCTTTCTTATAAGAAACAGCATGATTAGCCCCAAAACAGCAAAGAGTCAGAGCCCTGGCATCACTTCTCACTGGAAGACAAGAGCTACAGTGGTAGGACATACCCCAGCCAGCCCACGTCGGTCTCACACTGTTTGCTCACAGCACACGTCATTCTGAACAAACACAGAGCTCACCTGGAGCACTGGGAAAAGTACTGACACATCCACACAGTGGGAAATAAAAGCTGCCGAGTTTTTACTAGCTGGGAACGCCAGAGTTAATTCCCAGTAAAAAAAAAAAATAGCTGCCCTTCAGTGAAAGCCACCCATTCACACCAGGGTGAAACCAGGCTAAATGGATCGGTCATCTGACCTCCTGCATCTCATGAGCCTTTAGGCCAAGGATGAAAGTTTTGCTAAAGCATCTTTGCCCGTAAAGAACACTGGTGTGACAGCTGGACCTGGCTTTGCCTGGACTAACTCTGTCGTTAAGAGCAGATCCGAAGTTTCCCAGCAAAGCCGGCTCCGGCGGCAGAAGCTCTGTCCCCACTAGAGGGCTGTGCAGCCGAGCAGCGAGGAAATCTGTTCCTAACTCGGTGTCTCCCTGTGCCTACGGCCGGTGGTCCCTTCTGTGCCTAAGGGTGCGTTTGAGGAATTCCCTAGTGCTCAAAAATTGTCTTAAAAATTAGCAGCAGGAAACAATGATCTTCCCAAACCATGACAAAACCTCTTGAATGAGAACTATCTAGAGCTCAAGTCAAGTTGATCTAGAGGTATTTATGCCCCCTGAGATGTTTAACACCCTCTTTAATGGACTGGGAAGTACCTTATCATCCTCATGTGATGCAAACGCATCATCCCACTTCCTGTCAAGGACTGCCTGCCTCTGCCTTCCTCACCTCTGTGAACACACACAGCGTTTCTTCAGGATGCCTTCATGAAACACTCAGCTAAATCCAGGTCCCAGGGCTTGTCCAGCAGCTGCCAGCTCTGCCAAATTTGTTCCCGGTCTCTGGATTATGTGGAATGAGATGTCCGCAATTCTCACTACCAAACTTCCAGGCTGAAAATAAAAACCCAGTGTGCCTTCCTCTGCGGCTGCAGGCTCCCCTCCCTGCCTTCTGCACCCCCAGGACTGGCTGGAGATGGCTCCAAAGCAGAAGGAAGTGAGTGAGCTGCCAGGAGAAGATGCATCTTAGCTGCTCTCAGAGCCTCTGAGACACTGAAGTGAGCAAGCACAGTAATGGGTGGACCAGGGAAAAAGGAGGAGGAATTCACGTTGCCAACCAGCCTCTGGTCATGAGGCTCTGTGAGCTCTCAAATCCTGCAGAGGCTTGATCCTCACCAGCACCAGACAAGACCAGCTCCATGCACATCAGTGGGATTTAAGCCCCTGCACCCCCTTCCAGGATTATCCAGTTGTCTGAGCTAAAACATTGCTTGAAATAGTGCTCTGAAAACCACCTCACATCCACGCACCATCACACACTCCAGGCTTACAGGGAAATTACTGGATGGATGGGATGTGTGATGGTGCAGGACAAGGCTCTGTCCCTCTCAGACACTTACAAGTCAGTGCAGCAAAGCCATAGCAACAAGGAAAACACTCTTCTTATTTCCCATCCAAGAGCAGCTCCTGCCATTCACTGATTGTGTGACCTTCTGCCAGCAGCCACTGAAGCAATCTTTGAAAACGTTTCTGTATCATTTAAACCTGGTTACTTGGCCCTGGACTGTTCCTGCCAAGGTAGCAGCAACAACTCGAGCAGAGAGAGAGAGAGCCTGGCATTTCAGTGCTGAGATTTGTCCTCTTAAAATCTTTCTATTCCTCCTGTCACCAGTGGAAACCCTGCCCAACAGCAGCATAAAAAATAAATCCAAGGCTGAGGTTGAGTAACACAGAAAAGATTGTCTGAAAAATGACTGCAATAGAAAAACCAATCATTTAAAAATGTTAATATTTAGCATTTGAAAATGAGGTGGAAGGATCATTATAGATAAATATCAAATATCTTCTGTTCATTCCTTTTTGCTGCTAGATTGGGAAGGTCAGGAGTTCAGAGATGCTTTAATGCCTTGGTTGATACCATGAAATGGGGCTAATTCAGCACTTTGGAAAGGGTAAGGGGCCTGGTGAGAACTGGTAAAAAAATGGGGTAAAGGAAGATTCCCACCCCAGAAGAACCTGCATGTCCTACTGAACCCAGTAAAAGCAACACAGGTCTCTGCTGTTTTCCACTGTCCCAGAACAGATGTTCTGACTCCAAAAAATATATAGAAATATATTCAGTGGGAACGCTTCATTTTGTGAGTAACCACATAAAGAGCTTCTCTTCTGACAGTTTTTTGTCCCTAAGCAGGGATAAAATGCTTTCTTTAAGGTTCTTCTGGCTGTGCTTCCTTCTGGAGACACTGGTGCCCTAATACTGATGTGCTTAGCAGCACTAATAGATTACACTTACATGCACTATTTTTTTTTTCCCCTGAATAATGAAGTTAAAAGGCCACTTTGGCATAAATTCACCCATTGCTGCCCCAAGTGAAGTGAGTTTCTCCTGGTGCTGCTGCATACAAATAATTGCTTTTGGCCAAAGCCAAGGGAAACACGAGTCCATTGCTTAATTTATTTCTATTAACACCATCAAATGTTAGTGAGAGGGAGGCAGCAAAGTGGCACAATGGCAGCGCCCAGCGAGAGCAGCCTGCATATGCTGGTAGATAAAACCCTTGCAGGGGATATCTGCATAGGGCGAATTTTAAAAGCAGGTTATTTTCTACCTGTTTTGCATTTGCATGAAAGTCAGAATTATTTCTACTGTCTTTAGAGCGCTCTTTCAGATGGCAAACACCTGGAACTCCAAAAGCTGCAACACCTGAACTGTGCAACCCTAACCCTAACCCTGGGGGGAAGGGAGAGCAGCAGCCTGTGTCACACAGTCCCTGTTCCAAGGACCACACTCCACACAGACTTCCAGGTTCCTCCAGGAAAAAAGGATGGCACTGTTTTCTTTCCAGTGCAATGTATGAATAAATAGAATAAAATTAGCAGGGGAATGCTTGTGGAGGGAACTGCCCCCTGTTATTTGCATTATTACACACATTATCTTCAGGTAGCCTCAGCATTAGCAGCTCCAGGTCCAGCCACAGCTGCCTCAGGTGTGGCACTTGTTTTCATTCAAGTTACACCTGGGCAGGTTTAGGTTGAATCAGGAAAAATGTCTTCACCAAAGGGGTTGTCCAGCCCTGGAACAGGCTGCCCACCATCCTTGGAGGGATTTAAGCTATGTAAATGTGGCACTTGGGGACATGGTTTAGTGGTGGGCTTGGCAGTGCTGGGGGAATAGTTGGACTCAATGATCCTGAAGATCTTTTCAACTTAAATAATTATATTGACTCCCCAGGGGAAGCTGGGGAATGTCCAGTGTCAGAAGGGACTGCACTCAAATCCTGCTGGATTTTCCTCAGCAGGTCCATCCATCTGAATACTCTCCAGACTTTTGTCATGATGGAAAATTTCAATGCTTCAGAAGTCTGAGCAATAGGACTGATCCTTTTTTACTTTGCTCTCAGGAATCAGTTTCAGTAAAACAGTGAACAGCAATTTTTACTTCTTCCAAACAGGTTTTTCCCTTGGCTGCTACGGCTTGAAAAGCTTCGAAAGCTGCGCTGCAGCGTAACGACAGGAGCACAGGAGAAGGAAAACTTTAGAGGCAGAGAATAACATCAAACCATTTGATTTATGATCTAAACCAACAACTGCTGGTTGCCACAGCTGGTCCCTTTTTGTTCCCACATGACAAACGCTTCTATTCCAATCTCTGCAAGCTTCAGGAGTATTCATGTTAGCAGCACGTTGTATCGATCTAGTGACAGTTCCAGTGCAAACTGCTGCACCAAAATTCAGAGTACGAACTCTAAATTACCAACCAAAGTTCTCAAAACAAGCATCCCTAAGCAGGCAGCTCAAAAACTCAAGATCCACTACTGAAGCCTCCCAGCTTCTGGGTGGTTTACCTGGGAGTAAGATCAAACTGCAAGATCAGTTTGCTACCTGTATACACTGGATACAGGAGTTTAATGAAGCTTTGTAGCAACTTCCCTTAAGCAGCTTCAGAGCTGGAAGAGGAACTGGTTGAAAATGCATAAATGGCTACAAGTAAAACCACTCAATCCTCTGTATGCAGCAAACTTAACTTGAAGCAACCACCTCAAATGCTAGAAAGCACAGCCAGCTTTCATGGCCATGAGTCCCTGACCGTGGTGAAGAACAGGACTGCAGGGTCTGCCACGCCAATGCCCCCCTGCCAGGAGGGCAGAGACCCAGCAAACAGTGCACAACCCAAGGTGGCTGGAACATGTTGGCCTATTTGTCTAGAACTGGTCCCAAAGTAGCAATCAGATGGTACAAAGGGGCACATCCATCCACTCCATCTGCACAGCCCAGTTCAGCCCAGCTGCCCCCCAGACTGTCCACAGTTCTACTGCCTGACCCATCATGAACACAAAACCTGGCACATCAGCCTTCACCTTTCAAAACCTGAACCAAATCCTGAAACTCACTCAAGTGTCAAACAAGTGCAAAGGAAAAAGCTCTGAGACACAGAAGTGCTTCCCACCAGATGCCATTTTGTCCTCCAGCAAGAAGGTTTCACAACAGAAGTGATAGAGAAGCTTGGTATCCCTCCAGCAAACCCACACTTGGCACTTTACACCCTGGCAGTGATGCTCTAACCCACATCCCTTTAGGAAGCTGCTGGATAAAAGCCCCCAGCAATGGGAGCTCAGGCTCCCAGCAATGTTTTCCACCACAGCACCATGCAAACGCTGTCACATCTTGCCACTGGCAGCAATGTGTGAAATCAGGTTCAGGTTTCAGTGTGCTGGAAAGAAAACCCAGCACTGGCTTCCAGTGCAGATTGTGGGGAGCAAGTAAAACATACTTTTCTTTTTATAGACTGTTTCCATGGTGCACAGAGGTTCCCATAGCTAATTCTGCAGCTGCAGAACTTCAGAAAATTGCACAGCCTGGGTATAATCCTGTGGCAGGGTGCCCCATACATCCCCAAAGCAAAATCCAGTGGCTTAACAGTCACCAAACAACAGAGCCGTGTCCCACTCTGACGTGGGAGCGGAGCGGCTGCAGCTGAACCCCTCAAGTTGCTGAGCAGTTTAAGAGAGTCCCAGAGCAACCAAAGCCAGGTCTGGGCTTCAGGCCCCATCTGCTAAAGCTCCCAGACATCAGTGGGAGATAAACAAATTACTACTTGCCTTATTTATTTTTAAAACAATTTCTTAGAAGAACTGTATGTCTGAAGAACAAGGAGACTGTTATAACTTAATCAACCCCATCTCTGCCTCTCTCCACTGGCACAACTCTGAAGCAGCTCAGCTTCCAGGAGATCCAGGATGCACTGCCTCCAACGTGCTGTGCTGGTCAGAGCCTCACCAGCTCAGACAAACCAGCCATTCCCAAAAACATCCTCCTGGAATCAAGGTGCCCCTCCCCATTCTCCATTCAGCCCCTCGGCACGGGCAGATCCCGGCGTGTCACTCACCTGCTCCTGGGAATTCATCACCCGCAGCTTCATCTGCTTCAGGTAGGTCGAGGTGAGGGGCATGTTGTAGTCAATGATCCCAGAAACCAAGGAGGAAGGTGGCTCGCTCTCTGAAGAACAGAAGAAAAGCTTTATTTAGATGAGGGACCTGCAGGTATGTTCTTGTAACTCAGGGGTATTCAGGAGAACTTCAAATCCCTGGCAAGAGCCACCCGCTGAGAGAAGGTTCCTCTAAGAACATGACCCCACCAAGAACAGAATTACAGAACAGATGTTGTCTTGGGAAAAAAAATAAATAAAGAAAAAAAGCATTGCTGCCACCTGCGAAAAAAAACTACACATAATTTATAATTTTTCAGTGTCTCCCAAACTTGAGGAAGAAACTGAGTCTTGCTGAAGCCTCAGAAGTGCTTCCATGCACATGGGATTTGTGCAGGGGGTGATGAACAAGGATCTATTTGCAGCTTGCTTCAGCATTGCAAATTCTTGCCAATTTTGCTGGGATTCCCTCAGGTAGGAGTTAACATTAAGGCAACGTATTAAGTATCTCTATCTGGTGATGAAGATTATTTTTAACATCCTCATTAAAACACAAACTTAATTTTAGAGATCTTTAATTTAAATTGTTCCTGTTGATTCCTCTGGCTGCATCACATTGAGCTCTAGAGATGGCTCCAGGTTAGGACGCTCCTGCAAATCACTCTGTCTGGCCAGGCTGAGTCCCCACAAAGCAAATTCTCAGTGATTTCTCTTAATTTTCAAAGATTTTTCTGCTCTGCCACCACCGCTACAGATCCTGCAGGACACAGAACATGAAGGCTGCTGGAATGACCTTTTCTAACACTGAATTTCCAGGCTCACACAGTGGGTTTGTCCAGGAGGAAAGCTGCCATTGTCCACAGGGATGGCTGATGGCTACAAGCAAGATCTCTTTGCTCTCAGCACAGGCAGATGCAAGTCTGGAGAATTAACCCAGCCTTCCAGCACATGCTGAAGGGATGTGTGGTATCCACTGGACAGGGAGCTTAAGCAGCAATGAGGGAAGAAGGATTCCCAGGAGCTGAAGGTGAACTTATGGTGGGAGGTTTCCATTCCTGGTTCTGAATCTCCCTGGCTGGCTTGCATTTTCTGGGGTCACTGGTTTCACAAGCATGTGTGACAGAGTCCCTTGAGAAAGAGCCTTCACAAAATGTTTTACAGCACCTCAGAAAAGCCATCAACCCAATCCTAATGGGCCTGCTTCTCAGAAATGCTGAGTGCCAAAAAATCCTCTTGGAACTCAGCAGACATGAAGAAGCTTCACACCTCTGGAAACACCACATCTATCATGACTGCTTAAGAAATTACCTGACCCCAAAACTTCCTGTAATTGACTTAAACATCACAAAGGTCTTTGCAAATCTTCTCTATAAAGACATTGACTGGGTCCATGGAAATACAATGCTTTTTTTCTCAGGTTCATCTGGTCCATTCCTGGGCAGATAAGAGCATTCCTGCCTGTGGGTGCAGGGAAGGGTGGCTAGTGCCACTCAAGCCATCAACTTGCCCAAATATGAAGGTCCAAAGCCTTTAGGAGCCTTGTAAACTGATTCCTCCATCTTTTCTCATGGCTGTATGTCAGCAGTCTCTGTCACGCTTTGACCTACAGATTAGGAGCACTTATATGTCTCTATAACACCCAAAATAAACCTTTATTGTGCTGTGCAGGGATGCTGTGCTGTGATGAAAAGATGTTAAAATCCCAGTGCAAGGGGAGCTTTTCACAGGAACAAAACCTGCCACCTTCCCCAGCTGGCTGAGTCCCTAAGAGTTTGGGAAAGCATTTGCTCAGAGTAACACGGATAGAGCTGCTTTCTGCTGAAGCCCAGGCACGATGAGGTGAGTGTTTGGGATCTCTAAGGATGATAAGTTGCTCTCCTGCCATTCCCCACTCCACTGCTCAGCTCTGCAGAGATGAATGAAGCTGAACAGGAGCAGCTCAGCAACTTCAGACGGGGACGAAGAGGGAGGTAAGTGATCTTTTAGTGCTTAGATTCTGCCTGAAACCATTCTGATGTAAATTTGGAACAATCCCATTAGAGGCCACAAATTTAATGTGAATTTGTGCAACTGCACCACATAAGGGATTGAGCCCAAGAAACCAAACCCTTTTTTTTTTCCCCCCTTTTTCCTAAGTTATCTGGGAAAGAAAGAAAACCTTTGTTTTAAAAGGCCTGGGGGGCTCCACGGGAACAATCCTCACATCCTATGTCACAAGAGGAAGCTCCTGGAATCCTTTAGCTCATTTTGCAGTTATCTCTATCACATGCCCCACATGCTGGACACACAGATGGAACAGGCAGAAATGGTTTTGATCCTAGCTCCACATTTTTATCACTCCACCAGAATTACTCCTAGTTTAATAACACTGTAAAGAGATCCCAGTGAAGTCCAGTGACGTTCAAACTTTCCCACAAGCAAGACAATTTGCTTTTATGAATGATGTGGGTGCCCTGCAGGGTTTGATGTCAGATATGCTTAATTAGGGATTTTTGCGATCACAAATTAAATGTGTTCAGATTTCTTTCGCAGACAAGAATAGTAGAAAGAGATGGGAATTACTCAAATTTTGTCATCTTACTGAGTTAAACTTTACCTGTATGTGCTTCTATGTGTGTGTGCATGTGCATACACCTCAGTAATTCTTCTATGACCCCAGTGGTTTTTTTAGGTGATTTGCTCCTGATAAATTCCTGAATACATGTTAGTGAAATCAGACACCCTTCCCCGGGAAAAGTAACCTTATCTAATCTACTCAATGCATTTTCACATGTACTTAGTCACTATTTAGGTGATGTTCAGGCAGAGAAGCACTTCTGTCCTTTCATTCATGGTGGCTAAGACTTTTTACCTGTGAGATCCTTTGTATTCCTGATTGATTTATTTTTAAGAGAACTGCAAAGGGCAGAAGCTTTATGAAAATAATGAATAACTGATATCAATTTACAGATTTGTTCAGGACAGATGGATGGCAGCGTTGATCATGGTTCCCACAGCTAGGACCACAGCGGGGGGGATATCCAGAACCAGGGGTTCCCTGAGCTGCCTCTGAACTGGGATGGGTGTGAGTTGCTGGGAGAGGCACAGATGCAGGATGGTGGGTGGAAGCCCCTGAAGGAAAACCAGGTTGGACAGGGCTTTGAGCAACCTGATCTGATGGAAGGTGTCCCTGCCCTTGGCAAGAGGTTGGAATAAGATGGACTTTAAGGTTCCTTCCAAACCCCACCAGTCTGTGACGCTGTGAAGGAACAGCACCTGTGATGGACGCAGTGCAATCTGTGTGAAGGTCAAGCTTGCTCCCAGCAAGGCCAAAGGCCAAAACTTTTCTGGATGTAATTGGAAAGAGAGATCAGGCCCTTAGCTGACAGAGTGGGAAGTGCTGTGGTAATGGAGCTTCAACTAACAGAATTCACATGGAGCTATTTGGGAGAGTTTTTGAGAGTTTTTTTTAAAAAAATATAATGAGTACAAAGCATTTCAGTCACTACCTTTGGATAGATGGCACATAATCCACTTACACAAAACCTCTGGGATGTCCACAGCTCTGCTCCCAGCACTAAACAGTTGGCAATCAGTATTTAATACAAAAAATTCTCTATTGTTGGGCCTTTTGTTCCTTAAATTCTTCGTCCCTTCCTGATAAGAGCTGCCAAATGAGCCACTTTGCCTTGCCCCTTTTAAAACAGACCAACTCCCTGCAGTTTGCTTAGGTTTCTTTTAAAAGAAGCAATTTTAATGGCTGAAATCAACATCACTTTGCACTTGCTTTGCACTTGATAATGAAAGCAAGTTTGTAATTCAGAAAACAACCACAAAAACATTTAAACTGCTACTCTGGAAGAGAACCTGGTCCCATCTTCTTCCCACTCCTGCTCTCTCTTAGACCTAAGAAGCTGCAGATTGGATCTGTCCACAAAAGAACTACAAGGAGTCAACCACCTCAGTGGCCACACTAACTGTGTGTGTACACAGGCACGGTGTAACTGTGATTGCCAAAACACTTGCAATTATCCAACGCAGGATCACCTGCTTATCTATTAATTAAGTGTAAATTGCTTCTTTATCAGAAACTTCAGCTATTCAGACATATTCTGTGTCTTTCAATACAAAATTACCAGCTCCAGGGAAAAACTTAAGGTTATTTTTTTTACACATTGAGGTTTCCACCCTCACATGATCATGGGTTGATGGCAGCCGTATCTGTGGTATTTCTGACCCCTGTTTCGGGCAGCACTGGGGAAGCTCGGAAAGAAAGCCAGGCTGCTTCTGCTCACTAAGCTGAAAGAAGCAGGTTTAAGCAATTCCTTCAGCTTGGCTATAAAATGAAAAATATTCCAGCTTAGGAAAACCCTTAGGTGAGGATGTGTCTCCTGGGCAGGACAGTATCTGGCAGCTGTCGGTGGCACTGTGCTGGTGCAAAATGCAGAGTCAGCCCTGCTGGCAGAAGCCACTCGCCTTTACCTTTGGGCTCCAGGCCGTTGGAGTTGAAATGCATCCTCTTCTGGCACTCAGTGCAACTCATCAGGAACCTGGTCACAGCCTCTCTCGGGAGGAAAGCATAGGTCTCTGCAATCTGGGGAAACAACAGAGAGTTGTATGTCCTGGGAGAGGGAGAATGGGGTGGAGAGCACAGGGACCACGGGCACAACTCACAGCTACACATTGTCCCCTCCAGCCCTAAATCCCTCCCTCCAGAGCAGCTGTTGGTGGGGGAACACTTTGGGAGGGTAACTGGTGTGCCAGTGAGGCACCAAGACACAAATGAACAGACCTTTGGTGTCCCTGCACACCAACACCTTCCCAGAAACTCCTTCCCCTTCCCTCTTGGAGTCTGGGAAGAGCAAAGCTATGAACATGTAAGAATCAAATGTGAAAGTAAGGCCTCGTCAGCTCTGTTTGCATTGTTAATTACCATCACACCAGTAACCTGAAGAATCCATTAATCTTTTGTAAGGGCAGGTCACTTTTTCCCACAATGACAATCAATTACTGTTAATAATACTTTGCACTTCTGTGACATATTTTATCTAGGGAATTGAAAACATTTTTCCAAACAGTAATGAATTAAGTCTCCTGAACCTTTGTGGGATATGTATTTTACGGATGAGGAAAAGCTAAGGATAAATATTTAAAACTTGAATGCTTGGAGTTAAACACTAGATCCAGACCTAAGCACCCACAGAAGGTGTCTGGCAATCCCTGTTATTGTAATTAATTCCTGCCAGCAATAATTTTACAGTATTTCTAAAGATCAAGACTAAGTTATTTGGAGAAGGAATGAGTCAATTTCAATGTAGACTTCTTTAAGGCCATAAAAGACCACCAAATCTTGGAGTCTGACCTGTGCAGCACAAGTCACAAAACTTCACCCAGGTTCTCCTGCAGCCCAGTGGTCTCTGATTTGCCCAAAACATCATCCAGGAAGACATCTGGTCTTAATTGGAAGGCATTAAAAGGTGGAGAGCCCACCTCTTACTTTGGGCTGGCTCCTATGGTTAATCACCCATCCTGTTTGGTCTAAGTGACTTGTCCGAGCACGGCGGTTCCCAAACCAGGGGCCGTGACCCCCACAGGGGTCACAGCACTTACAAGTGGGGTCATAAAGCAGACAGAAATTCAATTGTTTGTGCCAGTCCTCGGGGCTGCAGCCCGGCAGAAGTGGGGCTCAGGACGGGAAGTGGGGCTGCAATCAGACACCTCGGGGTGACAGGGCTGAGCTGGGGGGACAGCCCAGGATGTCCTGATCCCCCTCCTCTGGCCGGTGGGCATCCTACCTGACATAGTTAACAATTCCTAAATTCTAAAAGTCCACATTAAATACAAAAATACCTAAATTCCACGCATTTTTCTGCGCTGAGGGGGTGCTGTTCTAGAAGCAGAGCAGCGGGGCAGGGGCAGAGGCTGTGCTGGATCATGGCTAAGGCAGCGCCTGCCCGGCTCTGCGGTGGGAGGGAGGGAGGGAGAGGGAGGGAGGGAGCCGCATCCCTCTCCACTGCGCGGCAGCAGAGCCCGGGCTTTCACACGCACAGAATGCCAGATGGGTGGAAAGTTCAGGCGGGGACCTTGTCCCAGCGCTCAAATGGAGGCTGCAGTGCCTGGTCCTCATGGGATTCTGCTCCCATTTAGCTGCAGCCCCAGCGAGCTCTGTTGTGGCCGAGCGGAAGCCAGCTCGGTCTTTGCCTCTGTGCGATATTTATCGATGCACGAGCACAAGGGATTCCCGCAGAAACGCTGAAAGGAGGGGTCTGGAAACTGCTGGTGGCAGCAGTGGTGTGGTGTCACAGGCAGGGAACTGTCCCCGCGTGCTGCCTGCCGGGCTCAGCCGTCTCCCTGTCTCTTTTGCTCCAGCAAGCCCAGTCTCTGCTGCAAATGTTCAGCTAATTTTAGTGATACAGTTGTTATTTCTCAGCTGATTTGATGCTCTGCAGAGCAGACAGCTTCCTTGATGAGTTATCTCCCATCCAAACTCCCTTTCTGATTGCCTCCCTCCGGAGGTCATGGACAAGGGCAAACTCTCCAGTGTCTCTAATCAGAAGTGGTGGGGAAAGGGAGCAGGGAGAAGGAGGCAGGGGACCCTGGAGCCTCCCAATTGGTCACCCAGCAGCGTCCCTTTGTGCACCCGTGCCAGGCGTGGCGTGTGCTCTGCACCATTTCACCTTCCAGCTCAGGCTACAAAGGCTCCGGGGAGCAAGGGCAGCAGGGAGGGCAGGAGCCAGGCTGGGCAGCCCAGCCAGCAGCGTCCTGCCAGGTCAGGAGGGGATACACGCTGCTAATGTGATGATCTCAGCTCAAGAGGGAGATGAGGGGTGGAGCGTGAAGCTCTCTGACTGCTGTGAGCAGGCCTGGGAAAACAGACGGATCCAGCCTGCTCCCCTGGGGCTGTGCAGGGCACAGATTAGTCCTCCAGAGAGATGAATTGAAGGAATTAGGGAAGGGTCGGAGTGGTCTGCTGGGGAAATGAGCAGAAAGTTTTTGAATTGTGGTCATGCTGGTGGGCTGCCCCCCCTGGACCATAGAAAGGTCATCACTTGCCCCCAGCCAGAGAGGGTCAGTGCGTGGCCCAGCCCCTGGCCCCACGCTGTGCTGCAGGGGCAGGACTGGAGTGCTCAGGGCAGAGAGCCATGCCATGAGCTCTGTGTGCAGAGCCCTGCTCCCTGGGGACTCCCACCACATGTAGGAGGCTGCAGGGCACGGGGTTGCCTCACCAGCACTGCCAGCACCACAGCATGGATGGAGCAGGGACACAGGCAGGCAGGGCAGACTCCAACCCTGTGCTGACTCTGGCAGAACCTCAGGCATCATCACAGAGATGAGGGCAGCCTGCAAAGACCTATCTGAGACACTGTATACACCAGAGAGATGAGCTGCCAGCAAACCACTCCTGTCTCTAAGCGACCTGGTCCTTAGGGCTGTGGGATTCAAAGGAGTAGCTTGGTCTTGGACAGTAAATTCAGCTCTTCTTGTAAAAGGAGAGCCCAAATGTTTGCATCGAAGGGCTGTGCAGAGTCAGGAGAAACAGCAAGCTCCCTGGAGAAGCACACTTCAAGCTAAATTATTCCTGACCTAACTAGAGTGGTGTTTCAGGGTGAATAGAGCTGGTTCTTGGCATCCACAGAACCAAGGAACTAAGACAAGACTTAGCTTGGTGTCTGCCTCCATTTTGTAACTGAGGAAACCCAGCATGGGCAGGAGAGGAGAGGAGAGAAAGGCCAGGGCCATGCCCCAGTCCTGCTGTCTGGCTGCTCCTGACCTTCAAGGCCCACATGAGACACTTCCCTTGGCTGAGGGAGACAGGGAGGCAGATGACCCAGAGCAAGCAAGGGACCTGACAAACATTCTCTCATCCATGGCTAATACTGAGGATTTCTCTTCCTTTTCCCTTCAGACATGCACAGTGTCTTTGTATGATTCCCCTGCTCTCTCCTCTCCCAGCAGCCGCGCTGTGCTGCCGCTGCAGCCCGGATTCCCGTCCCCAGCACAGCTGCTCTGCCTTTAAACCCCTCCTTCCTCACGCCTCCCCGCACAGGCACACTGGGCTCTGCCTCCCGCCAGTGCCTCTGCTCCTACCTGCCCTGTCATCCCCGTTCCCGAGGGACTCTCCCTCCCGCAGCCCCTCCGCTCCGGTGCCCGCCCTGCCCGGGGCACGGGGGGACTCTCACCGCTCGGTAGGTTTTCTTCTGCCCGGCATGTTTGGGTGCTTTGCCCGGCTCCGACGAGCTTTCCACATGCATCGAGTAGATGATGTCAAAGAAATCTTCCACCACAGCCACGCGTTTCAGAGAGATGCCCTCGGGCTCCGACAGTCCATCTGCCCCCTACAACAGTGCAGGCAAGTTGAGTTAGTGTCAGCGATGGGTGACAGGGGTGAGGAGATCGGCCCGGGGCTAATGTGGTTGGAGGGGGCAGAGTGGCTGTGCTCCAGCCTCGGGCTGCCTTGGGCACGGGGGATGTGGGGGATAAATTAAACATCGCTTCAGGGAGGATCCTGCTGTAGCCAGGGCAGTGGCGGCTGCTGCTGTCGTGCTGCTAAAGCTGGCAATGAAATTGGGCCAGGAATAAAAGCAAGGGAAGAGTCCAGAGTGGAGTCACAACTGATCAAGAAATTCAATTTCCGTAATGTGGGATGGTTTTGCTAGGTGGGGAACAGGCGGGGGAAGCTCTTTGGACCTGCACATGGTGCTAAACCATCCTGGGAAGCCCTGAGATGCGAGGTACTCTTGCTGGCTGCAGTCCCTGTGGACATGGATCAGCCAGCAGGACAAGGTTTCACTGTGATGCCAGGATACAGCCCCTAAAGGAAGGAGCCAGCATCCCCTCCTTCCCTGCACTGACCTTTCCAAGGCTCCCTCCCTCTCACAGACGCAGAGCAGCTGAGCGCTGGCAGCAGCAGCACAGCTCTTTGTGTGTTCGGATGTGCTGGAGAGCAGGAGGCAGTAATTCTGCCACACGACAGTGGTGACAGACTGATGGGAGTGGGAAGTGTGGGGAGCAGTGCTCCTCCGAGCTGACTGGCACCAACGGTGTCAGCTCACACTGGCAGGGTATGCTGTGGGAAGGGGAGGCAGCCTCTGGGACCCGGCAGCTGCCATCAGCACTTGGCACAAAGCACCAGGGCAGGAAGGGCTACTGGGAGGTGGTCAGTGGCTAGTGTAATGGCAGGGGGACTGAGAAAGAGACAGGCTTAGGGAGATCACTTAGCTTGCTCCTTGAAAAAATGCTATTTTTGCATAGACAAAAAAAAAATTAAATATTATATCGATATATATGTCTGTATGTATGTATATGTGTATATATTCCATCCCTTTAAGGGCTGCTTTCCAAAAGGAATGCATGGATGTTGTCCAGTGGGTACCTACCAGGCTGCTAAGCAGCAACCTGCACATCTAAATTACCTGCAAACTACCTTTTTCACGTGCATTCACACATCCCTGAGGGCAGGCAGAAGCTGGCAGGGAGCTGTGGGCAGGGTCTGGCGGGGAACAGCCAGCCTCCTAACCTGCATTTGTGCTGTCCTTGGCTGGGCTCTGTGTATCTTACACAGTCTATAGATTGAATAAATGCTGTTCTTTAAGCCACCAGTGAAAGGCTTCTCAAAAATCAATCACTTAGTGGGCCCACCTTCTGCTAAAGCTACCCAACATCTCCGAGGAGCAGTCATTTAATGTACAGCTCTGCCTATTAGAGTTGGCTCCTCACCCCAATTTCGGAACAGAGACTGCCTGTCCTGGGCACAGGCTGCAGCGGGACGGTGGCTGAGCTCACCCGGGACACGGGCACGAGGATTTTCCAACAGAAACCACCTCTCCCCTCCCCGGAGAGCCCCAAGCCGGGTCTGAAGGTGGCTGTAACAAAGAGAATATTGAGAGCGAACACAAGGGGCAGGGTGGCAGGGCTGCGTGGAGGGGGTCGGGAAACTTCGCCCCAGGGAGTGTCTTTGAGGAATATAGATCTAATTTCTTCTGTCACCGTTCAGAGAGTTTCAGTTTAATCGAGGGCATGGGTATTCCCCTGCCAAGGAGGAGCGGGCATTAGGAGGCTTCCTACTGACCAATAATCCTCAGAGCAGGGTTGAAATGAGGATAATTACAGAAACAGGACAAAGGAAAATGCAGCAGGGGAAAAGCACAGTCAGATCTAACAAGCAGAGCCCTCAAAATTAAGGCTGTAACCAACCCTGTATGCAAATCATTGTTTCCAACCAGCTAATATCCTCCTCCCTGCACGGCCAGCAGGTCCCTGTTTCCTCCCCGGTTTCAGAAGGAATGCAGTGAAGGTAACCTCAGGGTCTGGGCATTGCTACAGCCTCCCTGCACACCCAGCAGCGCTCTCCTCTCCACCCCGGCTGGATGCCGGATGCCGGAGCTGCCTCCTCAGCATCCCACTCCCTGCAGCGATCCTCCCCTGACTCCTTGCAGCGCTCCTCCATCCCCTCCTCAGCCTTGTGACTGCTCTCCCCGTGATTATTTAGCTTTGGGAAGCAGGTGAGATGCAAGCAGTATCAAAGCCACTGGGTATAAGAAGCTGTATCAAGTCAGTGCCTCCAGGATTAGGGAGGTTTATATCTGGCAATATATCCAAATGTTGACCTAGGATTTAAGAGGACACGTGTGCTGTAAAGTACCTCTCCGAGGGGCCCACGCCCCTCGGGTTCCTCCTTCCACACCCAGCATTGCTCACCAGTATTCAAGGCATGAGTCAGAGCCCATAATATCTCAGAAAGGCTTAAAACCCCTCAGGTTTAAATAGCAATAAAAATTCTGTTGGGAAGCAGAATGGGAAGAAGGGATGCTTTTACCCTGTCCTGGTGTTGGGGCTTTATTAGAAGGCACCTGCCCCCGCAGGGAGTAAAATATTTCAGGAGCAAAGCTCAGCTCTGACAGAAGTGCTTGGAAGCGGGTGGCATTTCAGGTGCTGAGGAGTCCCTTTACCACCTTCCAGCCATCCTCCTTTTCCCTATATTTGCCCAACACGGCTCTGTCTCTCCCCATGCCCAGTCTCTCCTTCTCTCTGTGTACAGTGCCCCACAGTTCTCACCCCCCCTCTTCTCTCATCGTCCCCACCTTCCCAGAGCTGTGAGCACTCTCAGCTCCTCTCCTCCATCAGGTCTTTTTCCTCCCCAGTGTCTTTTGTCTTCCCCACCTCCTCTAGCTCCACATCTCTGAGCACCCGCACCCCCGGGACCCCTCTCCTGGGCCTCGCTGCCCCTGCCCCTCCTCCGTCCCTGCTCCATCCCGCCGACCCCGGCCACCTCCAGCACCGGCGGATCAGCGCCGGGAGCCGCCTCTGCGGGTCGAGGTCGCCTCCCGTGCCCGGCCCCGGGCGGCGACAGCCATTTCAGGCAGCGCTGTCCCGGGTGCGCCACGGGCCGGGCAGCGCTTCCCAGGGCCAGGGCCCGGCCATGGCGCTGGCAGCGCCGAGCCCCGGCACCTTTGTTCTCGGCAGCCGCCCCGGTCACGCTCGGCCCCCGCCCGGCCCGGGACGGGGGCGGTGCGGCGGGAGGGGACGGGGAGCGCCCGGGCAGCCCCGAGCGGCGGCGCGGGGTGACATCTGCCGCGGCGGGGAGGGAGGGAGGGAGGCAGGGCCGGGCCAGCCCCCCCGCCCGGGCCGGGCTGGGGCCCGCCGGCAGGTAGCGGGTAACCACGGCAACCGGCGGTAATCCGCTCCCCCGGGCCCGCCGCCGCCGCCCCGCGCCCGCTGCCCTCGCGCCCCGCCCGGCGCGGACCGGCCCGGGGCAGGCACCGGTGGCGGCGGGGCCACTGAGGCCGGTCCCGACCTCGCCGAGCCTGGGACGGGCGGACAGGGGCAGGGGCAGGGGCAGGGGCGGGTTCTCACCACCCCCAGGCACCGCCATCCCGCCGGAGCCCTGCTCAGTTCTCGAGCCCCACTGCAGCCCTGCCGCGCTCCCACAGCCCCGCCACACCCCCGCATGGGCCTGCCCCGGCTCCCGCAGCCCTGTCAGGCTCCCACACGGACCTGCCACGGCTCCCTCAGGGACCTGCCCTGGCTCCAGCAGCCCTGTCAGGCTCCCACACGGACCTGCCCTGGCTCCCCCATGGACCTGGCATGTTCCCACATGGACCTGCCTTGCTCCCACACGGACCTGCCTTGTTCCCACATGGACCTGCTGTGGTTCCCACACAGACCTGCCATGGCTCCCACAGTCCTGCCATGGCTCCCACAGCTCTGCCATGCTCCCACACAGCCCTGCCATCGCTCCTACACAGCCCGGTCCTTCTTGGAGCCTGGCAGCAGCACCCACACCTCTCCATGACCAGTGTTCTCCACCCACCCAGCTCCCTGTGCTCCCAGCATCCTGCTGTGTCTCCACCAGCCCCTGTGGCCATTCCTCAGCAGCCTGGCCTGGGTGTGAAAACTGCCATAATGGGAGATTTTCACAGCCAAACTGTAGCACTGACGAGCTAGCCCTGTTTTCTGTGGGGCAGCAGATCCACGGCCAGCAGCTGCCACCTGATCCAGTCTGTGCTGCCCGTGGTGACCTCCACCCCAAGCCCCAGCGACCTGCCACCACCCCAGTGAAACCAGACTCCCAACCCAGGCAGCTCCAGGGAGGCCAAGGGATGACAGCAGGCTTCATGCACAGGACTTCTCAACCCTGCAAGCCCTTCCCCAACTTGGACTTGGGTTTGGGAGAATCTGGGAGCATTTAAACAGCTCTCCAAAGCCAGCATGCTCCCAGCTCCTCTTCAGGCTGACTGGGGTAGACACTGCCAGAACTAGAAACTGCCTATTCTGGGCTCAGCAGCATGAGGGTCTTGGCTCTGCCCTTGCACTGGCTGGCAGGGCAATATCTGCCTTCTCCAGTGGGACTGGCAGTTCTCCTGGGGCCCAGGAAGCTTCACTCTGCAGGCTCTGCAGGGAAGCATCCCTTCTCCAGGGGGGTTATGCTGGAGGGACATCAGACTGGGACTGCTGGAGTGGGATGGGAGGGAGTGCCGACTGCTTCCCCATCTGCTGTGCGCAACGGCAGATAAAACACTGCCCCGGCCCTCGCGCCAGGGCCGATACCAGCCGAATTCAGCTTCCTGTGAGTCAAAAGCCGCTTCCTGCCAGCAGAGCCCTGCCTGATAATGGCTGTGTTCTGCTCTCTGCCCGGGAGCAGACCCTCTGCCCTCGCCTCTCCTTGCACTTCCCACATGAAAGCGTTCCCCTCTGTATCTCCCAACCACAGCATCTCCCCGCCCCAGTGCAGAGGCGCACGTTAAACTAATTTCCTGCTGCTGGCTGGAAGGGCCACTGTCACCCTCATCCCTGGGACAGCTGAGCTGGATGTTTGGGGCCAGCCGTATCGAGCTGTCCCTCAAGGTCACCTCCTTTGTACACAGAGACAGGCCACGTCGCTCGCTGTGCCTGTGCTCCAGCTGCTGCTGCCTGTGGGACACAGCCACTGTCCCCAGCCAGGTCAGGATCAGAGCTCTCCTGTCCCCTGCTGGAGTCCCCCATGGCATAACCATGGGTTCCCCAGCTGACACCAGCAGCAGTGCCGTTCCTGTGGCACTCACCCATCCCTCACCCTTTCTTCCAGCCCTGGGTGGTTCCTTGTGCTGCACAAAGGAGGATCCCTTTTTTGAGACGAGCAAAGGTGGGGTTTGGGTTTTATCTGGGCACTCTGCTGCTCTTTCCTCTTTGAAGTGTCTTTCTAATTTTCTACAAGTTATATTTTGTTCTAAGGGAATTTTTGGTCTTCTGACAAAAATGCTCAGCTGGATCAGGGAGAGAATGTGTACAGGACAAAGCAATTGGTACCTACTGGGATCAGAAACTGTGACGTAAGGATGGGATGTAATCCTGCCATGACGCCAGAGACTTCCTATCAAATACTCCAGAGATCATAGAAACATGGAATGGTTTGGATTAGAAGGGACCTTAAAAACCATCTAGTTTCAACCTCTCTGCCATGGTCAGGGACACCTTCTACTAGACCAGATTTCTCCAAGTCCCATCTAACCTGGCCTTGAACACTTCCAGGGATGGGGCAGCCACAACTTCTCTAGATAGCCTGCGCCAGTATCTCACCACCCTCACAGGGAAGAATTTCCTCTGAACACCAAGATTCCTCAAGTCCACCTCCCTGGGCAGCCCATGGCCCTCCAGTCAGGGAGAGAATGTGTACAGGACAAAGCAATTGGTACCTACTGGGATCAGAAACTGTGACGTAAGGATGGGATGTAATCCTGCCATGACGCCAGAGACTTCCTATCAAATACTCCAGAGATCATAGAAACATGGAATGGTTTGGATTAGAAGGGACCTTAAAAACCATCTAGTTTCAACCTCTCTGCCATGGTCAGGGACACCTTCTACTAGACCAGATTTCTCCAAGTCCCATCTAACCTGGCCTTGAACACTTCCAGGGATGGGGCAGCCACAACTTCTCTAGATAGCCTGCGCCAGTATCTCACCACCCTCACAGGGAAGAATTTCCTCTGAACACCAAGATTCCTCAAGTCCACCTCCCTGGGCAGCCCATGGCCCCCCAGTGACCACCTGTGCTGGCACTGTGGCCACCACCAGCGCCCAGCCCACCGCCCACAGCCCATCTCTGCAGCTACTCCTCCTGCACAGGCTTCAGCACCAAAACAGACGTTTTATTTCAATATGGACTCTTACAACTTTTGATCAAGAAACTGTTCTTGGTACTTCTCATCTCTGGGAAGTCAGCCCTTGATTGGCTTCTATATTTAGACTTCTCCAGGGCTTTAGGAAGTTCACTCCTCATGGTATTTAGGTGTAGGATGAAAGCAGCTTTTGCGGGGGATATGTTAAACCACAGCAGGCTCCCTCTGCTAATGCTGCGAGGAGAAAGAGGAGCTAGATTCCTCGAACTTCCCTCTTCCTCTTGCCCCTCATGCCAGGGGCACAGAGCGTGTCTTAGAAATAGGCACCAGGAAGATACTGGGCTGAAAACAGTATCAGCTGTATTGCTCATAATAAAAGAACCCACAAGAAGATGATGGGAAATGCTCTGACTGACAGATTTTGCTCTTTTTTTCTCCTGGAAATATTTTGCTAGGAAATTTTTCTGATCATTTCTGGTTTAAAAATGGGAGAAAAGCAGTTGTTAAAATGCTGATGGTGCTTCCCCGTGCTGAGCATTTTGTGTTGTGTCTTGTTGCACCAAGCAAACACGAAGCCCCATCCTGCACTTAGAGCTCCTGCAGTGAAAACAGCCCCAGCCCTCCTGAGCAGCTGAGCATCCCTCTGGCCCAAGAGGGCTCATTTCTCCTGGGGAAACTGAGGCACGGGAAGAAATAATTTTCCCAATACTCTGTACTGACTCAGACCAAGACTGGGGGCATTCACATTGTTTCTCTAGCCAGAACTGTACACAATACTTTTTTTTCCTCCCAAAGTAAATACTTCCTCATGAGGGGAGCCGGGTGCTTTATTTTTAGCTGGCAAACACAGCTGAGGTGTGTGTCTTTCACAGGGCACAGGCGCCTCCTCAGAGCGAGCTGCTCTTTCAGCCGCTGCAGCTGAGCCTTGGGGATGGGTCCAGGCCTTTGCTCTGACCTCGGCTTATTCCTCTCCTGGCTCCCAGGCCTGGGAATGAAAACAGAGCAGCCTGGGAGGGGCAAGCCTGGAAATGGCAGCCCTGCCTCCAGCTGTGGAGAGGGCCAGGTGCAGGGTGCCAAGGGGAGGTTGGTGTGCTCAGGGTCTGGTGGGCGGCTGGGGATGGGGCTGCCATCCATCCCAGGGCTGCCATCCATCCCAGGGCTGCCACCCATCCCAGGGCTGCCTGAAGGAGAGAGGAGAAGGCCAGCAGGAAGAGATTCTTGCTCAGATGCCTGCTTAGAGACTCCTTGGATGCCTGCTCTGCCCGGGAGGCAGAGGACATTTTGCACGGCGCAAGAGAGCAGAGCTGCCTCCCTGCCAGCACCAGGCTGTGCGCCGGCGGGGAAGCTGCAGGAGCAGCTGGATCTGGCAGGCAGAGGCGAGCACAGGGCTCCCCAATAAATGTGACCCTGCACCTGCTGGATGGGAGCAAGGGGGAGCTGGCTCTTTCAGGGATAACAAAATACTGGGTGCTGTGGGGCAGCTCGAGCTGCTGTTGCAGCACTGCTTCACTTGGGTTTGGTGAGAAAGGTTCCTGCAGCCTCGTGAGTGGAGCACCTGACTGACCTTCCTGGGAAATTGCTCCCTGGGGCTGTGGACTTCCCACTCCCTGTCAGCTGCTGAGCATCACCCTCCTCTCCAAGGTGTGAGGGACCTGGGCGGGAGAAGTGCCACGATGTGGGTGCCAACAGGGAAGAGCTCACAAGCATTATTATCTGGGGATTATTATAATGCTGCAGAGTTTCTTACTATTTTGATATAGGCAGGGTTTGCACAGAGGAACTGTGGATGCTCTGTCCCTGCAAGTGCTCAAGGTCAGGTTGGACAGGGCTTGGAGCAACCTGGTCTAGTGGAAGGTGTCCCTGCCCATGGCAGGAGGTTGGAACGAGATGATCTTTAAGGTCCATTCCCACCCAAACCCTTCTAGGATTCTATGATTCTAAAATGTGAGTTTGGTAGTTTTTTTTTTTTTTAATACATCTGCAAAGGTGGTCAGTGATTTCTTAGTGTTATTTGGATCTTTGTTTAAGTGATTTAGGGGAGAATGCTATTGGAATGAAAAAAAAAGGGGGGGAATGGTGGTAAACTGCATTTACAATCAGAAGAGTTTTTATATTCCATAGCATCCTGAAAAAATTACAAAACTAGGAATCTAAAGAATATTGGCAATATGTAGCTGTAACACAAACTCAGAACATGTCTAGAGGTGGCTCTTCCTTGAAGTAACTTATCACTGTGAGTGATCTCCCCAGCACCAAGCACTAATCTAATAAAAATCACAAGCAAAGCAAAATCCTTTGAGTCAGAGGGGGGCCAAGGCACTGTAACAAATGACAAGATGACCTGTCACAGCAAGGTGACCCCTCTATGCC
The DNA here is from genome assembly GCF_017590135.1 of Pyrgilauda ruficollis. Classification (NCBI taxonomy): domain Eukaryota; kingdom Metazoa; phylum Chordata; class Aves; order Passeriformes; family Passeridae; genus Pyrgilauda; species Pyrgilauda ruficollis. Next base: position 1,157,014 of record NW_024511099.1, read on the forward strand.
TAGGAATAGACCCAGCAGTGTCAGGGCAGCCAGGTGACATCATCACACCTACAGTGAGAACGTGGTGATGTCAAAATGAAACTGAGGAGGAGGAGATACGAGCAGCAGCAGTTCAGCTCAACAGTGGTAAGAAAAATTATGTAAAATCAGTTACAAATGATGCTACAGTGAATCAAGGTCAGGCAGGGCTGAGAGGCTGAGCCCTGGATGTGTGGCATCCCGGTGCCAGCTCCCTGTGCCCTGGCAGCTCCCAGTATGTGGGCCACTGTCGGAGACTCCCACAGGAACAATGTGATGTGCCTCTAGGGAAATGCTGACAGCTCAGCGGATGTTGGAGGGGGGGTAAAAGGCCTGCAAGCCCTCCCCTTCCAAACCAGCCTCCTCTCCAGGTCAGGGCACAGCAGGGATTGAGCTGCACCACACCACAGTGGCTTCAGCACAGCCTGGCCCCGACGCCAGAGCCAGGAAACACAGGCTGCCACAGCCAAGCACCACCACGACTGCTCCCCATGAACCCACGCTGGGTTCAAGAAATGGGCACATTGTGGAACCATAAGGGTCATGCTGGACTCCATCACGCCCTTTCCCAACATGGAAATCTGGAAAACAGATGTCCAGTGCCCTCAGTGAGAGCAGGCACTTGGATTTATCCTGGGTTCACTTGCATTTATCCTGGGCTCTGGCTCTGCAAGGCTGGAGGGTCCTATACAGGCAGTCAGGGCAGGGGCCACAGGGGACACACACAGATGGAAATTTGTTTGTTCTCCCCTTGCATTTAGGTAAACCCCCTCTATATTCTGATTTGTGTCCATCATAACCACTCCAGGTGAACCCCAACCCTTCCAAAAGCCAAACTGATCCTTATAAATAAGCCCAGGAATGGTTCCCCACTAACCTGGGATGACCAAGTGGAATTTTTTTGAGGTCTTAACTGAGACTACCTGTGGGGGAGGCAGAAGTTAAGCATGGTCTTAAACACTCTGTCATGATAATCCAGCCACAGAGATCCCTCTCCCAGGTGTGCCACTTCATCCCATCACATCTGGTCTCAGTGCCACAGCACTGCATGCTGGGCACATGAGGCATATGGAGTGGCCTCACATCTGGCTCTCCCTGGTCTTTTGTGAGTCTGTGTCTCCAAACAGGGATGCTTTTGGGAGGAAAAGAAAGGAGGGGCAAAGCAAGTGGGGCAGGGAAGGCAGACAATTAATACAACCTGCCCTCTGTGTGAGGAATAAATTGGCAGCTGACAGGTTATAATCTGTGCAAGCAGGATCTTCACAGGAGAGGTGAAGGCTCCATTGGGGGCCAATTGGGTGGTTAATTAGGAGGACAAAGCAGAGGATTCGTGAAAATGTTTATGAAACAGTGCTTGGCAAGGGAGCCCCTGAGAAACACACAGCAGAGAGGAGCTGCTTTGGGCTGGGAGAGGAAACACGAGGGTGAAACAGCAGAACGAGCACTGAGAGGGAAAACAGCCATGCAAATGTCTGCGAGGAGATGGGGATTCCCAGGTGCCCTGTGGAGGAGTTCAGGGGAGGACCCGAGGACACCTAATTTTTCTAGAAATACACGGGCTGTGTCCTCCCTCTCCCTCCTCCCTTCACCATCCCCACCCTGGTGCGGTGGGGAGCAGGCTCTGGGTGCCGGCAGGCACCGCTGCCGCAGCCAATCGGCGCCCGCTGGCCGGGCAGAGAAGGGCACGAGGAAAGCAATTAAACCGGAGCTTTGATTGGGCTCACAGATGACTGCTTGTGCTAGAAATGCCTGAGCTTCTTTAAGCGCCTCGGCGGTGGCTGGAGCCGGCCTGATCCCCCATCCCCTCCTCGGCGCGTCGCTGCTGCGGCAGCGGGAGCGTGACTGATGCTCTCTGTCCCACACACGGCTCCGAGAGCTCAGAGGTAGGAACCAGTTGCTAAGAGACAGGACTGTACTTTCCAGCCCACATCCAGACCTTTGTCACCAGCTCAAGGGCTTTCTGCCGGATCCAAACGCCGGGCACAGGTGAGAGGGAGACACCAGGCCTCCTCCCAGCTCTGGGAGCCACACGACCAGCGTTCAAACTGATGATGGAAATGACAAACCCAAAAGCATCCCCATGGGACCAGCTTCTCTGGACTGGCTGCTTGTCCCAGTGCTGTGAGACTGCAGACTGGAACACCCTGCGGCACCTGGGAACCAGTGTGGGTGGTACCTGCAGCACCGACACCCAGGAGGTTCAGGATGTCACCACAGTGTGGATCAGTGGATGACTGACTCGGTATTTGCTTTGAGATCCCTCCTTCAAATTCAAGCCAGGAGAGGAGTCCTAAACTTTAGTCTCCTTTTTCTGGGGGGGTTCCTGGTGAGTTTGGATTCTTAGCCCAAAGACTCCCATAAAAGCAACCCACGACCAACTGCAAAGCCTGAACTGGAGCCACAGAAACTGAGTGACCCCATCTTTTCCAGAGCACTCCCTCCCTCCTGGTGAGGAGCAAATCCATCAGAGCCTTTGCCTGTCTGTTGGAAGGGAAATACATCCTCTGGGGCTGCCAAGCCAAAGAAGAGCAAGGACAGAGAGAAACCACTCACACAGCATTGTCTTCCTGGCTGTCACTCCGTGAAGGGCCCTGCACCATGCCAGGAAGACACAACCAGCCTCCACTCCCCTTCCAGGGGCTGCTGCCTTAACCTCAGACATGGACACTGTTACCCAAACCTCTGCTCTGCTCTCTGCTCTCACACACAGCACAGGCTCTCTGCAGTTATTTCTCCTCAAATAAATTGCTATTCTTTGGCACCAGCCATAAAAGTGGAAGGTAATAGCTTTCCAGCAAAGACAATGATTTTGGCCAACAGGTACCTGCCCTTGCTACAATCAGCTAATTAAACCAGACACTGAAGCTCAGGGGTGGCTTTGGCCCATTCTCAATGTGATTCTTTAGAGGTGGGCACAGCTGATATGAGATCAGGGAAAGATAATTAATGATTTGCACTAAAGAAAGAAACATTAATATGTATCCCTCTGTCATGGCAGTGCCAGAGCACCCATGCTGGCCAGGCAGGGTGGATGGACACTCCACCAATGCTCCTCCACACCCTTGGCCCTTCCCTGCCATTTGCTTGTCCATAATGTAAGTTCACAGACTGCTCATATCAAGCCTAACATAATGATAAAACTAAAACTGAACAAGTTGTATCAGAAGGAGATTATTGCTGAGAATGGTCCTGAGAAACTTCCCACTGAAGGGACTGTGGCTGTCTCTCTGGGCTATGCTGCAGACTTTAGTCACTGACTGAATTCCCCCTTCTGCCTGTGAGCAAGCCCCTCTGAGCAAGGCCCACGAGGAGAGCTGAGAACAGCCATGTACTGTCCTTACACCTCTGCTCCTCATTAACTGGGCCCTGAGTGCTCGGACCCTCTTCCTGTGCAAAGGTGGGACATAACCTGGAGAGTGGGAACAACAGCCCCTTGTCAGACCTGGGGTTCTTTCCATTTCAGCCTCATTGACCAAGGCCTGGCAGAGCTGTGCTTTGGTTGTCTGCTTTTGGACCTTCTTCAGAGTGACACCCTTTGAGAATTACAAATATGAAAACAATTGTAGGTGAAAGAGATAACTTTCAGATAAATGTTATCAGAAAAACACTTCTCTCGGATCAGCAATGCCATGCCTGCTTCTGGAATCATGTAGGACGTGCAGTGTAAATGGCAGAGAGTTATTTTTTTCACAAACTGTTTGGTCAGACATGTATTGGGAACTGGAACCTTTGCTAGTGGAGCTCCAGTCTCACAAGTGCTGGTGACCAAAGCCAGCACCCAAGGATGAGGGTGGCTGGGATGGTGGGATCTCTGGGGCTGGGACACTGTACTAACAACCACAGGGGGACTGCCTTTAATCAGGCTTGTAGGCCTGGCAGAAATCAAGCAAGGACTGAATGAGATGCTGGTTTCCCCCTTATTAGAAGTGGCTTCAGCAGGCTGTCCTGAAAGAATGGGAGTGAGCAGGCCGATCTGCTCCCAGAGAGAGGAACTTCATTCTGCCAGTCTGTGTAACTGCAGATCATCAGAGCTCTTTAAATTCACCTTGCTAAGGCTTTAGCTACTGCCTGGTGAGGCTAAGCCAGCTCTTGGGCCCAGGGGATTGGGTGTCACTGCCCTCTGTGACTCTTACCACAAGCAGCTTCAGATGTGAAATCTGTTGCTGATGCTGTGCAAATTTGGAGCCAAATCTGGAGGGGATGCTAATGTGGGAGATTTTCTTTAGATGGGGTTGAATGGGACCATACACCCAGGCCAGAATTGTTCCAATCTCCTAAGGGCACATTTAAATGTAAACCTGCCATTGGTTCCACTCCTTGGAAAAGCCGGTGGTGCCCCATGTGCTCAGGGTGGGATCTCCACAGGTGAAAGCTCTGCATGCTCTAAGTAAGGCTGGTGCAATGGGAGTAATAGACAATTTCTCAGATAATACCCTCAGGCCCATCTGCCTTGTCTAAGGCTCTTCTGAATGGTCTTGATTTATTTTTTTTATCACTTGAAGTCCCCAGAAAGTCTGAGTGGTTATTCACGCCGTGAAAACCTTCTGTTGACTGATGTTCTTAGAGGTTATAGATGTGCAGCTTTTTGGGGCACTGAATATGGGCATTGAAGGGTACTTGTATCAGGAAAAATGTAGCCTCTATTAGCTGTTGAAGCAGCATCTTTCTGACATGCCTGGCTCCTCAGCTCCGGCATTCTGCCACTGTGCTGTGCTGTCCCACGGCCTGGCACCGCAGCTTTCACAGCACAACACTCCCTGTCTCTGGAGCTAAAACAAATTTAAGGAGAGGCTGTGCTGTGAGATTTATCTGCTGTCCCGTGGGATAGTTTTCCTGCTGTCCACTAAAGCATTTTGCATTTTGGACTCACCACTTGTATTTCCAGTGCTCCCCCCACCCCACCACTGTTCCTCGGATGAGTTTCACCAGGCAAAATCGTGAAATAATTCTGAACATCTGGCTCCAGGGGAGCTGGCACAGGTGAGCTGTACCTGTACAAGAGCAGCAACCCACTTGAGCAATGCCCTGATCCTGTCAGCGATGCCTACAGAGCCCCAGAGCCTCATGTCAGCGCTGCGGGGGACGGGGAGAGAGCAGCAAAGCAGAATCAAACGTGGGCAGTGCTGCAGAGCCTGCCTGGTCCCCACGGCTCCGCACAGCCCCCGAAGGGCCGGGCTGACGCCAGGCTTCCCCTGCTCCTCCCGCAGCCCCCCAGCCTGCACCACGGGCTGCCAGCACCGATCTGTCCTGGCCGCCACGCTGGAGTTGTGACAAGCTCCCACCACACACGGCCAAGTACAGCATCGATTTAGAGAGCAGCTAACGCCCGAGCCCGAGTCTGAGGAGAGCCCTCCCCTGCACACCCGCTGCTCCGGCCACAGCCATCTGCTCCGCCGGTTGTCACCGAGCGCTGTCCATTTCCCTGCACCCTGGCTCCATCTCGCTCCACGTTTGTCTGGGAAAGACTGTCTAAATGATGCTAAATGCTTAGGACAAGAGGGACATGAGATTATAATGAACTGCATCTTAGCACCTTGTCATGGATAAATTCTCCCACAGTTCTTAGCAAAGATGGGGAGAAGGATGAGTGCTGCCCATCCAGTGCCAGGATTTGGTCCAGCCTATGGGTAATGATGGGGTTCACACCTTAGAGTGTGTCAGCCATAGGAAAGAAGGGCAGATCTGAGCACTTTGGGCTGTATCCATTGTCTGTGCTGCAGCAGCACACAAAGATACCCTTCCTCCTCCTCTTCAGTACAGCCTAAATGTATTTTTTTCCAATACCCTGACCTAAAGGATGCAGAGTCCAGCCCATGTGTGAATAGGGCTGTCAGGCAAAAATGTCCTACACCACTAAACTGCCTGTGTTTATCTGCGTAGGGCTTTTTTAATTGTATGTGTTAAACGTCCAGCATCTTTGGGACGTTCATCTGGGAAAAAGAAATGTGAACAGTCTCTGTGCCAGACATCCGTCCGCACTGCTGTTCCTATTCCCAGTGCATTCTTTGAGAAGACCACCATCTGCTCTGACCACCACCTAAGGCAGATGCCCCCTTCTCAGTGCACAGTCCCTGCTCTCAAGCCACCCAAATCTGATTAGGCCTGTTCTGATGAGAGGCCTGGAGGAGGGCAAGGGAAAGTTACTCAGGAGAGAAAATAATAACCACATGTTAATTAATTTTTCACTACAGATGCGCAGAAAATACACAAACCAGCTCAGGGTGCATAAGCCAAAAGGAACAGCTCAACTGGCTAGCTGGGGGGGGGCAGGTTGTGATTATTTTGGGGATTTGGGGTTGTCATTATTATTATTATTTTCCAGAGGAGGAGTGGCCCCAGCCCTGTCAGGGAAAGGAAATCTTATCCCCACTGCTGCCCTCTACGCACTCTTTACCACCTCTTTTCCAGCTTTCCCTCCTGGTCCCTTGGATTTCCTGTAGCATCCTGCAGTGAGAGCAGAGCGAGATACACCCCCTGCCACCCCCTCACTGCAGCCGGGGTGGGGGCTCTGCCTGTCCCTGCAGCAGGGGACATCCCCAGAACGGTGCTGGCCCGGCAGATGTGCTTGGGGAAGGGCGAGCGGACAGGACGAGCGGGATCAGATTGCTGAGGAGCACAGCCAGGGGAAAGCAACCAAAACACCGCTCCAGAAGTATTTGGGAAAAGCAGCTGAACAGACATTAAACCAGAATCCAGGCGTTACTGTCCAGCAAAAGCCTCATATCAGCTTCCTGAATTATTTGACTGTGTGCCTGAGAGCAAGGAAATACACCCCAAACCCAGCCCAAACCACCAAGGATGCAGAGAGCACTGAATTACAAGGAGCTGAAGAAAATCCCTGACAAGTTATCTCTAAATTTGAGAGCCACTTCAGGCAAAACCAAACTCTCAGCTGCACCCATCTGAAAGGGTCCACAGGATTCCTGGATGAGGGGGGGACCTGGGAGGCCAGGACCAAAGGAGCAGGAGGCAACAACTTCTACAGACCTCACTCTGGAAGGTTTTGGGGACTGTGATGACTGGTCTCCCTTTGCAGTGGCCCTGCAAAGTGCTCCCAGTCTTAATATCTGGCTGGCATCTAGGCACTGGGAAATAAGCTATATTACCCCTTGGAAAATTCGGTTGTCCCCTAGGGTATATCTGCTTCTGTTTGCTGGTTTAGGGGAGTCTGGGTGTAACGCCTGTCTGTAGCCTGCAGGGACTCTGCCAGGGAAGATGCGGGGGCCTAGGCATGCTCCTCGCTGAAACTTCATCTGTGCAGAGGCCCTTTGGGAATATGCGGGCTTGTGCCGGCCTGGCTGAGCCGCTGACCCTGGGGACTCCCTCCCGGACAAAGGGGAGGGGGCATCTAGCGAGCAGCGGGGTCGAGGGAGTCTGGCTCGGCCTCTCTGGGGTACCATGACTCTGCAGCATTTGGAAGATCTGGGATAGAGTCGCTGACTGCATGGAGAGGACCCGGGAGGGAGTGCAGGATCTTTGGAAGGGGGTACAGCTCCTAATCCGCCCTCCTCAGGGGCTCCTGGCACAGGGGGAGTGATAGAGGAGGGCTGCTAAGAGGTCTTAAGAAAAAAAAAAATTGCAAAGAATTTTTTTGGGGCATTGCATGGGGGAGGGGGGCTGAGAGGGGAGAAAGAAAGGATCCTCTGAGCACCACGAAGGGAGAGGGAGAAATAATGACCCTTCCCCCTCCCCCCAATAATCAGGCGGACCAGATGGGAGGTAAATAGTGCGTTTAGAAGCATTTGCCACAGATGGGCTGCCCTCAATGGAAGCATCCTCCAGCCACATCAATGCTGGAGTCTGTGTGCACAGAAAACACTGCACCCTTCAGAGCAGCAGCAGCGGCAGCAGCAGCAGCAGCGGGAGAGGCGGGGAGGGACAGGGGGAAAAAAATCCCTGCCAGAGCCCTCCGGTGCCCGCGGTCCCGGCGGGGCGGAGAGGGGCGCGGGGGATGGCGGGGGGCGCGGGGCCGGAGCCGGGGCAGCCCCGCCGGGCGCTCCCTGCACGGGGCCGGGGCCGCCAAAGTTGCGCGTTTCCCCCCGCGCCGGGGAGCGGGACACGCTCGGGACGGGAACAATGGGGCGGCGGGGCAGCCCCGGGCGGCGGCGGGAGGAGGGAGGGAGGCGGCGGCCGGTGCCCCGCTCCCCGGCCGGCCGGGCGCCGAACAATGAGGCTCCGGCGGGGGAGTTCCCGGGACAGCGGCCCGCGAGCGGGCGGGGGGGCTGCCCTAATCCGGGCTCTGCCGCTGCCCGCACCCCCCGGGGCACCGGCTGCGGCGGCCGCGCCGGGCGGGCAGCGCCGCGGGACGCCGGGGCCGCGGCGCGGGGGGGCGGGGGGTGCCGGCGCCCCCTCCCCGCCGCCCGCTGCCCTTGACTGCAGCCCTGTCCCCGGCCGTGGGGCGGATGGGAAATGCCGGGCGAACGTGATCGGACAGGGCGGGGGGGCGGCGGGGCCCGCACCGGGCGGCGGCGCGGCCCCCCCGCGGGGGCAGGTGCACGGCGGCGGGCGCGGGGCACTGCCGCCCCCCCACCTCCCCCGCGCCGGCAGCGCCCGGGGAAGGCGGCAGCACCGGATGGGACGGGGACGGGGACGGGGATGGGGATCGGGGGGGCAGCGGAAGGTGCGAGGCTCCGGGCGGGCGCCTCTCCCCATCCGCATCCCGGGCGGGTCGGGGCGGCGGGGGCGCGGCGGCTGCCCCCGCACCCCCGGGGAGGACAAACAGACACGGACAGGCAGGCAGACAGACAGACACAGAGCCCCCGGGGCACGGAGCGCACTAACCGTTCCCGTTTTCACCGGCACATATACCACCACTTGACCCATCTTCGTCGCCTCCCTGGTGCCGTTTCCCAGGCGGAAGCCCTTGGACCGGACCCAGAACTGGAACTTGCCTTTCTCCCCCCCGCCGGAGCCGCCGCCGGAGCCGGTTCCCCCCTGCAGCACCTCGGCGATGCGCTGGTACTTGCTCCGGGTCACCGTCTTGGTTTTGGCCGAGTCCCCGTAGGTGCGCAGGCACCAGTCCCGGAACTGCCGCCCCAGCTCGCTGTCCCCGGGGCGGCTCCCCCGCAGCAGTAACGGCGGCTTCGGCATCGCCCGACCGGCGGCGGCGGCGGTAACGGCGGCGGTAGCAGCAGCGGCGGCGGCGCCCGGCCCCGCGCCCTGTCCCGGAGCGGGCGGAGGGGCAGCGGCGCTCCCGGGACGGGCTGCGGAGGCGACGGGCGGGATGGAGCGGGGAGCAAGAGGCGCAGGAGGGGTGGCGGCCGCTGTAACGGGGAGGAGTGGGGGAGCACCGGGGCTCGGACAGCGACCGGAGGGAGGTACCGGCGGCGCCAGCAGCAGCAGCAGCCGCTCCTGTCACAGGATCACAGGCGGCTCCGGCTCGTCCCCCTCCCTCCCTCCCTCCGCCCGCCCGTCCCTGCCTCCTCCGCCCCCCTCCGGCCGCCTCCTCCTCTCAGCGGGATCCCACCTGTTAGAGCGGCCTCGCCGCCACCGACGGGTCGTTCCCCCCCCACTTCAACCCCCGGTCCCGGGGCAGCTGCTCCCCCCCGCCCCGGCTCCGGTGGGATGCGCTCCCCTGGCTGGGCCGCCTCTTCCCCCCCCGCTTCCCCGCTCCCCGGCCATACGGCCTGAGACGGCCGGGGAGCGGGATAGCGGAGCGGGGGGCGAGCGGCCGAGGCGGGGTAGGGGGTGCCGGTGGGCGCGGGTCCCGGTGCCGGTCCCAGACAAAGGGCCGGCGGGGCGCGGGCGCACGTGTGCGGCGGGACGGGCCGGCGGGGGCGGAGG
>NW_024511099.1:1166850-1241433 GCF_017590135.1 Pyrgilauda ruficollis
GGGAGGAGCCGCGGGGGCAGCGGGAGCGGCGGTGGGAAGGTGAAGAGGGGGGGGTCCGCCACCCGCCGCGAGGACCGGGATCGCCCCGCAGCGCCCTCGGTTGACCGGAGCGGCTGCGGCTTGTCCCGCCGGACCGGGAGAGCCGCACCCCGCCCCAAGCCCGGCCCCGGGGCAGCCGCGGTCCTGCCGGCCCCTGGAGCGGGAGACAAAGGCCGGACCCCGGCCCCGGTGCCTCGCTCCGCTCCCCCGCCCTCCGCATCCGCCTCGCGCCCCGCAGCCGCGGCTGTCCCGCGGCGGGACCGAGCGCCGCCGCTGCGGGGCGAGCGGGGGGGGTCGGGACACGGTCCCGATGCTCCGGCCCCGAGGGGGCGGAGGCGAGGGCGGCCACGGCGGGCCCCGGGGGGGTGAGGTGGGGCGGCCCGTCCCGGCCGGCGGCTGCGGCTCGGGCTCTGCCCGGCGCTCACACGCATGTGCCGAGATGCTGGTGATGCCACGCGTGTGCTCGCGGTCTGTCCATCGGTGTCACATGTGTGCTCCGTGCCCACCTGGCAGCGCCACGCGTGTGCTCCTGGTCTGCCCATCAATGCCACACATATGCTGCCGGTCTGTTCCGTGGTCCCACGCACGTGCTGGGCACATATCAGTGCCATAGGTGTGCTCCTGCTCTGTCCATCAGTGCCACATGCATGTTCCATGCCCACTCAGCAGTGTCATGTGTGTGCTCTTCTTCTGTCTGTCGGTGTCATATGTGTTCCCTGTCTGTCCATCAATGCCACATATGTTCTCCTGGTCTGTCCATTAGTGCCACATCCATGCTCCGTGCCCACCCAATGGTGCCACGTTTCTGCTTCTGGTCTGTCTCTTGGTGCCACCACACCGGTGCCTTGTCTGTCCATCACTGCCACACGTGTGGTCCCAGTCTGTCCTTGAGTGCCACACGTGTGTTCCATCTGTCCGTCTGTCCCATACTCGTGCTCCCTGTCCATCAGTGACCTGCATGCTCCCAGTCTGTCCATCACTGCCATACCTGTGTTTTCTGTCTGTCCGTCAATGCCATACATGTGGTCCCAGTCTGCCCAATGGTGCCACCTATGTGCTCCATGCCCATCTGGCAGTGCCATTCATGTGCTCCTGCTTTGTCCACCAGTGCCACATGTACTCCATGCCCACCCCATAGTGCCACAGGTGTGCTCCATGCCCACCTGGCAGTGCCACACACTTGCTCCATCCCAAGTCAGGGGCTCAGTAGGGGTCTATATGAGGACTGCCTGCATGGTCAGCAGTAGCACGGCTGGCATGAGGATGTAGGAGCAGGAGCCGGGAGACTGTTGGAACCTGGAAGAGGAATTTGATGTGTCTGGGAGTTCTCTGAGTGCTGGAGGTGCTGGGCGTGGCATTGGAGCAGCCAGGGTGCAGCTGGCAGCAGTGCCACGTGCCAAGGCTGGAGACAGGGGAAGAGGAGGGCACTTGATGGCTGAAGGGCAATTTTCTTCACTGTCCCTTGCCCTGTGCCAGTCACATGGTGCCCATCCAAAAGATCTTGAGGTGAGAATGGAATGCTGCAGGAGCTGAGCCATGGGTTGGCCATGCCAGAGGGGGTATGGTGAAACCAGGGGATGTCCATGACACTGGAGCATTGGCATTGCTTGTTGCAGTATGCCAGAGTAGATCGTGTTGACTGTCCCTATCTCACTGGATATGTGGACAACTCTCAAAAAAGTCTCAGTGCCACCATCCAGTTTGCTCTGGGCCCAACATGACACCATTGGAGAGGGACTTGGGCAGCTCAGAGGGTCTTCCCTGTTGTGGATTTTCACCCCCAGGCACACTGTGCAGGATGCCTACAGGAACTCACTGGTGTGCTGCAGTATTTCTGGTGACCACTACAAACAGGATGGACATCCTCTGAAGCCTCATTGAAGCCTGGCTGTATCCAGAGATGGCTGTGAGGAGCAGTGAGTGGATGGAAATGGAAGAAAAGAAAACGATATTCTGCAGAATTTGTGTTCAGTGGACAACTTCCTTGCAATGAATCTGTGGATAAAGTCAGGCTCAGCTCTCAGCCTGCTCCAGCCCCTGGGCATACACCTGTCCCAAACAAGGCAGTGACTGGCTGAGCTGTTGTTCAGAAGAACCTATGGAGGTTGCTATGAGAGCTTGAATCAGCATTGTGAGAGATGTGGGGAACATTGGATGGTCAGGAGAGCCGGGGTAAATCCCATTTCTGGACTCCAACCACTTTGCAGGTTGTTGAGCAAGGAAGGGAGTAAAATAATATTTTGCTTCTGCTGAGGAGTTGGTCTACCCAGGACTGATGCTGCATTTTGCACCATGACCGGACTTCCTCACTGAGGTCACCACTGAATTCCCCACCTTGCAGCTGAGCTGCTGAGGAGCTGGTGCAGAGGGAATGTCTTCTTGCAGCATCATAGGGGAAGAAGTCTCCTCCTACCTCAGCCCAACCTTTGGAAGATTTGGGGTCACTTATAAAGCAATGCAGAGGGTCTCTCTCTGATCAGTTTGGACATGAGTTTCCTCAGTTTGTGGATGCAAGGCCAGTCACACCAAGAACTGATGTCCTCTGAGTGAGGATTCAGGGCAGACCGTTCACACCTGGCATGAGGGTTCAGATCAGTGTTTTAGATCAAATCCAGCATGGATTCAATGAGGGTTTAACTTGCTCTGCATGAGCAATCTCATGACACTCCAGATTAGAATGCATGATGTTGAGGCACTCTTGTCCTTAAAGGTAGGGGAAGAAGAAAGTGGAATTGTTTGGTGGCACTGGACCTTCATCTGGGGTGAACCTTCAGTTGGTTCAGGCTGTCAGGTACTGGGTGTGTTCAGCACAGGGTCTCTGCTAATGTGTTTTTTATAGACAAACGTGGTGACTCCAGGTTCTTTGCTATTTATACTGCATTAAAAAAAAAGTTGGGTTTTATCTAAGCACTCTCCTGCTCTTTCCTCTTTTAGATGCCTTTCTAATTTCTCACAAGTTGTGTTTTGTTCTAAAGAAAGTTTTGGTCTTCTGACAAAAATGCTCAGCTGGAGCAGGGATTGGACATGCACAGGGCAAAGCAGTTGGGACCTACTGAGGTTGGCACAAAGTACAAGATGGGAAGAAATCCTGCCATGCTGCCAGAGACATCTCATCAAATACTCCAGAGATCATAGAAACATGGAATGGTTTGGGTTGGAAGGGACCTTAAAGACCATCTTGTACCAACACCCTGCCCTGGGCAGGGGCACCTTCCACTAGACCAGGTTTCTCCAAACCCTCTCCAGCCTGGCCTTGAACACCTGATCTTGCTGGTCAGCATCTGGACTCGTACTCGAGTAGAGCCAAAACTGGAACTATTTACTGGCTGTCCCTGAGAGTTGCTGGGTGGGATCAGAGCCAGGCAGAGGGGTGGGCATGACAGCACCCAGCCCATCTTTAGAAATTTTTGAATGCCAGGCCCCACAAAGGGAACTCAGGTGTTAATAACCATCCCTTCTGCTGGCATCCAGGAGTGCTTCCTTGGGGAGGGACACAGAATTTTGAGGTACTTATGGCATCACCACGGATGATGTTTGGCTCTGGTAACTTTACGTTCACAGCTGGACAGCCAGTGGTACCTGAGTGTCTCAGCTGTCTCTACAGTCAGTGTGAGACAATGGGCACCCACAGAAACCATTCATCCCCATCCTCTGAACACTCCCTGTGGAGTGAGATGAATTGCTCACTGGAGCTGCCTTATTCTTCCCATCAAACACAAAGGGAGCCTGTGTGTCTCTGTCTGCATCTGAGATGCTCACCTGCCCAAGGCTGGGTGGGAGATATGTGATCCACCAAGGGGAGACCTGTGATCCACCAGCAGGATGGAAAAGGGAAATGATCCCAGGTAGTCTTGGGAGAGCCATTTCAAGGGAGGCACAGAAAAGTATGAGGGCTCTGGCAACACTTGGACTGCCACCTGCTTCTGGTGAGCCACACGGGGAGAATTTAGCCTGAAACTAGTGCAGGGAGAGTTTGCTGGATTGTTCAGGAGAGAGGAGAGTGTCTTACAGAGATGACTCAGCTTCCTGATCTCTGAGAAATGGATGCTGAGAGAAGACACATTTGTGGAAAACCAGAGATAGACACCAGGGAGAGACATGGGCTAAATCTTAGGACAAGATGAGTAAGAATGAACAGACCATGAATATCCCTGTGTTTGAAATGAGGAGATGCTGACCAAGCATTGGAGCCATCAGGGTCCACAGGAATGACCTCAGAGAAGAATTGGGAAGTGAACCTGGTGGCTGCAAAAAAGAGCTTGGTCACGTTCTGGGTGACATGGCTCAGCATGGCTGCCTCTCACAGCGGGCACTGGGCACTGCCAGGGGTCCCATCGGGGTCTCTGTGCCCAAAGTGAGAAATATGATTTAATTCTCCTGTAGCTTTTGCTAACTCTGAGCCTAAACAAAGAGGTTTCCCCAAGTAGAATTATTCTTGACTTTAATCAAAACCCAATTTAGATCCAGGTCAGATAATAAGTCAAAGCAGCTCAGAGAAGTCAGCAAGGAGCGTGGATTCCTTCTGGAGCCTCTTGAATTTCTGTCTGTATCACAGCACCAAACATCATTTGGTCAGACCTTCAACTTGGGAGAGGCCTGGGACTAAGAGAAACAGAGCAGCCAGAGTCACAGATTGAGAGGAGATTTGTGGAAATAATAGACATTTTCCCCACCTTCTTATTCAGTCTCCAGTGTGTCTTCAGCGGGCTGGGAATCAAACCACGTGGCCACTGGATTGATGTGCTTGGGGGAAGAGCCACAGAAGGAGTGGGGTAGCCTGGCGCCGTGGGGAAGAACCGAAATACCCAGCAGCTGCCAGAGCTGTGTGGGAGCCTGGGCAGGAACAGCCAGGGAGCTGCAGAGCAGGGCTGAGCTCCATTCCCAGAGCTGCGTGGGGAAGGCTGATGGCACCTGCCCACATCCTCTGTGACTGCACATGATGCCACGTCTCCCTCGGTTTCAAGACCAGCAAATTCACCCTTCCCTGCTTTTTCTCTTCAGGAGAAAGAAGGGAAAAAAAAAAAAAAACCCAACCTGGAGACCACAGATTTGCAGGCTAGGCTGTGCTAGGGCGGCACAAGCTGTCAGCAGCGCGCCGGGAGCAGCCGGGAGCAGCCGGGAGGAGCTGGGGTGCCCTCAGCAAGCTGGAGATCTCATTGTCTGCGTGCAGAGGACAAGAGGGAAGGAATATGAACCAAAAATAGTCTTACAGTTTAAGAAGTAAGACTGTTCCTGTGACCTCTCACAGTTGTGTTGGGTTAACAGTTGGACTCGATGATCATAGAGGTCTTTTCCATCCTTTGCAGCTCTGTGGTTCCTTGATTCTCTCATTCTGTGCTGGGGGGTCTGTCTTCCTCCACCAGTCCAGAGCAGGGTCCTCTCCATTTTTCCAGGTGTGATCTGTTACTCCCAGCACATCTGCTCAGGCTGTCCTACCCAGCCCCTTCTCCCCCCTTTGAAATCCTCACCAGGGGTACACTCCAGCAGCATCTGCAGCTGCAAACATCTGGATGGGGCTTTCCAATGAGCCTGCTCTGAAATCAGGGTGTTGCTTTGCTTTCTGAGGAATCCCTGCTGCTTCTGCAGGACCCCTGGGCACAGCTGGCACAGGAGGGGAAAGATGGGGTGGGCAGCTCTGGTCCTTCTGGAAGACCCTCCCCGGGGGTCTGGCCTTTACCTTACAACATTTTAATGCCAGTGCTGGAAGGAATTCCTGGCAGGTGGAGAAGACACCTTGTGCCTGGGGAGTGTTGCCTGCCCAGCAGGCCCCAGGAAAAGCTGGCTTTACATTTTTGGTGTATTAGGGGACACTGTGGTGATATTTCTGGGTGAGATTTGATGGACTCAGGCTGAATCCTGGGAACTTGTACAGCAGCAGGACAATGAAATGCCAGCTATTCCTCAGTCTGGCTGCATCCCACCTCTGAATACTTTACAGGCTTTGACCCAGCTGTTAACTCAGAAGTAGACACTGGTCCATGTGGCTCATCCATGTCTGTGCAGAGGACACTGTGTGGTTGTTGATGGCAGAGCTGCTTGTGGCTGTCCCTGAGCAAGTCCCTGGTGCCATCCATCCCTCTCCAAAGGCTGGGTTACCAGCAGAACTCAAAAGCTTCACCTGCAGCATCACACCCAGGAGATGATGAGCTTTAGCCAAGCTGCTTCCATGTGGGACAGGAGACAGCAGAGCCCTCCCAGAGCCAAACCCCATCCCATGGGATGCTGCTGATTCTCATCCAACTTTCTGTGTCAGACAGCACTGGGGCAATTTCTCCTGGATTAATTTGGGGACTGTGTGATTGGGGTTTTGCCTGATTTCCTCAGGGATGTCCCAAGTGTGGGATGGTCCCAGGATAAAGTGGATTCTGTGCCATCCTAGGGCTGAACGGGTTAATTTTTGTGCTTCCCTCCCCAGCTCGCTGCGGACTCTGGCTGGGACAGAACATCTGTCTGTTGCTATGGCTGCAGTACACTTGAAGGGGATGACTGGATAATTATTGCAAACATCCATCCTGCCTGGTGTGCTCCCGGACCCTCCCTGCCCCAGCCAGGGCAGCGGCCGCTGCTCGGGCACAACTTCCCTCGCAGGGACCCTACCGAGGAACGGTGAGTTGGCATCACCTTTTCATTTGCATAATTAATGTGGCCGAGGCTGCAGGGCTCCTGGGAAATCCGACGCAGAGCAGCAGAGATGGAATGGCACGGAGGGCTCCAGCCTTCTCGAGGCTCGTTAGAGCTCACTGCTGACGCCCCACTTTGGAGCTACCGGGGAGCCGTTCTTCCCTTGCCGTTAATTCACCACCCACTTCGAACCGAACAGATTGCTCTGGGCTCATCCTGCCGTGCCTCCTCCAGGCACAGGATCCCACCTGGCTGCTGCTGAGCAGGACCCTGCCAGCTCAGCACAAACCAGGCTGCAGACCCCTGGGATTGTCACACCATCAGGGGCTTGGCAAGCAGCAAGGTCCTGGGTCACAGCGTGGACTCAAGGCTTTCCCTGGTTCTCCCCTAGGCAGGCTGCTGCTGCTGCTGCTGGCACTGTTCTCTGCCTGCACACCCTGCCTCTGTTCCCCTGCTTGTGCTCCCTGCCTGGGCTTCCTTCCTGCTCTCCCTGCCTGTGCTGCTGCTGCCTGCAGCTCAGTGACTTGCTGGGTTCAGCTGTGCCCACTGCTCACCCTGCAGCAGCTGGGCATGCCCTGTGTGCGTGGCTGCAGTGCCGGAGCTGGATCCCCAGCCTCCAGCAGAGTCTGCTGCCAGTTGCTGCCTGGTGATCCAGGCAGGATCCCTGACCTCTGGTGGAGCCCATTGCCACTCAGTACCTGGTGATACACCTGGGATCCCTGGCCTCGCCTGCATGTGCTGGAACATGGCATGGCCAAGCCCCACTTCCTCCTTCCCCTGCTCCTAGGAAGCCTCTCCCAAAATCCCGTGTCCCCTTTGTTCCTGGGGTTGCTGCTGTTCTTTTGCCTGCTGGCATTTAACCCTGCCTGAGATCTCACACCAGGGGTGTTCAAAAATCCAGATCTTGCCCTGTGGATTGCCCCTGTTTCAGCAAGTCCCACCTCTGAATTAACAGAGCAAAAGATAATGCAAAGTTCCCCTTCTGAGCAGCCACGACTGTTCTGTTTAACTGGGAACTTCAATGCAGCCATTGTACATTTTTTTTTTTCTGTTTATCAACACGTGGTGGGTAAGAAGCCCAAGTGGAGCTGGGACCAGGATGAGGGCAGACCTCCACAGCCACTGGTCAGCAAACAGCACCACAGCTGGGACCCTCTGCCATGTTCACTGTCACTCTGCAGGGATCCAGGTGGGCTGTGCAGGACAAGGCTGCCTCTACCTTTTCTCATTACCTCTAACATTGTCAATAAATAATACTATTTTCACACAGTGCTTTGGATCTGCAGAGCAGCTGTCAAGCACTCATTGGTGTGGAGCATTCCCAGAGGATCCATAGTTAAGGCAGGGAAGATGGAGCCAGGTCATGGGAGCATAGATAGGTAGGGATGGAGCCAGGTCCTGAGACACTCCATCAGGCAGTGCTGCCTCTTTAAAGTAAAGGAAGGAGGATGGCACAGAGATGGAGAGATCTGTGGGCTACTCCTGGGTCCTGTCTGATCCTTATCATCCCAACATTTTTGTGTATGATTCAACAAAGTCCTTTGCTTGCACAACTTACTTGATTCTCATCTCTGTGACTCAGGTGCAAATGATCTGCTCACTGTATTTGCAGTGAGAGAGTTGAGCCCTGTGGCTACAAAACCTCAAACACAAAAGAGAACCTCACTTTGATTCAACCTGGAGGACAGAACCAGGTGCTTCACTTTTGGAGGCCCTTGCAGAGGGAATGGGGTGAATGAGGGTGGCAGGTGGGTAGGTGCCACATGAGCTCTGTGACCTGGCTCCCAGGCACAGACAAGGCTGGCATCTGCTTGCCACACATGCAGAAGGTCTGTTGGAGTGTGAGGGCTCCTGGAGTCCCCCTCTTCTCCCAGGAGCTCATCATATCCTGGATATGCCCCCAAGGAAGCTCTGGGATCCAAGGAAGCTCTGGGATCTGCTCTCCTGAGTCAGGCCTTTGGCAGCCGGGGCAGGCTGGGTTTTCAGAGGGAGGTGTTCTGCTCCACAGAGCAGGCTGCAGGGAATTGCAGGCGCTCAGCACCTCTGAAAGCCCTGCCATAGGGTGCCCAAATCTCCTGGGAGGTACCACACTGCTGGGTGCCTGTGCGTGGAGGTGACTGAAAACACACAGGGTATCCAGGAGCTGCAGGGCTGTGGGAGGATCCTGGCAGGAGGATTGCTGTGACAGGCAGAAAGATTGTGCCACTTTTTTCTTGCAGAGGGGTATCTGTGGCAGCCTGGAGCAGGTGGGAGGTTTCTCCTCCAGCCCCTGTGGGGACAAGCTGCCTGTGGTCCCCACTCCTGTTGGTAATTCTGGGGGAGAGGTAGCTGTGCCCTGTCCCGTGGGCAGGGTGCAGGGCACTATCTCCTGACAACAGTGTCAGTCCAGTGGTGACACCTGTGTCCCCGGGCCAGCCCTTAGAGGAAAAAGTGCTCTCAGGGGCAGCTTTGGTTTCTGTGCTCCCCCAGGACTGCAGGCAAAGCCATGGCTGAAATGCAGAGCTGTGCCTGGCAGCGGGGCAGTGGCTGCAGGGGGAAGGAGGAGGAGTGGGCACAGAGCTCCCCCAAGGACAGCCCTGGCATGGAGATGGCGATGGGGACTGGTGTGGGGATGGAGCCTTGCCACCTCCCCTACCTCCTGGGCTTGGCCCCATTTCCAACGTGTCTTGGCACCATATGGCGCTTGCTTTATTTGTTCTGCTGCGACTTGGGAAGGAGGGCAGTGTTTCATTGTCTGGCAGAGGAGGTGGGACGCAGGCACAGGAATATGCCCGTGTCCCGCGGGATCACTGCCTGAGCCAGGCGCTCCACATCTCGTCCGAGCTGCAGGTCGGTGTCCTCATCCTTCCAAACAGAGGGGTTTCCCCGGAGAGTCGCTGCCGGAGATTCACCCACCCACGTGGCGTCGGAGCTGAAGCAGCACCGCGTGTGCGGGCGCGTCCCGGTGCGGAGCACGACCGACCCGCCACGGGACGCTGCCTGTAGGAGGAAAACGTGGCAGCGCTGCTCCTGACTCACTGCACAGGCAGCAATCCTGCGACAGCGATGCCGGGCTTGCCCAGCACCAAAAAGTGACAGCATGCTCCACCCACCCCGGCTGCGGGAGCAGGAGCCTTCTCCGCATGCCCGCGGTCTGGAGAGCCGCTATCCCGAGCACATCTCCCCGTCCTGCTCCGTGACACACCAAATCTCACCCTACTGCCCCCCCATCCTGCCGCCCCCGCGCTCCCCCGGCTCTGCCTTTCCCTCCCCTCTGCTGCCCAGGGCTCAGCTCGCCCCACGGAGCTCTGGGATGGGGAGGAAGGGGAGAAAGGCTGCTCAGAGGCTGAGGCCCAGCCCTCTCAGATTTGCATATTTTTTACTGGCTCCCAAACAACACATTTCTCCGGGGAAGTGAATGCGTCGCCTGCCGTCCCCGAGGGTGCTGTGCTGGGACAGCAGCCGCTCTGCGCGGAGGGGCCGCGGTCCCGGCACCCACCGCGATCTTCTCCACACGCCCGCACTTCTCTGCTGCCGCAGGAAAAGCCTTTTCCTTGGTGGTTTCAAAATTCACGGGCTTTAATGCTGCTGCCCTGGGACTAGGTCCGGTCCCTCTTGGCTCACAGGAGTCCCGGGGGCGGCCGGGCTGCAGCCGCCTGCGCAAATCTGCTCATTTCTATTTTGTCACTAGAATTTCCAGCATGTCCCTCCTCTCGTGTATAATTTAGTC
The DNA here is from genome assembly GCF_017590135.1 of Pyrgilauda ruficollis. Taxonomy (NCBI): domain Eukaryota; kingdom Metazoa; phylum Chordata; class Aves; order Passeriformes; family Passeridae; genus Pyrgilauda; species Pyrgilauda ruficollis. The sequence continues at coordinate 1,177,220 of NW_024511099.1, forward strand.
GCATGAAAAGGAACCGCGCGAGGAGGAGAAGAGGATGGGGAAACTTGCAAAGTCAGCCATGGAGAGGGAATCTGTGTCAGGAAGCATCACAAAGGGAGCCGGGGGATTGGCTCCGGTCGCTTCCAGCGGCTGTGTGTGTGCCAGCCCCTCAGGAATCGCCCGGCGGCTCCTTCCCTCCCTGCGTCCCTCTCGCCTTCACTGCGCTGCGGCCGGGCTGGGACAGCCCATCGCCGTTGCCATGGCTGCGGTGTGCGGAGGGGGGGCTCGGCCGGGTGCCCCCGCCCGAGCATCCCGCGCCTTCCTCCCCGCCGGCCCCATCGGATACGCTCCGGGCCCGCCACGGCCAAAGCCGCACCGTGGATTTTACACCCGTGGGATTAGACAGGGCTGTGCCCGCGGGAGGAGGAGAAGTAGGAGAGGAGGAGGAGGAGGAGGGAGCAGGGCAGCTCCGGGCTGGGCGGCCGCCAGCCGCCCCGGGGAGGGCCGGGAGGGCGGCGGGCAGGTAGGGCGGGCAGAGCGGGCGGTGCGGGGGGGCCGGGGCCGCTCCCCAGGGAGCGGGGGGGCCCCGGCGGGGCGGCGCGGGGCGCAGCTGATCCCCGGCCGCAGCTGATCCCCGCCGCCCCCCGCCAGCTGCCGCAGCGTGGGCGCAGCCGCGGTCCCGCGTGTCCCCGCCGGCACCGCGCACCCCGGCCCGGCCGAGCGTGGAGCCCCCGCCAGGGGAGCAGCGGAGCCCCGCGGCGGGAGCGGCCGGTCCCGGGGTCCCTGCGCTGTGCGGGACCGGCGGGGCGGCGGCGGCAGGAACCGCTCGGTCGTGCCCGCGGCCGGGGCCGAGGAGGAGGGAGTGGGGGCAGCTCCGTCCCCGCAGCCCGGACCGCTCAGCAGGGAGCGGCCGGAGCGACTCCTGCCCGAGAAAGGGGGGCCGCAGGCAGCGGGGAGGGGGAGGCCCGCGCTGCGGGCAGCTGCTCCAATCCCGCCAGCTGCGGCCCCGGGAATGGCCCTGCCCGGCTGTGCCCTCCCAGAGCTCTCCTTGGGGCGGCGGCTGCAGCCCGGACACCGGCCTTGCTGCGAGGAGCCTCGGGGAGCTGCCGTGGGACCGACACCGGGACGCCGGGAGCGAGGGCGGCAGCAGCACAGCGAGCCCGGGACCAGGCTGTCGGTTCACCGAGCCCTCGGTGGGAGCCATCCCCCGCACGCCCACGGCTGCGGGGGGCGGGCAGCGGGGTGCCCCAAGGCGGCTGCACCGAGCCGCGGTGCGTTCTCTGCCGCGGGGACCCTGCGCCCGCTCTCGGGGATAAGCGAGCAGCGGTTCCGCCGGGGGCGGGGAGCTCCCGTTCGCCCGGGGCGCGCTGGGTCGCTGTGCTGTGTGCGGTCGGGACACAGCCAGCCCCGGCAGTCCTGCAGTGCAGGAGAGGGTGTCATGGTCTCTGCGGTGCCACCAGGCTCCCGGTGCTCCCCGCTGTGCAGGCAGGATGCAGGCAGGGTGCCTCCGTGCTCCCGATTACCATCTTGTTTGGAGCCGAGGCATCGGCTGTAATCTGATGCTCTCGAAGTTGGTGTTTACAAGGGACATGGCAGCCATCAGAGGCTCTTCTTGTTCTCCTGGTGAAAGCATATTCCTGTCTCCACCGCGTGTGGCTGCTCCGTGTGCCAAGCACTGCCCGGGTCATACTGAGCATCCTGCAGAAACACCTCAGAGGGTCAGAGCCTCCAGAGCTGCTGTGCTGTCCAGCCTGTGGGGTCGGGGCCCCCACACTTGGGGCTTTGGTGGGACGGTGGGTTCAGACCCTCTGGTGCAGTCAGCACTCGGGGCCAGCCTGCTCTGTGTGCCTGCAATGGCTGTGTGCCGTCAGGAGCCCGCCTGCTGGACGTGGGGTGCTGGGAGGAGGGAGAGCTGGCTGCCCGTGGGACTCATCAGCTCCCTGTTGACAAATCCTTTCACTCTCGAGCAAGCAGACCGGGACAGAGCCCAGCCCGAGGCTTCCCAATGCCACTCCAGCCCTGTGACTACCGCGTCCTTGCTGGGAGCACACAGGGCATCCATCTCCCAGCTGGGGGGTTGTCTGGTGAGATGCCCCCCACCTGAGCCTTGGCACCCCCCCCAGGCTGCCCCCACAACCCGAGCACCCTCAGCCCCGCCCGACAGGGCTCATCTCCAGAGCCAGGAAACGCCGCTGGCATCTGTGCCCTCATCTTTTCACCGGGGCTGCAAATCGCATCGGTCGCGGCACTCAGAGCCCGGTTCCTGTGCGGGTGCTCCAGCAGGGTCCCGAGATTTGGCACGGCTCCCACAGCACAGCGTGACACGGGACTGTGCCTGACGAACAGATGGCACCAGCGCAGCCACAGCCAGGTTTGGTGGCAGGGGAGAACCTGCTGCCCTGTATCCGGGCTGCCGCGGGAGTGGGGACCTGCGCCCCGGCCCTGGGGAGCGCCCCGGGGATGCTGTTTGCAGAATGCTGGCTCCAAGGGCAGGCTCTGCTCCAGGCAGGTCTGGGGGAGCCATGCAGGATCAGCAGCAATAAAAGCTCCATGAGCCCTTTGTGCTGCACCATGTCTGGGCAGCACTGCCTGAGTCCCTGTTTGGGGTTTTGTGTACCCAGTCCATGGGGTTCCTGCTGGGAGAACACAGGTCAGAGCCAAACCAGCTGCAATGGGGGAAGTGCTGATGGGAGCTTGTGGGTGGGTGAGGGGACTGCAGATACCTGGGCCAAGACAGGGGGTCTTGGCAGGTTGGAAACCAGGGCACATCATGGCAGGGAAGAGCCTTGGGAGGGGATGAGGCTGGAGCTGGAGCACACTGAGCTTGGAGGCCACAGTGAGTGAGCTGTGGTTATTCACAGCACCATTATTACAGCCACCCATTTCCAACACCCTTAGCAAGGCGGGAGCACAATGTGCTCCAAGGAAATGTGATTGTGGGTCCTGCCCCTTGGCCCGGTGCTCGCTCACTGTGCAGATGGAGCTGGCAGCGCCTCGGCTCCGCTGCCTGGAGGGAGAGCGAGATGGCGGAGGGGAGGCAGGACTCGTCCTCACGGGCACAGGCAGAGCTCTGCGGGAGGGGGACAGAGATAGTGACAGGGAGAGGAGAGGCAGCCCCGGGCTGGCTGCAGTGGCCACTCTTCCTAATGATCCCTGCCCCAGCCAGGGGCGATTTCTCCTTTCTGGAGTGGAAGGAGCAATGGGCGCGTCAGCTGCACGGGCTGGATGTGTCACCTGCCAGCTGCTATGGTTGACAGTGCTGTGCTTGCATCTCTGTGTCCCACAACTGTCCACGGCTGGCCTGGCTTTCCCCTCCGATCTCTCTGCTCCTGGCTCAGAGGTTGGTTTCTAGGCAGAGCCTTAAAAACCACATGCATACAAGTACTAAAAAAAGCATAATTTTATTCAATGACTGCATTGTGTGCTCAGAATTCGCTATATGTGAGATGGAGCAAGTAGAAAAACTGGTGGAAAGGTGGGTGCTCCCCCTCTCCTTCACCTGCTCTGTCGAGCTGCTCCACGCCTGCAGCACGGGGAGGGGGGCTCTGGCTCACCCCCAAGTCCCACCCCATGCAGCCGGGCCAGCACGTTGGGCTCTGCCTCTGCCTGAGACCGGGTTTTTCTGCACCCAGGGGGGCTCCAGAGAGCCCAGCATGCCGTGTTCCTGCTGCCTCCCTGGAACCTGGCCCTGCTGAAGCCACCTGCAGTGGGACAGGCACCCTCCGGCATCCCTGGGGTGTGTGGGGCGGGGGAGGAGGGTGGGCTAACATCGATAAATCCATAAATACAGCTAATTCCTCGCTAGTGGAAGCTGAAAGTCCCAGCCTGCCTGGCTGGGAGCAGGCGCCGTGTGAGGTGCCCCCCAGAGAGGTGATGGGTCTCCTCGTTATTGTTATGATTATTTTTAATCTGCTCTTATCACAGCCAGCCCGACTGAAGAACTGCCTGACCCAGCGCAGCGCAGGGCGTGTGCGGTGGGACGGGAGCTCACTCCAGTACGAGCCGCGGGTGACAGAACGGAACAGGGACGCTTGGGATCGGTTTTATTGCTTTTGAATAAGTCCGGGGGCTCCTGCCCTCATCCCGGAGCTGAGCCAGCGTGGAGGGCTCTGCCGGAGGCGGTGGGAGCCGCTGCTCGGGGCTGGGGCTGCTGCAGGGGCAGTTCAGGGGGGCTGGGGTGGGATGACGGGGTTGACGCCCGGCTTTGGGGTAGGCGAGGAAAAGTGTGGCTCCGGGGCTCCCGGCTGGGAAAGCGCTTGTGGGAACTGCGGGGGAGATGGTGCTGCTGGCAGCGAGAGGCGGGGGGGTCGAGGTCGGGGGGCTGCCTGCGGGGGCGGGGAGGGAGGGTCCGTGGGGCCAGGAGGAGGATTGGGGCTGAGGAAGGGATGAGGGAGAGGAATGCGTCGAGGAAAGGGGACGGGGGAGGGAGGGAGGGATGCTCGGGGATTGAGGATGCAGGGAGATATCCTGGAGGAGGGCGGGCAGGATGCCCCGGGGAGAGAGGGCGGAGGACGGGAGCGGTGGATGCAGGAGTGGAGCCGGGAGAATGGAGGGCGCGGGGCGGGGTGTCCGGAGGGTGGGACTGGGTGGGTGCGGGGAGCGCGGGGGGGCGCGGGGCCCTGCGCGGTGCTCTGGCGCCCTCTGCTGCCCCGCACCGCGCACGGCAGCGGGGGCGGGCCGGGGCCCCGCCCGGCGGTGCCGTGAGTTCGTCGGGTCTCAGCAGCGGGGGTGGAAACGGAGGCGCCCTGCCTGGGGATCCCACCCCAATACCCCCCGCCCGCGGGGGTTGCTGAGCCGGACGAACGGGGCTGCCCGTGTTGGTGGTCCCTGGGGAGCGTTGCCAGCACCCACCCGTGTCCCAGCCAGCCCTGCAGATGAAGGGCGGTGGGGTGATGGTGCAGGGACAGTCCCCAGCCCCGCGGGACGGCGGGTCGGGCCACCCGGGTGCTGGTGTGACGCCGAGTTCCAGCAAGGGAAGGGCCCTTGACCTTGCTTGCAGCCTTCACATTTTCCCGCAGGAATGTGAGCGGTGCCGTGTCCCTGTGGGCAGCAGTGGCCTCGGCCACCCAACTGCCTGCCTGCACCCTTGCTGCATCCTGCTCCTTATCCACATCCCAGCTGTCGATGTGAAACAAAGCGGAGAGATGGGGACATGATGGGGGTCATGCACCGTCCTTTCTATGCTGCTGCCATGGACACCGGCTGCAAGGTGTAGCCTCAGGGCTTGGTGCTGCTCCAAGAGGAGGGATGCTGCCTGCGGTGCTGGGGCTGGCATGGGAATGGCACGGGAATCCTTCCCTGGTGTTTCACAGCTCCCCATCCCCACTGGGGCTTGTTAAAATCTCGTTTCCAAGCAAAGCTGTTCCCCAGTGCTGTGGGATGTGTCAGTGGCACAAGGGTTAACCCTGCTTTCCCTTTCTGTCGGTGCCTGGTCTGGGATAACCTCGTTAGTGGTGGCAGTGATGCCCCTGGGACAGATCAGCCCTATAAACTGGAGCTGAGTGCTGGGAAATGGGCTGAGCTGCCTCAGCGGGGGGCTGGTGGGTGCTCCCCCCGCCAAGCACCAGCCCGTGGCTGCTCAGGGTGTCATGGAGAGGAGAAGCTGTATCAGGCTCTTGGGGACAGGATGGATTTGTGAAGCTGACATCCTTTGTGAAGCTGTGCCTGCAAGGGAGTAAGTGCCATCAGCCCTGGATAGGACACCCCAAAGGCACTGGGTGCTGAGAGGGGCTGGCTAAGCCCCAATCCCACAGCTTGGGGCTCCTCTCTGTGCCCCAGGACTCAGCTCTTCCTCCTCAGCCACTCGCAGTGCAGGATCACACAGGGACCTTGTTGCCATGGCTGTGCCAACCATGCCACCCCCAGCCCCACGTGGGGCCTGGGGATGCCCAGCCACTCCCTCCCGCTGGGTTGTTCCTTGGATGGGCTGGGGAGCACCCACCCCCTTCCCCAGGGTGGCACTGGTGTGGGTGCCCGGGCATTGTTTCTGCCTGTGCTGTTGTGCCACAGGCTGGTTTCTGGTGGCCACCTCCCCTTGCTGTGGGAGAAGATGGGTTCCGTATGCTGGAGCATTCATTCCCTCTGCTGATCGACAGCCTGCGGTCTGGCTGAGCAACCCCAATTGTTCCCAGTGTGCTTGGACAAAGAACTGCCTAGAGAGATGGCAAGGCTTAGGAGCAGACAACATGCTAGGAATATTTCCACTGCCTTGGACACCACCAGTCTCTTCCCCCACCTCCTGCAAGAACGGGAGGCAGCAGCTCCGTTTCGCAGGCAGGGTGGGATGCCTTCCCCCTGCTCCGAGCAGAGTGGGTGCAGAATCCTGTCCCAAGGCAGGCTGAGGACTCGTCCCTGGGAGTGTGTCCTGAGCTGCATGGTGCTGTGCCGAGTGCCACCCTCGCCTGTCTGCTCCTGTGAGGAGACAGCAAGCGCCATGGGAACCCCAGGGAGCTCCACACAGCCCCTGAGGGTCCCTGTCCCCAAGGATCCATGTGGCACAACAGGGTGGTGGTGCTGCCCTGGGGCCCTCCAGTGTGCTCAGGGCTGCTGTTCCCAGGCAGACAGTGCAATCTGGGGAGCTGCAGTTCACAGCTGGTGTTTTTGCTGGGTGCTGCATCACCCCAAAACCTGGAGGAATTGGGGAGGAGGATGGCATAGAGTGAGGAAGGGCAGGATTGCCTTCAGCACTGGGGTGAGCTCCAGCTGCCTTGTGGCTCTCACCTGCCATTTCTGCTCCCTGACTTGTCTCACCTGCTATGGCTCCCTCCCAGCTGAGATTTGTCACTCTATTTTGCAAATGGGAAGGTTGGGATACACACCTCAGCTAAAAGTCCTCATGGAGCAGCTCCTGGTGAGGTCTGTGGAAGCCAGGATGTCCCAGGGGAGCTCTGTCAGTTCCCACATGATCTGCTCAAGGTCAGGCAGAGCCAGCAGTGAGGAGCCCCAATTCCTTCCTTCCTTCCTTCCCTCCCTGCCTGCCTGTGGGCTCACAGGCACGAGTGGAGCCCACATCTGCTCTGCTCCCTCAGAGCAGAGGCTTTTGTTCTCAGGGTTTGGAGGATTCCTTCACATAGGAAAGGAGCAGCAGCACTGGCATTTCCAGTAGGGAGAAGATGCTTCATTTGAAAACATCCCAGTTCCCTTGGTCATTAGCATCTGACATGGCTGAGAATCACAACAGCATTGAATCCACGCTGGGAACTGACGGAGCCCAGAGCTCAGCCCCTGTTCTGTGCTGCGCTGCTGGCGCTGCCGGGGGTGAGCGGGAGGATGCCTGGGAGCACAGGATCCCCACTGCAGCCTGGCTGCTGGGCCATTCTGCCATCTCCCCTGTGCCCAGAGACCCTGCCTGGCAGCCTGGGGCGTGCTAAGGAGGCCCGAGGCAGCAGAGAGTCCGCAGTGCTGCGAGAGGGGGGCCGCGCACGCAGGGAGGTGACCGCGTGTGGCTTCGGCATGGCCGCGCTGCCCCTGCCCCGCCGCAGGGACACGTGTGCCCCGCAGCAGGGACAGCGATGGGGGGCTGTGGCACGGCCGCCCGGAGGAAATGGGCCGGGAAAGGCCTCGGGGAGGCAAACGGCCGCGGGAGTATGGTTAGCTGCACCCCAGGCTGGCGAGAGGCCCCTGTTTCCCCCGCGCCCGCTGTCCCGCCGAGATTAGCTCTCGGCTGGCTGCGCTTGACGGGCAGGCGGAAGGGGCCGCGCGCACGAGCACGGCGGGGCCGCCCGGAAACACGGGCAAAGCGGGCACCGGGCCGCTCCTTCCCTCCCGGCTCAGCCCTGCCCGTGGCCGTGCCAGCTGTGCCCGCCGCCTGCCAGCTCCCGGCGCAGGGCTCTGCACATCGGCCATCACCGCCCGTGCCGGTGGCGAGGCCCAGGCCGTGCCGTGAGGAGGGCCACGGCTGCCATGGCTCTCCCAGAGCCGTCCTTGCTCCCGCCGGCCCCATCGGGAGGGTGACCCGATTCCCTCACGGTTGGCGTCACCCCGTGCCGGTGCTGCCGGAGCCGGCTCCCCCTCCAGCCCTTCCCCACGGGGCTGCCAGCTCGGCTCATCCACAGCCAAGCGCGTGGGATGAAAGGGCGCTGGCGGGAGCGCCGGCGGCAGCAGCAAGGTCACGCCACGGCGCAAATGCCGCCGATCAGAGCTGCCCGTGGGGACCAGAGAGCAGCATGGAGGTGACCCCTGCACTCGGGGTCAGCGGGCTCGGCGTGCGTCAGCCCCGAGCGGCTTAATCCCAACCGGGCAGGGGGAGGAGCGCGGGGGGACGGCGGATTCCTGACCCACAACCGAGCCTGGCATCTTCTCTGCAGCGCCATGGCCACTTCCCAACATAACCGGATAGGGCTGAGTGGTGCCGCCCTGGCACTGGGAGGGTGAGGAGAAATAATGGGAACAGGCAGCAGAAAATGCAAAGCAAAAAAAATTGCTTTTGTCTTCAGAAAGCAGCAGCCATTTGGACTGCTTCTTCCTCCCTGAAATAGCTTTTCCTGCCACCCAAAAGGAGACAGAATATTCTGTAGAACATTATTTCAGAGGTTTTTGGTTTTGTTTTTCTCATTTTTACAGTAAGCATGTGACAAGGCTTGAAATGCTTGTGACTGATCTGATATGTGGGAAAATAAATAAATCCGTTCCTGGGTTTGCCAGCAGGATTTCCCAGTTCCCAAATATATGGCTCAGCCTGTGCCTGCTGTCATTCCTGCTCCCAGTCACTCCTGCAGCACTGCAGGAAATGCAGTGCAGGGGCACTCAGTGCTGGGTTTGCAGCAGCTGGAAACCCACGAGTAAAGCTGTGAGTTGCAGGGAGCTTTGTGATGCTTTTCTCACAGAAATGATCTGTTTGGGATGGGTTTAACTGGAAGCAGCTGCTGCTGCAGGGAGCCAGCCCCACAGCAGACTGGCAGGATACCATGGGACAGTGAATCCCTTCAGGTGGAGGCTGGAAACAGAGATTCTTACTGGGATATTCCCTGGTAATGCCCTTTATTCCCTTCACTGGAACTGCTGAGTGTGCCAGGGACACAGAGATGCTTTGGGAAGTGCCCTGTAAGAGGAGCTTCCTTCATCCCTGTGCTGTGGGAGAGCCTTCAGCCAGCTCAGGCTGCTGGACTACTCCACAGTCGGGACATGAGAGGAACCTCAGTGACTGTAACATTGCCCCAGGTGGGTTGGAGCACCCCTCTGCTTCCTGATGAAGAGCTCATCCCTGCCCTCAGACAACTGAAGAGTCGAGCTAATGGCACTTCATGGGGCTTGGACATATGTCCAAACGGGCTGGCTCTGACTGTGCCACGTCACACAGGCTGCAGATTAAAGAGCAGCTCATCCAAATGAGATTTATCTCGTCACCCCCCGAGATGTCCCCCCCTCAATGCACAAAGGCAGCTGTTTGGTTGTTTAAGATTTAAAATCACCTACCACTGAGATACCTTTCCATCATGAGGCACAATTGGGAAGAAGCTAATCAACATATTTCTTAATACAAGAGAAGGGAGAGGCTTGAAGGGAGCACTAAAGTGATTCCCCACATTAGATGCTCTCCTTGGTTTCGTCATCCACTCTGGTTAATCCTTCCAAGTTGCAAAATGATTCTTTCATCCTGTTTCTCTTTTTCTCACAAAATCAGATTCTGATACAAATGGAGCAGGATGGGAATGGGTTTATTTCTTTGCTATTTTAGTAAAGGTATCCACATTACTTCTGACCACAGTTTCTCATAATAGTGTAGTAAAAAAAAAAAAAAAAAAAGATGAGTGGACTTGTAGGTGCTTTGAAAAAGCTGAAACTTAGCCCAAGTTTCAGGTTCTAAAGGATTGATGGGTCCTGCTGGGCCATGACACCACTGCTCATTGCACAGCTTGTCTTCTCTTATCAGGGTGTGAAGAGTCAGCTGGGAAATAGCAGATCTGCAGGCCCAGGAGGAGGAATTAAACATCCCGGACAGATGTCGGCTCAGGTCTGTGCAGTTTCAGCTGAAGCTTTCCAGGCTGGTTTTGACCCGTTCCATTTCATGCAGAAAACTGTAGAACTGGGGCAAAGTTAACTCTGCAGGGAAGACAAAAAAAAAAAAAAAAAAAAAAAAAGGCATCAAATCTCAGATTTCAGGTTACATTTCCAACATTGGCAAAGCTATTCTGGTGCTACCGTGGAGCAATTCATGTTCACCTAAGCTGGGCAGGATTAGCCACTGTGATTCCCAGCAGCTGGTTCCTTATGCTAGCCAGGCTGCCAGGGGGGCCAGGCTGGGATCTCCCCCTGGGATGGGATCTCCCATCAGCTCTCCATGCTTGGGAATAATTTCTTTTCCTCCTCTGCCCTGCTGCTCTGACTGCTCTGCACTGCTCTGTGGCAGATCTGTGTTTACTGAGGCACAGATGTGAAGGTGCCCAAAAGTCAGTGTTCCTGAACAGTTTTGGAGTGCCTGTGGGACAGGAATGGCCACAGTGATGGAGAGGCTGAGGCAGGAGTAACCACAGTGATGCTCTTGCAGTTATCCCACCCTGCTTCTGCCCCCAGACTCCCCCACCCCCAGCAACACCCCAAGCCCCAAATTGCAGCTTTCCTATCCTTCCCTCTTGTCATGTCAGAACTGTTAACTCACCAACATACACGTTTTCCAATTGACTCCCTTTTTTAACCACCAGCTTCAGCTTGAGGAAAGGAAAAGCAGAAGTATTTTAGTTCAGAGACCTGTATCTGAGCACCAGGAGAGGACAGCAGAGCAGGAGTCTGCTGTGAGTTTGCTGCACAGCACACACATCTTTGACAGTCTTGCCAAGAAGTGTTACAGTAGGAACAGATACCCTGGGCATTGGGAAGATCTCTGGAAGTCCTTGATCCCACTTTCCCTCCCTCCCCAAGACGGTTGACCTTTGGTAAACTGAGCTTTTTGAACAGCTTTTCAGAATGGGCCACGTTCCTGTGATACCTCATGTCTCCAGAGGAGAAACAAACAGCAGCGTGCCTGCTCTCTGCTGGCAGCAGCACTTGGAGACTGAAGATGCAGTCAGAGCCCGTTCCTGTGAGACCCACAGAGCTTCCCTCTCCTTCCCTCACAGCCAGTGCTCCTCACATGCCTGGCTGGAGCTTGTTCCTCAACTGCCCTACAAGCTGAACTCTGTGATGTGGGAGATTTACCTGTAAGAAGATACTTCCCACTTTTTCCAGCTCACTGCTCCCAGCAGTCACTGTGAGTCAGAAAGAAGAGAAGGCAGATAATCTGTTAGTTAAGTGGTGAAATAAAATGTAATTTAGCCAAGAGCTGTTGCTGGGTTTCCCAACCCCTCCAGTTTATGTTGTAGCTCTATTACCTCCAAACTTCCACTCCATGTCTATCAGCTGGTTAATCATCAGTGTCTGCCCCACAGCCAGGCGTGTTAGGGTGGGGGAATTCACCTTCCACTACAAGAGCAAAAGACACACCAGCAATTAATTCAGAGAGGCCTCTGTTTGTACCTGAAACTTCAACAAGAGTCAGAACGAAGGCAGAGGATGGCAGAAGCCCAGAGAAAAGACAGAACTAATGTGGTCAGGAGGGCTTTCAGAGGTGTTTGAGTCCTGCTAGGATTTCCATCTGCCCTGTCACTTCTGTAAGTGAAACTCACTGGTTTTGTTTTAGCACTGGTTCAGTGTAACAATATCTGTGCAAAAAGCCATGTGTTCATGTAACTGCATGACCTCAGGGCTCAAAGCATGGGAAGCACAAAAACATCACATGAAAGCCACACAGCAGTGCAGGAACTGTGACACTGATGGGGGAGAGGCCCTGGCAAACCAGAGGTATCATCAGACAAAGTGCCCCTTATTAGTTCTCTGAGGATCTTCAGTTCAAAATCCCAAGCTGGTTTTGACGAAAATACCCAACGTGCTGACATGTCTCAGGAGCACAGCGGGGTTTACGAGTTCCCACTCACAGAACTGACATTTTGCTAGCTTAGAAACAAGCAAAAATATATTAATACCTGTTCTGCAAAATAACTGGCCTTCTCTTCGCTGAGGCCTGTAGGGGGAAACCATATGAGATTACTATATGTGATAAATATTAATTATCTTTTTATTTAGTGGAAATCATGTGACCTACCTAGAGCAATAAAATCTGCTCTGACTTGTTCAGAAGACAAATTCCTCTTCAGGGCACCTGAATAAACACCACAAAGAAGAAAAGAAATCACTTTTTAAAGAGTCAAACCAATTTTTCCTGAGTCAGAGGCAGGGACGGGACCGACGCTGGAAAGCCTCTGTTTCTGAGCTGTGTTTTGAAGCAAACCACAGCTCCTCGGAGACTGGAAACCCAGTCGTGCCTGCCAGTATCTCTGCAGATGCCCGGTGCTTTAAAAGTCCGGGCTCTGGGAGTGCCTGGGAGAGGGCGAGATCCCATTGCAGGTATCCATGGGAACAGCGGCCGCGGTTATGTTTTGAAGCTGCTGCTTTCTCTCCTGTAGCCGCTTTGCTTGTTAAAGGAGAACTGTTAAGGCTGGCGGGCTGCTAATTTGACCTACCTGCTGTGTTTGGGATGATGGGTGTGAACGTGTGCATATAACACTTTCCCCCGCTGCGCCTTCCCCCTTTGTTCTGGGGCCCAGGCAGCGCAGGGACCTTTACAAGGATTCTGCTCTCTGAAGCCAAGAGCAGGAATCTCATAAATTCAAGGAGACTGCCAGCCCCACGTGGCTTTCCGGCAGTGTAGCACAGAGGCAAAGTTATCTGCTGTGATCTGTTCTGATCCCTGATATCGTGGCATCCCAGAGCTGAGGAAAAGTTACAACGGGATTGAAGCCAGTGCACACACACAGGAACGACAGGATGGGGGCACCAGGGCCTGAATCAGGATGGGAAAAATGCAAATTCTGCATTAAATCCTCACAAGACGGTTGCAGGAAAGAAAATTATCGCTACTCTTGGATAGGAAAAGTTGCTTGAAGGAGTAGAACAAGTTTAAAACAAATTCTAAAAGCAGTTGTGCTCAGCATCAGGGCTGTGAAGGAAGCTACAGGGAACCCAGGGCTGAAGGGTAATAGCAAGGGACTATTAATAACAGGAAGGATCAATGGGATGAACGTGCCGTGGAGTGTTTGATGCATTATCGTGTCAAACGGCAGCCACAACATCACGGTAATCCTATAAAGTGGTGGAGTCTGGGGTATTCCAGTGGAATCCCCCCGAACCTCTGCGTCACTGTTTATGAACGAGAAAGAGCTGGACACGGGAAGTGTTTCTCTAGAACTGCAAGGTCAGCTGTCTCCTTCACACAGCCTAGAACTGCTCCAAACGCCTGTGCACTGTCTGATTTGTCTCCAACAGCGCTTGGCCTTGGAGGAATAACAGCACTGGGTCACTTGGGTGGAAGTTCCTGCAGAGACTCGGTGCCAACACGACGCTGCCCTGATCTGGCAAAAGGGATTTACAGGTACTGCTTAAACCAAGATGTTGTGCTGCATTAAATGCACAGATATTTAAGGGAGTTTACTTAAGCCCGTGAAATGTGCATGCAGGCAGGGTATAAAGAATACGAAGAGTCACCAAACAGGGGAACTTTTGATTCTTAAGTGCTAAGCACTGTATTAGCTACCATTAACACTTATTGTGCAAACCAAGCCCTGCGGGAATGGCTGGGACAGATTGGCCTCAGGCCAGAATATGCAAATACATCACTTACCGTTGGGTACCAGAAGAATACTTTTGACAATGTTTTTCAGGGGGCCCAAGCTGATTTTATTCATGGTGGCAAAGTCTGAGAGCTGCATCAGAAATCTTTCTACCTGCTCAAGAGAAAGAGCAGTGACAAAATCTTTTCTCTGTTTCTGACCAGAGCTGCACTCACACATCTCTCCAGTTCTGCCTTACCTCCTTGGGCTCTGTCAGAAAGCGGAAAAGAACTTCAGTCAGCGCTGAGAATTGCTGTGAAGAAACAGGAGAGTGTTAGACTCGGACATCAGCACCTCACCACCCCACCAGCACCACGATGAGGTGGTGATGTATCCCCCTGACCCATCCCCACCTGCCTCTAGCATATTGGTCCCAGAGCTGGACCTGTGCTGGTGCCCTGTGCTGGTGCCCTGTCCTTGGCATTATGTGATGCCTGTGGATGGGATTTGCCCAGGATGCGTTTCAGAGCCTCCCAAGGGGTCTGTGCAGCTGGTAGCTGGCACTGCACAGGGCTTTTGTGACTTGTGGCTAATCGGAAGCTGCTGTTCTATCTTGTGCAGCCCAAAAACTGTGAGTGAGAAAAGTTGTGAACATCCAGTCTCATGTTTCACAAACCCCATGGGGTAACCAGACTGACTCGGGAAAGGAAGAGAACTGGTTAAGGGTCTAGTTGCTATTTTCAGTGTTCTGGGTGTGCAGCTGGCAGGCAGGGGTGGAGAGGCTGCTGGCACCAGCGCTGGCTGTGACCTTCTGGGTATGGCCAAAAGTGGTATTGGCTGCTTTGTGCCTGCAGATCCTGCCCTGCCCTCGGCTTGGCCATGTAACTGGAGATGGCACTGGGCTGTCACCAGGCTGATATCCTCAGTTCTGGCAAGCTGGGTTGGAAAAGCCTCAGCGTTTCCACTAACTTCAGTCCAAGCTGCACACCCGGTGTCGGTGACCTGGAGGCAGATGTTACCAATGACCAGGACCATTCAGCCTGAGGCAGGAAGCACAGGGTGGGAATCTGGGGTGGCAATCACAACCCGAACACTCTGTGATCCCACCACAAACCCCAGTGCTTGACAGGACCCCACTGCCCACCAGGCACCACCTGAGCCCTCCACCAGGAACTCCACCAGGAACTCCACAGCGTCCCTGCCCACGGCAGGCGGGTGGAGCCAGGCGGTGTTTAAGGTCCCTTCCCGGCGAAACCATTCCGGGATTCCATGATTCTATAAACATCCTTCAAACAGCTCCGGCGTGCTCCGGGCTCACCCGGCTGGGTCGGGGCTGTACCGGTGTGCTCGGGGCTCGCCCGGCTGGGTCGGGGCTGTACCGGTGTGCTCGGGGCTCGCCCGGCTGGGTCGGGGCTGTACCGGTGTGCTCGGGGCTCGCCCGGCTGGGTCGGGGCTGTACCGGTGTGCTCGGGGCTCGCCCGGCTGGGTCGGGGCTGTACCGGGGTGCTCGGGGCTCACCCGGCTGGGTCGGGGCTGTACCGGGGCGCTCGGGGCTCACCCGGAGCTGTACCACCGGGCCCGCCGCCCGCCCTGCCTGGGGCACCGGGCCCAGCAGGGCCCCGGCCACGCGGGCCTGCTGGCGCGGTGGGACCGGCACGGCCGGGGCTGCGCTGCCGGCCGGGTCCGCTCCCGGTGCGGGCCCGCCCCGCCCGGCCGGTGCCGTGTCCGGGGCTGCCCCCGCCGCCCTCCGCGCCCGTCCCCGTCGCGGCGCACCTGGGCGCTGAGCTGGTTGAGGTTGTGCATGTCGCCGCTCACCGCCTCCGGCAGCGGCTCGCGGGTGAAGTTGAGCAGCCCCATGGCGGCGGCGGCTCCGCCCGCCCGGCCCCGGCTCCGGCCCCGGCCCTGCCGCCGCCTCAGCTGAGCATTGGCGGCCGCACTTTCCGCACGCCGCGGTCCCGGCCGCGCTCAGGGCATCCCGCGGCCCGTCCGGCCCTGGCAGCACCCCGGGGTGGCCCCTTGGTCCCCGCAGCGGGACCGGGGCTTGGTGGAGCCGGGGGCAGCTGAGTACTGTACGATTTTTTTATTGTAAAAAAACTAAAAAAAAAAAAAAAAAAAAAACCCCAAAAAAAAACCCTAAAAAAAAAAAAAAAAAAAAAAAGGTTTAAACCCATGATTTATAAGGTGAATAATTTTTTTTTTACTTCTTTTTTTTTGGTTGGTTGGGTTTTTTGGTTTTTTTTCCTCCAAAAATTCCACTTGGGAACTGAAATTTCCGTGTGCTTTTCCCTCTCTGACTCCGTCCCCAGCACTGCTCTCTGCCTAGCTCAGGGTGATGGGTGGCCCAGGGATGAGCAGCCCTCGTCCCAGGACTGGGCTCCGTGGAATGAGCCAGATGTTGGGCAAGGAAGCAGCAGCCCTGGGATGAGCCAGCCCATGGGCAGAAAGTGTCCAGATGTCCATGGGTCAGGGTTCCATAGGGAGATTTCAGCTCGATTCTCGACTCAGGCTTATGCAGGAGGTCTCCTTGACTCGAAGATGTGTTGTAGGAAGGCAGAGGAATTGCCTTCTCACGCCCTGTTACACAGTCTTGTTTCTGTTCGGTCTTGGGAGGAAGGCCTTGGTCCAAGAATATTGAAACTTGATTTATTCCTGCAGAGGACAATGGAAGGACTCTCTTGCCTTAAATTGCTATTTCACAGCTTCCCTTGAGCAGGAGCAGGAGCTCTCCAGGATTCCACTATCAGTGTGAACCTGTCTGATCTATTTTATCAGGGAAGGTGTTCTCTGTCTGTCGGGCCAGAGGACAGTGTGTAAAAACCTTTGTGGAAGGTAAAACCTGGACAGCCCACAGGTGTTCTGGTTTATTACTGACACTTGCAATTGCAAATGAGAATATAGGAAATTTTGTAGCGCTTTCATTGTGAGACTATCCCAGCAGTGGTTTATAAACAAGGAGATAAGCAGTTAAGTACCACTAATGATGGGGAGTTAAGAGATATTTCCTGGTTGTCTGGCTGGAAATAGCTTCCAAGTTCCTTTTCTTCCCCCTCTACCTCCCAGACCACCTGGGGAAGTTTTTGTTTCATAGATCCAAGGTGGGACTGTGTACCTCCTCGATTTTTGGGGTGAAAAAATTTGATCCTAAATATTTAAGACACCTTTAAACAAGGTATATTTTTTTCATATTGGAACAATGTATTCTGTATTAGTTTCTGTGGTGAACTGTCCAAGTCAGCGTATTTAAACCATGGGAAATCCTTGCGTCTAAAAATGAGTTAATCTGAACTAAAACTCCTCCAGGGAATGGGATGCAGGGGGTAGCACTGGATACCAGTATGTGTGAACACAGAATTCCTCTCTCGCTTTAAAATGCTGCATACAGCCCTATGCAATTTTCCCCCAAGTGTAAATTAGTAGTCGCAGTTAATTATCGCACATTTTCACGGCTGCCACATTTCCCCCTGTACTCTGTGTCCGAAAACTTGAAACCAGGCAAGAGTCAGCCTTCTGCCTGGCTGTAGAGGTCAGCCGTGCCGGAGCAGTCTGTGGCGGACCTTTCCTTCCCCGTGTCTTCCCGGGGTGATGCTTTGGGAGATAATTAAGGGCGATCTGGGTGTGCATGTGAGCACGCCGCAGGTACGGCAGCACGGTGGCACCAGCGCTGTTAAACAATTTCTCAGGCCGCGAACCAAATTCTTGAGGAAAGTTGAGTGACGGGATGCAAGAAGAGGAGTCTCGGCTGACGTACGCGGTCACAACATCCTGTTCAAACAATCACCAGGAAATTCGGTGGTCCTTCCTCCTGGGCTGTGGCAGCGTGGCATGCGAGTGCCATGAGCCCAGCTATGGCACGGGCGGCTCTGCGCTGCCAGAACTTGCTCAGTTCTCAAACCAAGAAGGATTTATTCGAATAAAAGAGCAGGTTGCAGGGTGATGACCGCAGTTATGGGGGTGTCCGGCGGGGGATGGTGCTCAGCGTGCCGGGCAGAGCCCCAGGGCTGCCGTAGGGGTGCGGGCAGCCATCAGCCCATGGGTGCTCCTGCCAGGCCATTCTCATGCAGAGCGCGTTGCTGATGGACTCATCACGGCTGGGGACAGGCCAAGGGCAGGGTTTGGAGTTGCAGGTATGTGCCCTTGTTCACCATGAATACCAAAGTAAAAACAACAGCCAAAAAGCAATGGGGACACACACATGCAGAGCAAAAGTCTGAAAACTGCGCTCTCCAGAGGATCCATGCGCCCTACTTGAGATGAATTTTTCAGCTTCATTTCACTCGTCAAAGTTGAAAAGCTTCCTGAGCACTCGGAGAGTGTTACCTCGGGAAGGGTCCTTGTTATGTGTTCCCTAGAGATCACATCCTGGGGTGTCCCCATGCTGTTCTCTGATGCCATTATCTGTGCCAAGCTCTCCCAGTCCTTTACAGTTGCTCCCAGATCAGCCTTGCAGCTGAAGTGGGGAATGTTGTCTGCATTTGTCAGCCTGAGAAAGGCCTGGAAAAAGCAAGAGTGTGTGAAGAAGCCAGGGGGGCTTTTACCCAGCTGGTCAGAGCCCACCTGCTCTCCGGGTGTCCTGCCCACCTGCAGTGTCTGCCTTGGGCTGGAAGCACTAAGAGAACATCTCTAGACACAGTCTGAGGGATGCTGTGACTCCTGGCTGCCCAGCTGAAACTTCCAAGGAGTTAGTTCTGGCCCCCTGGATAAATGAGATCTTTGAGACCAGGATTTCAGTTTCTTCAGCAGTTTAATGCCCCATCACAGTCCTCAGCCCCATCACACTCCTCATTCTTTGGCCCCAGGCAGACACTGCTGCAGGAACAACTGGCTGCCAGTCTTTTGTGCAGAGGTGGAGCAGGGCTGGGAGCTCCACTGCTGGGCTCTGGCACACTCCTGCTTTGCAGCCACAGGCAAAACACTCCCTCTCTCCACCGGCTCCTCTGCTCCTGAGCAGGGACCATAATCCCTGACCAGGCAGGCAAGAGCAGCTCTGGACCTGGCATGGAGGGAGGGGGCTCTGCTGGCAGCCACCCCCTGGGAGCAGTGTTCCTCTTGATAAAAGTATATGTGCTGAGGAGGGTGGTTTGGGGAGGCCTCGTCACTTCAGATTAGGCTGTAGCAGGCGTATCCTGTTTTCTAGGAAAAAGAGGATTTTGTGGCCAGCTTTGTTAGAGAGGCATTGAAGATTTTTCTTTGTGTGCCTTGGCGTTTGAAGTTTGCAGGCGGTAGCTGCAGACTTTCTAGATGTTCTGGTTACACGGATGACACTTATTTTTAACCTTATTTTTATTAGAGGTTTGTATCATGTGGGCCTGGCCAGCCCACAGGAAGGGCTAGAAACTTCTTGTAGGAGGGATAACATTTCCTATCTCTGTGAAAACAGCAATTCCCCCCAGATGGGAAAAGCTAGCCCAGCTGTAAGGCAGGTTGGGGCTGTATCCCACATGTGGCAGCCAGGATGAGGCTCTCCCACAACAGGAACAGGCCTTGTTTCCAGCAGCCAGAGCCCTGCTGAGTGTTACAGCTCTCCCCGGACTCAGGAGAGGTGCCAGGAACAGGAGACCTGCTCTGGGGAGCCGTGGTGAGGAGAGGCTGGCTGCTGAGGGCTGTGGTGGAGCAGCACTGCTGGAGCTGGGGGAGAGGCAGGCGGCCAGCGCAGGGCTGGGGTGAGGGCTCACACAATGAAGATACTCATGGAAGAGGAGGAGACATCCTGTGGGACGTGCTCTGATGGGGTCTTGCAGTGAAGAATGCTGTGCAGTGAGAATGATATTGCTGTGGGCTGGGAAAGAGCCTCTGGGCTGTGTGTACAGCAACATGGGAGCCCCAAAGCCTGAACAGGAGCATCGCTGCCAACTTCGGTGGAAAGAGAAGTTCCTCCTGCTCTCAGCCCCAGCTTGCAACTGTCCAAGCTGATTTAATGGTGCTGGTGCTCCTCCCTGCCTGCAAGAAGACCAAACACGTGCACAGCTGTTACTGGGACATGGGAATCTGGGACCCACAAGATCCAGAGGTGACAAGGTTACACTGCTGACAGCTGTAGGTAATGACACATCTTTATTTATTTGTGGAGGATCTCCAGGAACGCTGCTGTGATACATGGAGTGGGTCCCAACTCAAACCCTTTGGGTGCAAAGCAAAAGATGGGAGGTGGTGGCAGCCAGAGCAGAGCTCTGGGCAGGGGGTGGCATTAGTTTGCCTGGCCAGGGTGACAAAAGAGAATTTTAGGAAGAAATTAGAGTGGGAGAATGGATGGACAAAGAGGAGCTGGGCCTGATGCCATACCCCAGGTGGATTTTAGAGAAGGCACTGGCTGAGCAGCCTTCAGTGAAAATAAGGATTTAGGGTTGGGAGTGAAGAGTTATGTGTGGAAGAGCTGGCATGGTTGCTGGGAAGCATGTGAAAAATTAGGAGTCACTTCCAATGTGAATGGATGTTGCCAGTCCCAACTGTGTGATAGTGACAGGGAAGGGCTCCTTCAGCTGGTTGGTCACTGTCTCCATGAATTTGAGATGCCAGCCAGCCGGCCAAAGCAGCACAGCCAGATGGGGGAACGGTTCTTGCTGGAATGACATTTTGCCTAAGCTGGGCAGCCCAGCCTTGCTGCCAATGGGCAGGGATGTGTCTGTGGCACGGTGTGCAGAGGACATGCTGCTTGTCCCCAGGGGTGCTGAGAGACCCCCCAGTTCTCCCTCCCTGCTCACAGCAGCCTGGCCATGCTGCCTGCTCCTTGCAGCTGCTCCAGCTCTGGATTGGAGGAGCTTTGCCCACGCAGCCATGTCTCATCACTGGTCTATGCTGGAAAGCCACAGGGCTGGTGGGAAGCAGTGAGGGAGCTGCTTTGGTACTCTGCTGCAGAGGCTCAACAGGAGAGCCTGGTGCAGCTACCTGGCATGTTTGGCAGGAACCTGGGTATAAAATCCTCTGTAGAGGTACCTTGTTTCCCATGAAATGATGTACACATTTTCTTGATTGTTATGAAATAAACTCTCAGCATCTCTCTGTGGTGCGTGTAGCAGAGACGGGAAAAGGATCAGTCTTTGGCTCACCGTCTGCCAGAGCTGCTTTGTCTGGTACCAGACCTTTCCCACAAGCAGTTTGCAGAGCCTTGCTCTCCTGAATTAAATGATAACTGAGGGGCAGAGAGAGAAAGAGGGCGTTTCGGCTGGCGGGAGATTGATGGCAGGTCAGTGAGGCCAACAGCAGCAGGAAGGTTTCAGTAGAAAGGGAGAGGAACCCGTGGATGCTGGAAGGGCTGATTCCACCCTCACAGTGCCCTGGAAACTCTCATGAGCACAGCTCTCAAAAGCATTTTCCTTTCCTTAATCTAGAAAAACAAATGGGTGTAAAATCTATTTTTTGTTTTAATCTACTCACCCGAGCGGCGAATTGGCTTTAGGTTTGTGGTGCATGTTTGTTTGAATGGTGATGTTTAGTATCCCCAGGGGCTTATTCAGAGTGGGTTTCTCAGCTCCTCCTGTTCACTTGCAGAGCATTTTTTACATTTGCTGCCAAATTTTTCATGCTTGTGTTCTGCAGAGATGGAGGTGTGGTTTGGGGGAACCTGCTGTAAAGGCCTGGGGCTGGTCCTGCAGATTTCAGACACTTTGGCTAGCTAAGATTTCCTCCTGACCTTGAAAGCTCATTTCTATCACACCAGGTTAATCATACTCCTTTTCTTACTGTTATACAGTTTTCTGCTGAATCTAGAAGTAATAACAGGCAAGCAGGGAAGATTATACCCCACGTGGACTCCGGATGCTTTGTCTGGGGCAGGAGAGGCGCGGGCTCTGTCCCTGGCCCCGGGACAGCCCTGCAAGTGTCTTGCCTCGGGACGGGAAAGGGAAAGAACAAACAAAAACTGAATGTAAAACTTGTGAGGCTTTGTCTGCCGGGTTGTGCTGCATGGGGCTGTGTGGGGCACGGTGCTGCTGGAAACCGGTGGGCAGAGCAGTGGCTCGGTGGGCCAGGGCTCTGCCCGGCCCTGGGGTGCCAAGAGAGTCTCCTCTGCCTCGGGGATTGAGCTGCGTGGGGCTCCGATGGCCGAGCCCCTGCGAAATTATGAACCCTGGGGGATGCTGGGCGCTGGAGGTGATACCAGGACGCCGGCGGGTACCAGGGGGTGGGGAGCCCCGGTAGGTGTGAGACACCGGAGGAACGTGGAGCCTCCGGAGAGGGATGCTGAGCCCCGCGGGGGTGATGCAGAGCACCGGGAGGGTGTGCGGGGAGCCGAGGCAAGGGACATGTGGGGCACCAGGCGGTGGTCCCAGGCGATGTGGGGCAGTGGACGGGACACACTGGGGCACCGGGGGGTAAGGAGTCGCGGCGGGGAGGATGTGGCGCCCCGGGGGATGCGGGCCCTGGGGGAATGCGGGACCCCGAGGGCTGCGCGCCCGATGGGCTTGGGGGGCCTGGCGGGTGCGGTGGTGCTGCGGGCCCCGCGCTCCCCTCCCCCGCCATGGGGCGGCGAAGGAGGAGGAGGAGGAGGAGGAGGAGGGGCTGCCCAGCACGGGCAGGGTTAAAACGCCATGTAATCGGAGCGCGGGGCTGTCGGGGGCCGGCCGGGGCGCGGGCAGCGGCGAGCGGCGGCGCGGCCCCACTGGACGGCGCGTCCCGCCGCGGCGCAGGTGAGCGCTGGACCGGGGGCACCGGAGGGTCCGAGCCGGAGCCGTGGCACATCCTCGTGGGCGGCTTTGTTGTCCGCGGCGGTGGCGGGGGACAATGAGGCGGGAGGGGAAGGCGGCACGGGGCGCACCGGAGCGCCGCCGCGGGAGCGCCCCGGCCGGTCTGGCGGCCCCGGTGCCCGGTAACCGGGAGCTCGCGGCTTCGCCCCGGGGGCTGGGACAAGGGGCAGGGGGTGGGCCCGACCGCCACTTGTTGCCGGCACTCGGCTCTGGGGCGTGTTGTAGGGATCGTTGCTCCCACAGCTTCGGGCATGGTCCCCTAAGTCCCCCTAGTCCCGCCCACCCCTCCGGTCCCGTTGCAGCTTTGGGAGTTTCCCGCGGAAGCCCCGGGGGCGCGTCCCGGGACTGTCACGGAGGGGCCGGTGCGGGACCCCCCGCGACCCGCGGGGCCGAGCCGGGGCTGAGCCGGGGACTGCGGCGGGAGGGTCCCCTCGCTGATACGGCGAGGGATGGCTGCGGAGCGGGGGTGGTTCGGGGGGGCCGGGGTCCCCCTGCCCGGCTCGGTCGTCCCGGGCAGCGCCGCCTCCAGGCCGGGGGCACCGTGGGGAGCTGCCGGGGGTACCGGGACACGGTGGCGCTGCTGCCCCGGGCCGAACACCTTTGTTTTCGGTTCTCGGTCGGGGATCTGACAGCGCATCTTCCCTCTCTGTTGGCAGGAAAAGAAGTTCCCGGCGGCGCCTCGGGCGCGAAGCCTCCCCGGGACCGATCCGGAGGGACGGGGTGGCCGGAGCAGGTATCGACCGGAGGGCTGTGATGGCATCCGCCTCCTGCCGAGCCCGCGGGGAGCCTCCGGGGAGGGGAGATCATCGGAGAAGCAGGAATGAACTCTTCGGAGTGGCCCCAGCGTGGGGCACAAGTCGGGAAGCCGGGAGAGGGGAGCGGCGGGGGTCCCCCGGGCGAGTGGTGGTCCTGGGGCAAGAGGTGCTCCGGCACCGACCTCCCTCGGAACGGGAGAGGGCAAGGAGGGGGTGGCTGGAGCGTGCTGCCCTGAGCAGTACTGGTACTCTCCTTTCCTGCCTCAGTTTCCAGTTTCCAAATTTTTAATCAGCTGAGGAGGAGTGAGGCTGGGTATCCCAGTCCCACCGCTGTGGCTGCACGGGGCTGGACGGGCGGCCGTGGGGACAGCGAGGTGTCATTGTCATCTTTGGTCCTCTTGTTCAGGGGGAGAATGAAGCGGTGACGACTCCGGACAGAAGACTGGCCACCGCTGAGAGGGCCTCACCTGTGTTCAGAGCCCCCAGAGCCCCCAGAGCCTCCAGCCCTGCCCGCAGCTGCCGCCCGCCGGCAGCCCCTGCCCCACGCCGGGGGGCTCGGCCCGGCGGGATCCCGGCGGGATGAACATGGTAAAGAGCCCGAAGCCGCTGGAGCAGCGGCTGGCGGGGATGGTGGCTGTCCGGGAGACGTCTCCAGCCTGGTCTGCGCTGGGAGAGGAGGGGCCGGTTTGTGTTTTGTTCCTTTTCTTTAACCCAGCTTTTCTGAGAGGCAGCGGGGAGAGCCGGGGTGGGCGCCGAGGGCTGCGGGGGGAGCGGAGCGGGGCAGGAGGAAACCGGGGGAAATGGAGGGAAGTGCCGGAGCGGGAGAGCAGAGAGGCCAGGCACAGGAAGCGGGCAGGGGGAGCCTGCCCTTCGCCCCCTGCCCTTCCCAACGAGCACATCTGCGAAATCGGCGCCTTTCTTACGGAACTGCCAACCCAGCAACTCCTTTCTTCCCAGGATTAGAGGGAAATGTTCGGTTTGGGGAGACTTAAAGGCCATTAGTGTGCACCACAGCCCAGAGTCAGCCCGGCCATTAGGGTCCTTTATTTCTTTTTGTTATTCAAACAGGGCTTGGGCGATGGCTCCATCCCAGCCATGGGTAAAGCTTCCCTCCAGCCTTTTGATATGCATGCCCCTGTCTGGAGGCAAAGTCCGAAACCTCCCCACCTCCTGGGGACATGCACCTGATAACAGGGCGGCCTCTTTTCCCAGCAAGGAAAACTGAAATCAGCCTGGGCCAGGCTGGAGGAGCAGCCCCGGGAGCAGGGGCAGGGGTCCAGTCCAGAGCATGGCCCGGCCAGGTGAGCCCTGCCCACCCTGCCCTCTCTGCCAGGTGAGCCCAGCCATCCTGCCCACTCTGCCTGCTCTGCCCGCTGCAGGGTGGCCAGCAGTCCTGGCCAGGCAGGGACCAGAATTCTCTCTAAGCAGTTAATACTGTGGCATGGTCTTTAACCAATCTGGCAAATCTTAAAGAAACTGGTATTGCAAAATGAGGGCGGGCTGTGGAGTCAGCGGGTTCATTGTCTTCTCGGGTGGGATTTGGCTGCAGGGCACGTCCTGGTCACCAGGCAGTGCCGGGGCTGCCGCTGGTGCCGGGCTCTTGGGGAGCTTTCGGCAATGGAGCTGGAATTGTGCATTATTTGCCTCCTCATGGATTCCCGTCTGGAGTGCATGGCTGTGGAGCAGCCGGTGTGTTTGCAGGGCGCTGGGCAATGCAAACACTGCAGGGTTGGTCTCCCATGAGCCAGCCCATGTGAGGGCAGTGCTCTGTTTCTTATTATTAATGCCCTCAGTGCACATGTTGGTGTGTTATTGCGAGGGGAGGCGAGGACAAAGAACCAAGCCTTCCTCCCGAGCAGGAGGGGCTGAGCTCACAAGGATGTGGCTCCTGCAGGGGAGCCTGGCTGGTCAGTGGGCAGCAGGATGGGCTCACGTCCCTTCAGCACTTGGTGCAAACAGCAGGAGAAGGGGTGGGAATTGCAGTCGTGCTGCATAGGATTAGGATTTTGCGAGAGGCACTTTAAATGAGCAGTTTATGCCATGGTCTGCTGTTCCCTTTCCTGTCAGAGGATGGTGACGGGATGTCCTCAAGTGATCCTGGGCAGTGCAGCTGGAGAAGGGCACGAACCAAGCAGGGAGCTGACGTGCCTGTGCTCACGGCAGCGCCTGTGGCCCGTGCCATGGACCCACAGAGCTGTGACCTGTGGGTCTCTGCTCTGCCAGCCAGCAGCTCCTTCCAAAGGGATAACCCTTTTTTTCTCACTTTATAACTGAAATAAAAGCCGTGTGGGAGCTCCCTAAGCACGTGGCAAAGCTGAGCTAGGGGCATCAGGTGTTCAGTCCTGGCTGTGTCCCTGGGGAGACCTGGCCACTATGTCACCTCAGCCCTTCACTTCCCCAGTGCTAGGCTGACAGGACACCCTTGCCTGGTGTGCTGGACATGAGGCAGTCGTGGGGCTGAGGAAGGAAAAGCCATTTTGAAGTGCAAGTTTGAACTTCCTGGACTCAGGTTCCTGACAAAGGAATGAATGCAGAGGTCGTCTGAGAGTCCTAGTGGAGTTTTGTGGGTGCAGATGTTTGGGAGGGCTGGGAGATATCCTTGCCTGCTTCTGTCCTCCCTGAATCTTACCTGCTTCATGCAGCTCCATCTCCTTGTACCTTCTGGTTCAGATCACCCTCATGCTGGGAGAGCAGCCTCCCTGTAGGGATTCCCAAGGGAGATTCACTTTTTGGTGAGTTGTGCTGGTTTTGGTGGCAGCATTGCTGCCAGTCATAGCTGCTGCTGCTCCGCAGCACTGTGGGCTGAGGAGGGGGAGCAGACCAGGAGGAGCTGGCCCTGACCTGGCTGTGCTGTGCCGGGGTAGATTGCTGCATCCTGGAGCATCTGGGACCATGTGGGACCATCCGCCGGGGCCGGGGGCAGGCGGCGAGTCTGGGCAGCTCCCAGGAATTGTTTGCTGGGTCTGGGAGCAGATGTGCTGCAGCAGAGGGATCTCTGCACACACAGCTGTGGGGGGTTATGCAGCGTCTGGTGCCATTCCTCTCCTCCTCCCTTTGTCCAGGGCGGAGGCAGTATGTGCACCGAGGTTTCTGCCTGTGGAGGTGGGTGCTGGACACCTGTTTTTCTTTGTGTTTGAGTGTTACCAGGTTTTTAACTCTGCCCTCTGCATCCAAAACATCAAACTCCAACTGGTCTTTGTTTGTCGGAGGTGCTGACAGATGATTTCAAAGCAGAAATCTCAATTGTTAGGGCAGTGCTTGGAGGTGACGCAGAACGAGAGTGACACAGAAGGGGCGGTGGGCTTGAGCTGGGGTCTCTCTGGGGCTGAGGGGGTGTTACTTTGGCTTCCTAACAGGGCTGTAGGTGGGCAAAGCCCTGCGAGCTTCTCAGCTCTTGAGTTACGTGCTGCTGAAATGACTGTGCTGCTGAAGAGGCAAGTTGCAGCACAGACCCATAGCCCGGCAGTGAGGCAGCACAGTTCATGGCATCCGGGTGCCTCTGGGAGAGCTGGGAGCTTCCACTTCAGAAAACAGGAGCCAGGGAGGGCACCCAGGGGAAGGCAGCAAGCAAGGCGAGCCCCAGCTCAGCAGAGGACACCGGAGGATGCACAGCCCTCTGCTTTGCCCCTTCACCCTTGGGCAGGGCAGCTGAGGCCAAGAGCCGGGGGCAGGAGGAGTTTTCTCCCTTGGAGAGAGTTTAATGCAGGCTCCAGGACTTTGCCCCCCATGGCGGGCTGCCTGCCTGTCCTGCTGCTGCGGGAACAGCCCACCCACCTCTGGGCGTGCTGGGCAGCTGGAACACAGGGAGGCTGGTGGCCCAGGGGTGGGCTGGCCCCAGGGGTGGGCTGGCCCCTGGTTTCTACAGGATAGCCGGGAAGTGCAACTTCCCTCCAGACAGAGTGACCTGGGGCTCGGCAGCTCCGAGCCAGCATACAGATGTTGGGGGAAAACCAGGTGTGTCCCTAAGGATAAGTGGGTTGCACCTGGGACCTCTTTTAGATGGAGCTGATTGACCTTTAGGGCCACCACGTTTGTGTGGAGGTTATGTGTATGTACAGCAAGTGCTGTTTATTTCCCAGGACTTTTAGTTGCATCTCCAGTCAGACCCCTCTGCTAAGGGCACAAAGTTAAAGCTGGCTCAAGGACCTCACTCTGTCTGCTCTGCCCTCTTTGGGGCTTCCTTGCACAGCTGAATTTCCTTTCCATTCTGGCTTCTACAGGCAACCATGAAAAAGGACAAGAGCCACGGGCAGGATGAGGCAGACTGTAGGGCAAAGCTGATCCTCATCAACAGGGACAATGCACCTGGCGTTGTTCTGGAGGCGAATGGGAAGCCCAGCACTCCAGGTGAGGGTCACCACACTGAGCCCAGAGTGCTCCAAGCATGCACAGGGATGGGGATGTCACAGCCTCTGTCCCACGCCTTGCTGGGGGATGAAGTGCTGTGGCTGTGGCCAGAGTCCCCCCATGACCCCACTGGATTTCTGTGATCCAGGAGCACACTCAGGCCATGCTGTGGTTGTGGGAATGGGTGCCACACTGGGATGCTGGCTTCGCCCCCCATAGTTTAACCTCCATGGAGTGAGGAAAGCAGGGGAGCCCCTCCAGCCTGAGGGATGCCATTGACCTGAGGGGCTGCATCTCTGCTCCTGGGATTCTTCAGTCAGGGTTCCCAAATCCCACCTCTTGGGTTCACAAGGTCCTGCTGCAAATGACTTGGTGACAAGCCCGGAAGAGCTGGCATGTGGCCTCCTTGTGCTTCTGAGCTTTCAGGAACAGGGGAGTGGATAAGAATGTCCCTATGCTTGCTGCTAGTCCCTCCCAGTTTTAGGGACAGGTGGGTGATCTGGGGCTGTGGTGCCACGGTGGGGAGCCCCGGGGACACCACTTGTCTCTGCCCCCAGCCACGTTTCTCTGAGATGAGGTTTTGGTGCCTCCAGATTGTGCTGTGGGAGCAGTGGGAGGCTGGGGCATGCAAGTACACGGCCAGGAGGGCTTGCAGAGCCTGAGGCTGCTCTGTCTTGTCTGCACAGATTCCAGGGGCCTGGGGCTGCTGCCCCTGAAGAAGGAGAAGAACAGCAATGGAGACCTCTCCAAGGAGGACCTGGCCTGGCCACTTGATCTGCCAGTGCAGCGGGTAAGTGAACACCTAGGGTGCTTTTTTGGGGGCTGTCTGTGGGTGGTATCTGGTGCCAGAATCCTCATCTCTTTCCTTCTGGGCTTCTCTTGTGCTCAATGCCAGAGGAACAGTCCAGTGATGAATGCAATACTCACAGCGTAATGTTTTAATATTTAAATTCCTGCTTCTCATGATACAGCAGTAGGAGGGGGTGGTGTGGCATGCAGCAATGGCCATTACATGTTGCAGAAGCCTAATAAAATATACTGATATTTTCTTTAAAGTCTTGGCTGTATTGATACACTGAAGCAGCTCATGCCTCCCACTGTTGGGGTGAGCTGCTTTTAGCTGCTGTGGGCTGGACCCCAGTTTCACTCACCCTCTTTTGTTGACAAACCTCCAGGGTCTGGAAGCATTTTTGCCTTCTGGCTTTATTGTTTTGAGTTAGAATTAAAAGCCAAGGCTGGAGATCTGCCTGAGATGAGGCAGCTTCCAAAAGAAAGAGCCATAAATCCAGTGGGTGAAAATTGATCTTTCCTACTGTTTAGTTTGGGGGCTCTCCACTGCAAAATCTCATTTAATTTTGAACCTCTGTTATGCTGGGTGCAGGCAGCAAGTCTGGGCTGGACTGTGACTCTGACCACCAGGGAAGGGCTGCCCTGGGTGCTGCTGCAGGGCTGCTGTGGGAAAGAGCACCCATGGGAGAGTGAGAGCATCCAGGGTGTGTGAGTGGTCCATGCCCGTCCTGCCGTGGTCTGTGGTTCTGGCATCCCAGTCCTCTCAGCTGTGGCTCCTGCTCTCTCTATCATTCTGGGTGCAATGGGCTGCAGCAGTGGGGCTCCTCAGCCTTACAGAGATGCTGTGGAGCAGAAAGTTGCCCAAAGGGGCTCAGCACAAAGTGCCTCCAGCATCCATTTGTCTCCTCTCACCTTCCCCAGGGCACTCCCTGTGGTGCTCAGCACCATGAGGCACAGACTGTCCGTGTCCCAGTGTGAGGAGGGCACCCATGCTGTGGCCCCCCTCTGTTCTGGTATCAGGTGCAACCCTGGGGCAGGGCTGGGTGGGAGAGCAGCCTCAGGCAGAAGCCTCAGGCAGAAGCCCACCCTGTGCCTCCCGTTGCAGGCAGGGCGGACCCGGCAGGAGATGCGGCTCAAGGACCCAGCATGCAGTGTGGAGCCTCTCAGGGACCTGCCAACTCCCGTGCGGGTGAGGGTCTGGCAGGGCCAGGGCTTCCCTGAGGCTTCCCTTGTGCTCCAGGCACCTGCACTGCTGCTGTGCCCTGGTCAAGTGTCTTCAGAGATGGTGCAGCCTCCCTGTGCCTCAGTTTCCTCTGTGAAGGGGTGTTTTTGTGCTGCATTTTGCCCCTGCTATGAACTGGGTGCATTGAGCACCCTGGGGTGGATTTGGGACAGGAAAATGGGAGGGGGCAGTGGTGCACCGTTTGCTCTGGGCCTGGCAGGTAGAAGCAGAGCAGCTCTCCTGCAGATGCCCCCGTTAAGGGCTTTTCTCTCTATTCATGGCTGCAGTGGTGCCCTCACTCCCTGGCTGCCCCTCTCCAATCCCAGCTGCAGAGCTGGGGGATGACACGGGGCTGGGTGTGATGTGGGGATTGGGGGTGATGTGGGGCAGGTCTCTGCTCCCCCTGTCCCTCTTCCTGCTGCACTCATGCTCCTGCCTCCGCCATGCAGAGCTCCAGGCGTCGCTCCGCTGTGCCCACGCCCATGACCATCGACCTGACAGAGGAAGACTCCCAGGACTCATCCCAGAGCAGCAGCACACTCTCGGGTAGCAGCTCCCAGGAGGGGCAGAACGGCTCTGCTGAGCTGGGGGCCGAGGAGGCAGAGAGCAGAGACATGGGCATGGCGCTGGAATACCAGGTACGGAGGGGCTGAGCTCTGCTCCTGCACCCACCATGGTGTGGGGCAAGGATGAGCCTCAGTGGCTTGTCCCAAAACAAACTGGGAAACCTCAGTGCTGTTTCTCCTGCCCACCCATCCCTGATGCCTAGTGGTGCCAGGCTGTCTCCATCTATCAGGCTTGGGTGCTTTGGGGGACCAGCCCTGCCAAGCTGCCACTGGTGCCACACGTGGGCCCCCCGAGACACACGAGCGTGCCGGGTGCTGTGCCCTGCTCAGACAGGCAGTTGCATGTGCAGAAAACGTTTCTGTCGGGGATGCTGGAGAGAAGCAAAGCTGCTGGGGCTGCAGAGCAGGATTTGGTGCCTGGGGGCCGCAGGGCAGGGCCCCAGACTTGTAGGAATTGGGCAATTGCATCTTGCTGCATAATTAAGTACGTAATTGCAGAACAAAGCTGGGAAGGAGGGCTCTGCAGGCAGAGAGGTGACTTTTCTCCGTGTGAGGTTCCTTGCTGTGCACAGCACCCAGCGTGGCCTGCGATTCTTGGCTCTTTTTTTTCTTCTCTGTTTTAGTTCTGCCACATTTCCTGCTTTCCCCAGCAGGAAAAGAGGAGGGTGGGTGGGTGTCCTCTCCCTGGGGTGCAGCCACACCACGCAGGCTGAGCTGTGAGTTCTGTGAGGGGGCTGTTCTGTGCCAAGGAGGAGCCTCATCTGCTGAGGGCACCCAGGGAACAGCCTTGGTGCAAGGCTTCCCCGTGTGTGCCGAGACCCTGGGAGGGCAGGCAGGAGTGGACACGCACGGGGCCCGCTGCCAGGTGGGCTGTGCAGGATGGAGCACGCACCACGCCGTGTGCCAGGCACGGGCTCAGCGTGGCGCTGGCACACACAGGCCTCCCCACCAAGCTTCAGCATGGATCAGGGCTGGGATACAGTGCTGCCAGGGGGGAATGGCTTGGCCCTGTGCTTGAGGGAGGGGTTGCAGTTGTTGGAGATCACTGCACAGAGGTTCCACACGCGTGACACACATGGCGACACACCAGGGCTGTCCCCTGTGCTCCAGGGCTCCCCTGACCAACTGCCCAGACAAAATGGGGAATTTGTACTTTTGGCTGATCTGTTGTGTTGTGCTTTCAGGATGGGAAGGAATTTGGAATTGGGGAGCTTGTCTGGGGAAAGATCAAAGGTTTTTCCTGGTGGCCTGCGATCGTCGTCTCCCACAGAGCCACGGCCAAGCGCCAGGCGGTCTCGGGCATGCGGTGGGTGCAGTGGTTTGGAGACGGGAAGTTCTCCGAGGTAAGAGAGAGCTTAGACTCTGTTTTGGCCCAGCCCAAAACACCCTTCCCTGCACGTCTCTGCCCCACTCCTGAGGCTGGCTGTGGGGGTGGATGTGCTCCTGCAGCCTCCCAGGCCTCCCCTCCCAGTGTTAAGCATGGCCAGGCCCTGGAAGGTTCTCATGGCTCTGGTGTCTGTAACTAATGACTGGTATGTTGGTGACAACGTCCAGACATGGAGACATCTGCCTGACCACTTCAGAGGTTTTTGTCCATGCTCCAGAGCTTTCCCTGTTACTCACTGTCTGGGGAGGGATGTGCCCTCAGAGCCCCTCACAGAATCAGAATATCCTGAATTGGAAAGGACCCACAAGGATCTTCGAGTCACACTCCTTCCCTGCACAGGACAGCCCTAAAATCCCACTATATGCCCAAGAGTGTCACCCAAACTCTCCTTGAGCTCTGTCAGGCTCCTGCCATGACCACTTCCCTGGGGTCTGTGTTCTAGTGCCCAACCGTGAACCTTTTCCTAATATCCAATGAGGATATTTCCTATATCCAATGAGGATGCCAACCCCTCCCACGCTGCAGGCAGGAGGGAGGAAGTGCTGTGCTGGTGTCACACCAGCAGTGCCGGCAGAGGGTGCAACCCACCCGTCCTTGTCACGCTGCTGCTCTTGGCAAAGCTGCCTCTGGGCTTCCTCCTGTGGCCACAGTGCTGGAGCTGGGGACTGCACAGGGCTGGGGGGATATGGCCCAGCAGGGCATTCCCATCTCACAGGTGAGGTCTTGGTGCTCTCTCCCAGGTTTCTGCAGACAAACTGGTGGGATTGATGGCCTTCAGGCAGCATTTCAATTCCTCCACGTTCAACAAGCTGGTGTCCTACCGCCGTGCCATTTACCACGCTCTGGAGGTAAGCACCAGGGGTGGGGGGAGTGGGTGAGGAGGTGCCAGAGGAACCAGCTGGGCTGGGGGGCCAGTGGGATGGGGTGCAGCAAAACCCTCCTTTCACTGCTGAGATTATTTCCAAGTGCAGCTGTAGGGACAGATTCTGCTTATCCTGAGGGTTTAGGGGTAGCTGCTGCTGCTCCAGGGTCTCACTGCTCCAGAACCCCGGGCCAGACTCCCTGTGAGGGCTTGGACATGGCAGCATCATGGCAGTGCCAGGCTGGCCAGAGGTGTCCCAGGTCAGTGCAGGATGCCCTTTGAAGTGCAGGCCCACAGGCATCTCCTCTGCCTTTTCTTCCTGGCACTTGCCATGGGGCAGAATCTGGGCAAGAGCTTTGGCTGGGCTGTCCCTGCTTCTGGCTCCATTGGGGCTGGTGGAGGACATTGCAGGGATGGAGGCACTGGGCTGTGGCCAAGGGCAAACCCAGAGTGGGAATCCATCAGCTGCCGCCATCCCAGGGCCACCAAGCTCTGTGTGTGTGTGTGTGTGCGCTGGGTGGGGAGGAGGCCTTGGGCTGTGGCCCTGGAAGGCTGTGGCTGCTCCCCTGAAAGAGACCACCCTGTCACCCTGTCTGCTGCCCATCCTCATCAGGTGGCCCGGAGCCGGTCGGGGAAGACGTTTACAACTGGCCCCAGGGAATCACTGGAGGAGCAGCTGAAGCCCATGATCGACTGGGCAATCACTGGCTTCAAACCCCTGGGGCTCAAGGGACTGCGGCCACCCAAAGGCTCAGGTGAGGTGGTGGCATCAGCTGGCTGGGGGCTGGTGGGGGGCTGGCATGGACAGTGGTCACTGGGGGCTGCCCCTGGCTGAGCCTGCTCACCCTGTGCTGTGGCCATGCTAGTCCAGTCCCAAGGGGGTCCTAGAGCTTCTCTCTGGGACTCTCAGTGGCATTGCAAAAAGCTGGAGCAAAGCACCCTCCAAGCCCCATGGAAATCAGACCTGGCAGAGCCTTGTGCCATGTGAGGACCTGGGTGGTTAGGAAGGGTCCTGCTGTGGCTGGGGTGAGACCTGGCAGGGCTTGGCAGGAGGTGCCCTGGGCTGGTCCTGAAGCTGGAGGCTTGTACTTAAAGAGGTTCCTTTTCCTTGCAGAGAATGGGGTGCTGAGGAATGGGACAGAGGAGGTGGTGTCCCTTGAACAGTGTCCCCCCACCAAGAGGCTGAAGACCTACCCCTGCAACAGCAGCAAGGAGCAGCGTGTGGAAGAGGACCAGACCCGAGGTAACCAACAGAGAGAGCTGGGGAATGGCTTGGCCTGGGCTGTGCACCCCAAGAGCACTGGGAAACCATTCTGGCAAAGGGCTTGGCTCTTCCCAGGAGCCATGAGCCTGGTTTCTGAAGGCAGAAGCTTTTGTGGTCTGGTGGTGCTGACTTGTGTCTCACAAGACACCAGCAAACCCAACTGCAAGACATGGGCTGCCCCCACCAGTGGCTCAGCTTGGAGCACAACCATGTGCTGCTACACTGAGCTCTAATATCTCCATCAGTGCAAGGATGTGGGCTTTGCACCAAAATCTCTCAGCAAAGCTGGAGTAGTTCTAATGCAAGAAATAAGGCACCTGTAAGCAGAGTGCATTTAAAGTTTGTAACACAAAGAATGATAATGTCTCTTTTTTTTTTTTTTTCTCCCCAATTTATAAAGAGCAAATGGTTTCTGAAGTTACGAACAACAGCGGGAAGCTGGAAGGTAAAGGCTGGCCCTGTCTCTCCTTGGAAGAGGTGTGAGGTGCTGGGGGTGCCCAGCAAGGGTCGTGGGTCCCTTTTCAACTGCACCATGTAGGAGGGGGACAGGGTGGTCATGGGGGGACAGGGTGCTCAGGGGGACAGGGTGCTGAGCAGATCCTCCATGGGAGCCACAGCCGCGTCTGGATACAGTTCCAAGGGCAGGCCCCATTTGGGTGCAGTTCTGAGCGCAGCCTTTATCCAGCCACGCTCCGAGGCCAGGCTCCAGCCTCTGCAGCCTGTGGTGGGTGTAAGGGGGCCCTGCCCTGGGTGCTCCCTGCCCTGGGTGAGCGCAGCTCTCTCTGTCCCACAGAGAGCTGTTTGTCCTGCGGGAGGAGGAACCCGGCCACCTTCCACCCGCTGTTCAAGGGGGGCCTCTGCCAGACATGCAGGGTAAGTGCTGCTGTGCTGGGGCTGAGTGAGAGCCTGGGGCCTGAGGGTGGGGCTGGGATCCAGCCAGTGCTGCTGGGATCCGGGCTGGCTGTGCCAGGTCCTGGCCATGCTGTGTCTCCCATGGAGCTGTCCCTTGGCATGTCCTCACCACCGTGAAACACTGAGGATGTCCATCTCCAAAATCTCAGCCTGCACTGAGAATGAAGCAAAGCTGTGTTCTCCACCGTCTGAGCAGGGTTCCTGATCCTCTGTCCTTCTCTGCTCCTGGATGTCCTTTTGCTAGGATAGATTCCTGGAGTACTTCTACATGTATGATGAAGATGGGTACCAGTCCTACTGCACCGTCTGCTGCGCTGGCAAGGAGCTGCTGCTCTGCAGCAATGCCAGCTGCTGCAGGTGAGCCCCATGTCTCTGCTCTTGGGGCTGAGGGCCTGGCATCATTCCCAGGGAGTTGCAGGATCCTCCATGAGCCTGGGCAGGGGCTGTGCTTCTCCCCAGTTGGCTGCCATGCAGCATATCCCAACACAGGCTACTTGCCCTTACTGAGCCAGGTATCTCCTGAATAAGCCCTGTGGAGGTTGGCTGGAGACTTACCCATGCCTTGGTCACCAGCTTGTGTTAGCAGCCCTAAAAACCAGGGCACTGCCTGGAAAAATATCCTGTAAAATGGTGGGGGCTCTGGTCCATGGCAGGGGAGACTCCAGGAGAAGTTGGGGTGACCAAAGGGGTTGCTGGGGTGACAAGCACAAGCTGTTGTGGTTTGGGCAGGTGCTTCTGTGTGGAGTGTCTGGACGTGCTGGTGGGGCGAGGGACGTCATCCAGAGTAAAAGAGCAGGAGCCCTGGAACTGCTACATGTGCCAGCCCCAGCAGAGCCGCGGCGTGCTGCAGCGCCGGCAGGACTGGAACACTCGCCTGCAGGACTTCTTCACCAGTGACAAGGGACAGGAATATGTAAGGGCTGGGGGCAGGGAGCCTGATGTGCTGGGATATGGGGGAGAGGGTCACTA
Source organism: Pyrgilauda ruficollis (assembly GCF_017590135.1). Taxonomy (NCBI): domain Eukaryota; kingdom Metazoa; phylum Chordata; class Aves; order Passeriformes; family Passeridae; genus Pyrgilauda; species Pyrgilauda ruficollis. The sequence continues at coordinate 1,212,530 of NW_024511099.1, forward strand.
AGGGCAGGGTGCGCTACCTGGATTTCCTCTTCCCTCTGCCTTGGTCTTGTTCACCCACCCTTTCCAAGGGTGCCAGGCTCTTGGTCCCGCAGATGCTCTCCTGAAGGTGGAGGTGCTGCATTCAGAGCCTAATGGGACAATGCAGCACTGCCAGGGCTGGGGCTTCATGGCTGTCTCCATTGCAGGCTGCACCCAAAATCTACCCAACAGTTCCTCCAGCGAAGAGGAGACCAATTCGAGTGCTCTCGTTGTTCGATGGGGTGACAACAGGTGAGGCAGTAGGGAGGCACTGCTGGGCAGCTCTTAGCACTGGGCATTGGGGATGAATCATTCCGTGGGCTCAAACCTGTCTCTAAAGGCTTGGTGGGGAGGAGTGGGTGAAAGCAGTGACATCCCCATCAGAGGAGGGATGAGGGCAGGGTCTCCCTTTGCTGCTGGACAGGGTTATGGAGGAAAGGAGGGATGGAGGGAGGGCATATGTGGGCACCTCACAGAGGTGCCACATTCCTGCTGTGCCAAGAGTGATCTGGGGTGGCTGGTTCCCTTGAGAAGCCAGAGCTGTGGGAACACCAGTAATCTGTAACTCTGAAGTGCCTGAGGGCAACTGGTTTGGATCAGTTCACTCAGCTCTGGCATTCTTCTTTCTGGGAGCAAGCCTGCCTGGAGGAATGGGTCAAATAAAAGTTTACTCACCCTGAAGTGCTGTTTGACTACACCCACCTAGGACATCCAGGAGCAGCCACATCGAGCGGTGCTGACGAAGGAGACTTGGAGGCTAAAGAGAGCAGTGCCACCTCAGACCTCTGTCCGTTGGCAGGGTACACGGTGCTGAAGGACTTGGGCATCCAAGTGGAGAAGTACATTGCCTCAGAGATCTGTGAGAAGCCCATCGCCACGGGCAAAGTGCGGCCTGAGGGCAACATCACCTACGTGCACGATGTCAGGAACATAACCAAGAGAAATGTGAGCTCTGCTTCTGCGGGAGCCTGAGGGACATGGCACCATGGGGGCAGGGGTCTCACCCCGCCAGCTCTGGGACAAGCTTGTGCCCTGCCCCATCGGGGAGGAGAGACCCATTTCTGTGGTATCACCTAACGGTCTGGATTGTCTGTTCTCTGTAGATTGAGGAGTGGGGTCCTTTTGACCTGGTGATCGGTGGAAGCCCCTGCGACGACGTCTCCCTTGTCAATCCAACCAGGAAGGCGCTGTTTGGTAAGGCTGCTTTGCCTCTGCTGGGCTGCGTACCTTGGGATGTTTCTGGGCTGTGGAGCCACTTCATGGGTGGTGGTTCAGCCGCAGGCTGTGTTGGTATTGGTGATGGGCTGTCTCCATACCCATCTTGGTGGGGAGGGCAGCCAGGCCCCCCAGCCCGTGCCCCAGCTGGTCCCAACCTGCTGCTCGGCTTTTTTCCCCACAGAAGGAACCGGGCGGCTGTTCTTCGAGTTCTACCACCTGCTCAACTACGCTCGTCCCAAGGCGGGCGAGGAGCGGCCCTTCTTCTGGATGTTTGAGAACGTGGTGGCCATGAGGATCAATGACAAGAGGGACATTTCCCGGTTTCTGGAGGTAGGGATTGCTGACAGCTGTGGGAAAGGCGTTGGAGCAGGTGACATTTGCTGGGCTGTGCAGGCTGTGCTGGGTGTGAGGGTCTGGCTATGGTTTCCTGTGGCCCTGATGCTGGAAAACCCCCTGCCTGGTGCACATGCCAAGGAATCAAGTTTAGTCTTGGCTCTGGATCCTCCCCTCTGGCTTTCATCAGGTCAAACCCAAGCACAAGTCCTCTGGGGGAGGGGTTTTGCCAGCCTTGCAGAAAGCATCTGTTCCCAGCAATGCCTGTTATTTCTAGGGAGAGGGGGGTCAGGGACTGGGAAGGAGTTTAACTCTGTGGTAGCCAGGTTGAGTTGTGAGTCAGCAGGGACCACTGGTGTAAAATCACCATTGAAGGCCGATCCTGGTTCATGGGAACCAGCACTGAGCATCCTGTGATGGTCAATAGCTGCTGGCCATGGCCTGGGAGCTCATGTGGCCACCCAAGCTGTTCTCTGGTGTGAAACAGGGTTTGTGGGAGACACAACATTTTGAGGATTTCTTGACGAGTTAAGTCCCTGCAGTGCAGTGGGAAGGCCTGTTCATGCAGGAGAGAATCAAGCCAACATTTCCTCCTACTTTTATTTCCCCTCTTTTTGGCTTGCAGTGTAACCCAGTTATGATTGATGCAATCAAGATATCAGCTGCCCACCGAGCTCGTTACTTCTGGGGTAACCTCCCTGGGATGGACAGGTAATCAGTCAGTCTGCTGTCCTCTTGGATCTCTCACGGTGGTTTTGGTTTGTTTTGTAGTGCCCATTTGTGTGGATTTTTTTGTCTCCCTGGCTCTAAGCCCAGCTCCTGGGAGCGGAGAGCTAGAGCTCCCGCAGGGGCAGCTGCCCTGCAGTGATGTGCACATGATAATTAATGCTCTTACTAATAAGCAATGATGAGACTGCGGGGGAAAAGTGTAGCAGCATCCCCTGCCCTGGCCCTGAAGGTTTTGGAGGGAGGAGTGATGGGGCTTGCTCAGGATGCTCTGGTGGGTCTGGCTGGCGGTGCACACGTGGTCTGCCTTTGGGGTCAGCCCAGGCTGATGTGGGGTGCTGTATGGCAGCCCTTGTCCTGGTCAGTGCCTGGTTGTGGGTTTATGGAAGGAAACTCACTGGCTGCTGTGGCTGTGGTGGGTGGTGTGGGGGAGCTCACACCACAGCCAACAGCTGCTGTGGCAAAGCATGAGTGCTCCCTGCTCCACACTTCACACCCTGAATTCATGGCAAAATACAGCAGAAGGACTGGGAGCAGATGAATCCAATTACAAGCAGTCCATTACACCAAGTATGTGTGACAGAACCTGGAGGTTTGGCCCTGTGGATGCTTCTGGCCAGTAAACACAAGACTGGGATTAAATACTTTTGCTTGCTTATTTAAATTGCCAGTTTTTGTTGGAGTTAACACTGAGCTAAAGCCATTTGAAAGTAAAATAACAATTCCAAGCCTTTGTCATGTGAAATGGCTGTTGGACTTTCATCTGTCTGATTGTAAGGGAAGTGCCCAGCCCATGACTCAGAGCTACTCAGTCCTATCTCCATGGAGTAGCCCTGGGGCAATGCTTGCAGAGGTGCTACTGAGCAGAGGCAGGCGGGATGCCCAGCCACAGGAGCCTTGCCAGGAAATTCAACAAGGTGCAGGGCACTGGGGATGGTGGGAAGCCACAGCCTGGCCCCATCCAGAACTGCTCAGGTTGCGTGGGGCTGGAGAGCTGAATCCTCTCCCCATAGGAGATTCCTGATACTCACTGTCTTTGGGTAGCCTGGGAGTGGTGCTGCCCAGGGAAAGGGATTCCTGCTCCTGCTCTGCCTCACCTGCCCTCTCCTGCCTCTGCTCCTCAGGATCTTTGGCTTCCCCCTGCCCTACACGGATGTCTCCAACATCAGCCGCGGGACTCGCCAGAAGCTGCTGGGAGGATCGTGGAGCGTCCCTGTCATCCGACACCTCTTCTCCCCACTCAAGGATTACTTTGCCTGTGAATAGCCTGTGAAGAGTGTCCCTCGTCTCTCTGGTAACGATGCACAGCACCGCTGCTGTGGCGGGAGAGGGACGGGCACGGCCACCGGACTGCCAGGGCCCCGTCCCTCGCTGGGGACGGCAGCCTGGCCCCGCCGGGAGAGCCCAGGAATGTCTGTAACCAAAGAACCTGGCAGGGCAACTTCTTTAAAGAGACTAACAGTGATCCGTAGTAGGAAATGATGGACGAAGCTTTAATTACCCAGCACACGAAGCTCTATGCATCACTGATGGGATGGGAGCCTCATCCTCCAGAGCATTAACTATTCCTGTTTAGCCTGGAGCTGGGAAGTCACCACTTGCTGAGCAGCCAGTGTGCGGGCAGCTGCTGGGGAGCTGCAGGCAAACCTGAACTACAGTGAATTGGTGCTTTTCCTAAACAAACAAAACCTCTTGAAGTAACTGCCAAAAACCCCCAAACCGTAGCAGCAGGTGTAAGGGACCCTGCTCAGGTTACACACTGAACACAGGATCAAGAAACCAAATCTTTTTTGTTTTTATTTTTTTTGGATAAAATTTAATTTTGTTGTTTTAATGTCTATTGCTGCTTTAAGGCATTACGTAAGAATGTGGAGATTCCTAGACCTGAATGTAGCTGAAACTGAACTGTGAGGTGATAGAATTACTTTTCTAGCTAGAACTAAAGAAATACTGTTTTATATGTTTGGTTGTAGTTTACAAATATTCACTACTTCCTTTTTAAATCATCTAAAACCTCTCCTTACATTTTAAAATCCTGCTGAATGGTTTGAATGCTTACACATAACTGGAGCAGGGAGGATTTGGGCTCCAGGGTCTGTAAAGGAAAATATTCTTGGAGCATCCATTTGCCAAATGAATGTGGTATGTCAGCAGGAAGAACAGTGTAATGGTCAATGGCACCCTCAAATCTCAGCACCCCAAATGTCATGTAGGATGTCATGAACCCAAGCAGTGGTGGCAGGGAAAATCCCACCCCGCCCTCGTGGAGTGCAGGGACCAGGAGTGCAGCACTGCTCTTGCCTGTGCCCATCTCATGCTGTGCACAGGGAATGGGACAGTGAGGCAGGAAAGCACTGCCACTGCTGGGGGTCTGGGGCTGTACCTCTCCTCCCCTGTGCTCCCATCTCCCTGTGCACACAGGTGGGATTGTGTGCCCAGCCCCAGCCTGGGGGGCTCCTGGGGCTGTACCCCCAGTCTGGGAGCTCCTGTGGCCACCACTGTGCTCACTTTTGATTGCCTTTCTCTACTCCCCAGCTTTGCCAGTGTGATTATCATGCTTTCCATGAAGTCCTGGTCAGCAGGAAGATGCAGGTGCCTGTGTCCATTTCTGCCAGGTTTTCTGTAGCCACCAGGCTACTGTTCCAGCAGGCATCTCTGGGGATTCTGAATTCCAATGCACATTTCAATGCACTGAAACCACTCCTCCCTTGGTCCCTCTGTCCTCCCCTACCTCTGCTGTTCACCTGTCACCTGCCTCTGGAAGAGCCCTCGGGCACCTTCTCAAAATTATTCAGGTTCAAACCATGGGCCAACCCTCCACCCAATCAATGCCAGGCTGCCTTGCTCTCTTACAGGGTGCTGTACAGCTTCACTGGGAAGAACTTCTCTCCCAGCTCCTTCTACCTCTCTGGCACCCCTGTCCTTGTGGTGGAGGACAGCAGCCTCCCATTTTCCACCCTTGTGTGCAGTTTTCCATCCCAGCTCTGAGAACCATCTTCTCTTGGTCTCCGATCCAAGGCTGTGCTTGGGAAGCAAGGGAACAGCAAGGGAAACCCAGGTAGTTTAAAGGCTTTTTTACCCCTGTTTTAAGCTGGAGGTTATTCTTTAGAGAGAACTCCTTGGGGGGTTCATTCTTGGTGACTTGATCAAGCCACGTGCCTTAATTAAGAAAACTCTGAGGAAAGCCAAGCAGGCTGGTCCAAGTCACTGCTGGCACCTCCAATGCTTGACAAGTGCTTGGGGACACGTAGCACCCTCGTGCCACCAGCTCCGGGCTGGGAAGATGGCAGGGTGGGTTCTGTGCATGCTGGAGCTGTTTGGGAAGCCTTGGCACTGCCAGCGCTGCACCAGCTGCTTTTGGACTCGTTGCCAATCTGTGATCCTTCTGTCCAGCTGGACCCCAGCCACAACACTAATTCCTCATCCCAGGTCCTTGCAGTCCCCATTTGGAGCCCAGCGTGGGGCCTGAGGGCAAACAAGCACCCAGTGCAGGGGCTCAGGGTGACAGCCACCCTCTGCTCTGATGGGCGTGATCTTTCCAGACTGCCCTCCACTCCATGGCATCCCTGATCTTACATACTCCAGATCTCACATCCTTTCCTATCTGATCAAAAGGAAAACAAATAGATGAGGGGGGAAAAAAGGACTTGGGGAAAGTAAACAAAGATAAAAGAGGAATGAGAATTGTCTTGGCATTAAGCTCTCTTGATGAGAATTGTAGTAGACAAGTCTTCCTTGAAATGTTTTTCCCTGTAAGAGCTGCCTTTTATTTTGAGTTTATAAAATGTTAAGGGAGGGGGATCTCAGAAATTCCTTTTTAATACTTTTTAAAGGTTTTTAACTCTCCCTGGTGCTATTTTTTTAGGTTAAGGATTTCTAATGTTGAACATGCTGCGGGTTTTTATACAATCTTTTAAAAATGAGAGAAATGTATAATTTTTAACACATTTCACAGTTTTTGTATCCTGGAGTGTGGAAACTCGCAACTCCGCCTTGTCCACATGATTTCACTGGCTTCCATGTGGGAAAAAAAATGTCGACAGTTTACCATTTATCATATCTGATTAAAAACGAGTATTTCTGTATGGCTGAACAGTCTTATTGGGTAAATAAAGAAGGTTCACAGTGGGAGGAGGGGCACAGCCAAGGAGGGAACCGAGCTGCCTCTCTCCTGCTGCCGCAGTGCCGGAGTCCAGGGCCGGGCAGTGCCGGGGTCCGGGGCCGGGCAGTGCCAGAGTCCAGGGCCGGGCCGTGCCAGGGGCCGGGGCCGGGCAGTGCCGGGGTCCGGGGCCGGACAGTGCTAAGGTGCAGGGCTGGGCAGTGCCGGGGTCCGGGGCCGGACAGTGCTAAGACCGGCGGGGGGTGGTGAGGAGTAGAGCGGGGAGAGCGCGGGCCGTGCCCCGCCCGCAGCGCGGGCGGCCCTGCCCGGCGGCAGCTGCACCGGCGGCTCCGCTTTGTGCCGGCGGGGCTGGGCGGGGAGCGGCCGCTCGGTATGGATCCCCGGGGAGACACCGTGGCCGCGCAGGAAGCGCTTCAGCCGTTCCCGGTAGCGCGGGGGAGAGGCATGAGTAACTTGCCGCAGCCGTGATTGCTTTCAGCGGTTCCCACGTGAGCGCCTGGGTGCTCATTTTTGGTCGGAAGTCGCGCAGCCGAGCCCTCGGCAGGGTGGTGCCGCAGGGTCCCGCAGCTGCTGGCCGCCCGCGGGTGCGGGGCCGTTCACTCGCTGGTGGCCCGGGAAGGCTCCAAAGGAAGCGGCTCCACCGCAGCCCGGCGCTCACACCTCTGGTTGTGTCTTTCAGAAAATGGCAGTGAATGTGTATTCTACTTCAGTGACCAGCGATAACTTGAGCCGACATGACATGCTGGCGTGGATCAATGAGTCTCTGCAGCTGACGCTGACCAAGATTGAACAGCTGTGCTCAGGTAAGGGGGTTCGCCCCGAGGGCACTTCCACGTGGGATGTGCACCCTGTTCTGTGGAGGTGCAGCTGCACCCTCTGTGCTGCCCTACTGCAGCTGTGCTCCTGGTGCGAGCAGATTCGTGGTCAATGTTGTGATCCAGTTATGGTTGGAGTGTTATTGAAGTGGTTGTCAGTAATGTCAGTGTAATGAAAAGGCACGTTCTCATGACTCACTACAGCATAGATGCTATAAGCAATGGGTATTAATGAGAAAAAAAGACTCTGAGGAAGAGGGTGTTTTCCCATGAGGAATTAAGTGCTTAGTGTTCATGGATAGAGTAAGTATTACAAGTGTAACTGGCAAAAACAATTGTGATTCGTTCTGGAAGAGTAGTGGAGTGTGAGGAAGACAGAGCAGTGACTTGTGGAGTCATCTGCAGGACTTCAAAACTCCTCTTGGTCCTGGAGCACATCCAGTCTGTGTCAGCCCAGCTTACCTGGGCTTGAACTAACTTCAGCACAGCTGAATCTCATACACAGTAGTAGGCAGGAAAGGGGAAGTGTCTGTGGTATAGAAATGGAGTCAAGTGTCATCGTAGGGAGGAGTGTGTGGGAGGAGGAGGCTTGTAAGAACAAATAAAAGATAATAGTCTGTGGAATAAGAGCTGAAAGAAACCCAAGGCTAAGAATGCAGCCTGGGTACAAGATAATTTGGATAACTACAACAGGCAGTCAGTGAAAAGTGGAAGTTTGGCTCATGCAGTGACTTTAAGATAAGGTGTTGCTCATGGAAGGAGACATGTGGAAACTGAAGGTGAAATAAAAGGAGGAATTAATTAAAAGTGAGGTTTTTGGAGTGTCAGTACAGGCTGTGGCTGAGTCCATGGAAGAAACAATCCCAAAGATTACAGAGAAGCAAGGGACTCGTAACAGGCATTTGGCAGCTATTTGTAGTGGCTTTTGTGTAGTGAGATGATGCACAAGAAGTGTAAGGGAACTAAAGACCTAAGACACAGGAGGAGGGGAAGTGATAAGCACTGTCTGCTTTCAGATAGGCAGGTTAAGCCCTGTGGTGTGCAGGGTTGATTTGCATGGGATTGGTGTGAGCCTTGGATGCTGTGAGAGCTCTGTGTTGAAGTGAGGATAATTAGTACTGGCTCTGCAGAATTCCAGCTCACCTGTTTTTGGGAAAAGACTGAGAGCTGTTGATGTGGTATGTCCTGAGTAACGTCCCTTTTCTGCATCTGCAATAATGCTTCGTGCCTTGGCAGGGATGAAGTGGCTTTTGCTGTCATAGTCCTGTGGAAGCTGGAGTTCCCAAGCTTGTTTTGCTGTCTTTGGCAAGGGCAGCAGTGACAGCAGCAGTTTGAGGTTGCATAAATGCACAAAACCTGCCCTTTGACTTACGCCGTGCTCCCTCTGCTTTTATCACGCTTACCGCTCTGACTGCCAATAGTGAGCAAACCCCTGGCTTCTGGCAAGTCCTCTGTGTTTGAGTTGGGATTGGAGCTCTGCAGCCAGTGAACTGAGACACAGTGGGGAGCAAACAGCAAGAGCTGGCTTGTTTTTATTTTTAATTTGCACCAGTGGATGACATCAGTCTTCTGGTAGCAGGTGAAAGTGGGAGCGCCTGCGAAGTGTCTTGATAAGAGAGTGAACAGTTGTAGGATGTGGTTGAGGTGAACAGAGGTCAATGCTCTTCTGTATTCCTTCTTGGCCTTCAGATAGCTCCCAACAGCTTGTTGTGTAGCTGTTGGATGGTTTAGGTTAGGGTTTCCATTACTCTTTGATTCATTCGTGTTGGTGTGGGAATAATGCTCTGAATGTTGTGCTTGTGCTTTTAATGGTTGTGCATCATCACTGCAGAGTGAGGATCTAGTTTAAAACCGCTTTTTTTTTTATTTTTACTGTGTATATTCTACAAATATGGAGGTGGTTGTCCACTCTTTGTGGCTGGACTGAATCTCTCTTTTCCTTTTACTTCAGCAAGTGTTGAATTGGAGGACATGAAGGATTTAAATTAATAGGAAGAACCACTTATCTTATTTTGGGTCTTTAATTAAGACCTACTTTAAATATAATTCAGCTTCATTAGCCTCTTATCTTGGAGAGCACCTTGAATTGTGTATAGCTTCTGTTTGTAGGAGGTAAATGTATTACAATTTCAATAATGGTTAAGTACAATTTCTAGAATAATGCTTTTTCTGATTTAGTTCTATTAGTGTTGTTAAGAGAAGATTACATGCCTGTTAGACACATGTAACATCTCAGATCTGTGCTGAGGTCCATGAAGAAAGGAGAGTCAAGTTTATTCATTAGATTTCTTTTTCCCTTGGAATTCTGGAGGCAGGTTTGCTCTTATTCATAAGAGTTCAAGTCATGAGCCCAAAAGTTTGGTTCTCCAGGTCCTTTAAGCTTATTTATGGCCATGCTGCCCCAAAAAGGAGACTGAAGGTTCCTGTTTTCTTGCCTTTGTTGCCTTTAAAGGGCTTGTGTGACTGAGGAGTGAGTCAGGTCAGTTTGCTGACCTGACTGGAAAGAAACTCACAAGGGTTAGTGAGCTGAGCTGACTTAATTCATCCCAGGATTTATGTTCTTTTCCTTTTGGCAGGTGCTGCATACTGTCAGTTCATGGACATGCTCTTCCCAGGTTCTGTAGCACTCAAGAAAGTGAAGTTTCAAGCAAAATTGGAACATGAGTACATTCAAAACTTCAAGGTTCTACAAGCAGGTTTTAAACGAATGGGTGTTGACAAAGTAAGCTGGGCTATAACTGAGTCTCTGCTTTTAATATTAATGTAGATGGGATGAACTTTCAGATTTAAAACTGAATAAATCTGGGAACAGAGTGTGATTTTGGTTTGTAAATCTCAAAACCTTTAGTTTTGGCTTGCCTTGGGGGCCTCACATCAGTTAGGACACATTTTGCTTTGCTCCAGCCAGGGTCAGGTTTCCTGCTCTTAATGATGAGATTAATGTTACCTTTTTAGTTGTGGGAAACTTCTGTGGCACAAAATAATACTGGAATTTCTATGAGATAAGGTTTGCCTTAAGTGTATAGAATTACATAATTGTTAAGGTTGGAAAATCTGTCTGAGACCATCAAGTCCAACTGTTCCCCCAGCATTGCCAAGGCCACCACTAAACCATGTCCCCAAGTGCCACGTGGCTTTTAAATGCCTCCAGATATTAAAATCCGTGATTTTTAGTAGAGAAAATGAAATTGTGAAAAAGCTTGTTCAGATGGACTGACAGTTCTGCTGATGGAGGGGGGAATTATTCAGGTAATAGTTACAGACAGTGCGTTTGGTAGGATGCAGAACATGCAGGGTTGAAGCTTTTTCCTTCTTTAAGAAGATGTCTCATTCCATGGCTGGCAGCTCCAGCACAGAGTCGGTCTCTGTTTGGGGACAGTGGCTTGTGCAGTCTGTCCACACAGCCCATCTGGACAACCAGCCTGCCTTCCAAATGCCTTATGAAAAGACATTTTCTCTACTAGCAAAACTTCACTATTTTCTGCATTTTTAAAAGTCTTTAGTTACACACCTCATCCCAGGGAAGCTGGAGTCTGCTATGACAGAGATGTTTAGCTCTTGTAGCAATTCTGGAGTTGGTCAGTTCAGATCCATCAGAACCAGCTTCATGTGGACAGGAAGAAGTTTTGTCTGTAAACTTGGTCTAGCAGAAACTTCGCTGCAGAATTATTTAAAATTATCCCTCAAAGGCAAAGCATGATTGTTTTTTCATTCCAATAATTACAAAAATCCCATTATTTGATATAGTTGTGGTCAAGGGGAATTTTCCCTAGACTGGACAAGAATTAAATTTGCATATCTTTTGAGTGCATTAACTCTAAATCTTTACATAAAATCCCAAAGAGGTTCTTTACCCATATATGAGTGTGACATTTTTTTTTCTTTTTCCCCCTCTTCAGATAATTCCTGTGGACAAACTAGTGAAAGGAAAATTTCAGGACAACTTTGAATTTGTTCAGTGGTTCAAAAAATTTTTTGATGCAAACTATGATGGGAAGGAATACGATCCTGTTGCTGCTCGACAAGGCCAAGACACAATAGCACCAAACCTTGTTACTCCAGTTGTGAACAAAACCAGGAAATCTCTCGGTACTGGCAGTGCAGGTAGAGAAAATAGTTAAAAGATGATCTAGATCATGAAAAACTCTGGGGGAAATTAAGACTGGGTTGCTATTTAAAATCAGTGTATGGGATTCTAGTATTTTGCATCTTGTTTCAGAGATGCCATGCTCAAAGACTGAGGCTGCTGTAGTACCCAGGTGTCTGGAGGCTACAGAAAGAGCAGTCTTCTGTAAAAGAGAGATCAGCAAGGATTGGTGCCAAGTGTGCCAAAATGAAAGGACATGTTACATGGAGTTAAGGGAGGAACATACCTTCAATCTCTTTCATGCCTAAGCATGTTTGGAGGGGGGATAGTGCCTTTATGGGAGGGAGAATTGGAATTAATTGGTGAATTATCTTGCAGCCCCGCAGAGGCCCATTGTTGCACAGAGGACCCCAGCAGGTCCCAGAGCTGGGCCTGGGATGGGCAAAAAGGGTGGAGGAGACGATGAATCAGCGGGATTGATCGAGCAGGTGTGTAAGGACAGCCCTGTGACTGACCTCTGCTTGATAGAGTTATGTGCAGGTTTGTTTTTCCTGTACCATGGAATGTCTGGGTCAGGCAGATGGAAGAAAATGATGTGAATCAGCTCATTTAAAATCAATTAATTGGAACCCTTCATTATAATGGTCTTCCTCTCCTGATGAAGCAAACCCCCTCCTGTAGCACACGAGTGGCCAGACATTTCACCCCAGTGTGGGCTGTGTCACACATAGCAGGGTTTGTAAGTATTCCCACAGCTGTGTTGCAGCTCTCCCAGCATTCCAACAGAGCTATGAGCAGCTGCTCCTTCACTGAAATCCAGAGTGCAACACAACTGAACCTGCTGTCAGCAGGAGAGTTGTCATGAAAGAATGTGTTAGCAGAGAGGACTGCACGCAGTCAGTGCTTTACCTATTTCATGGAATCAGCCTTTAGTCTTTCCAAGTGGATTTGTGTGTGTTGGACTGGATGCTTGCTGTGCAGTGACATTAAAATCTGAGAAATGGCCCTTTTCTTCCTGTCACAGTCCCCCCTCCCCCATATCTTGGTTACTGCTGAAGTGCTTTGCATATCAACACCCTTCTGAGAACTTTTGGGACACCCCTTTTGCATAGATCCTATGGAATTCTGTCTCTGGATATAATTATTATTGATGCCCTTTGGCAGATCAATGCATTGAAACTTACTGTTGAAGATCTGGAGAAGGAGAGAGACTTCTACTTTGGCAAATTGAGGAACATTGAATTGATCTGCCAGGAGAATGAAGGGGAGAATGATCCAGTGTTGCAGAGGATTGTGGAAATTCTTTATGCCACAGATGTAAGTAATCTGTTATAGACTGGGTTGCAGAGTTCTTCCTACCCTTGTAATTGGAAGCTGGTTTGCTTTCCAGTCCTCCCTCTAGTTCTACCTTTTTTTTTTCCCTGTGAGGTTTATGGCCTAGCTTTTTCCTGTAATAAAGCATCAGATAATTTAACTATAGTCAGACAGCAAACAAGGTACACCTTTCATGAGTAGTATGTAACAGATAGATCAAAGATGAGGAAAATACTTCTGGTAGTACATCTTGACACTGTAAACAGTGACTTAAGGGTGTCTTACTTGAAGTAAGAAGAAAAAAAAAGTACCTACAGAGTAGCCAGGAACTGGTTTGACATCAGATTTTCATTAAAGCACTTGTTTTCTTCCCTTCAGGAAGGCTTTGTGATACCTGACGAAGGAGCGCCGCAGGAGGAACAAGAAGAGTATTAACAGACCACATACTGTACCAGCAGAGCAGCAACATCAGAATTCTTTGCCCCAGATCATGTGCTTAACTGTAAAATACTCCACTTTATTCTTAGAGGACTCACTGGTCTCTTTTCATAAGCAAAAAGTACCTCTTCTTAAAGTGCACTTTGCGGAAGTTTCACTTTTACAGTGGGTTTGAGTTAGGAGCTCTTTCTCACGCTGTAGCAGAGCAGTATTCACATCGAGGTGGTATATTTAGGGAGCAAGAGGCTGAATATTTGGAACTTGTTGCAGAATGGTTTGCTGGTAAAACACTGGTTTGTGGGAAGACTCTTTTTGTATCTAAGGCGGTGTGCAGTAGAGAAATTAAAGACTGACTCACAGAAAGATTGAGTTAATGTGAAATTGCAGAACAGAAATTATAATAAATGCCTTAAGAGTATTTAAAATATGCTTCCATATGCCAAATTGAAGTAATGTGATGGGAGATTTTATGTGCTTCATATTGGGGTAGACGTTTGTTTAACTCCATTCACTGCTGTCTGAGAGGCCTTGCATGGCAGTCTCACTGTGTCAGCAAGTGCTCAAAAGGGGCTATTAAAACAAAACTCCATTCCTATGTAAAGCTGCTTACTAAGTGATTAGTTCTCGATGAAATGGGCCTTAACGTTGCCTGTCACAAGATTAGAGGGAGTATGAACAGCTGAGACACATAAATTACCTTGAAGAGTGCTGAAGCCTTTTTCTGTGGCATTGTGGCTTTGCCAAAACGTACTGTGTTTTCTGTAAGAAAAGCAAAACAAAGCAAAGGGCACACAGTCTTACTGCCTAAAATGTCCTTCAGAAGTGATTTTTCTTTCTGGCTCTTGTTTTTATTTGTTCTGTTTATTTTCATTTCTGTTGGAATCCCTTCTGTTCTCTCACTTTTCCCTTTCCCATCCCAAGGAATGCTGAGTACACCCAGTAGTTGTAACAGGACTGGCACTGTGCAACTGGCTTTGAATGAAAGTGAATTGAGCACATGAGGATGATATTTTTCTGTCTGCTTTCTTTTTTTTTTTTCCCCCTTTGAACCAGGGCATATTAGTAATGACACTTGCCAGTTCAGTAATCTTCTGGGGTAAAAACTAAAAGATGCTGGCTAACAGAGCTAATGTTATTGCAGAAAATACAGTACTGAGACTAACTTAAATATTAATATTTAAAATACTTTCCTTAACTGTCCTTTTTTTCTATCATGCCCCTCATTACTGTTGTGTTTGGCAAGATCCTGCAAGACTTCTGACCCCCCTTCACTACTGAGATTGATCAGTCCTGTTGTGCTTGTATTCATTTGTTTCTGGTGGTAGCTTGTCCTAAAATGTGTGTAGGAGAGCATTTTATGGTAATTGTGTAGTGCATGAATCTTTGTGAAGTTCAGAGAAAAACCCAAATTCAGTGAATGCCAAAAATGCAAGTATCTAGCCATTGTTTAAAATTGCAGTGGTGCTATTTCTCTTGTGGCCTTTTAGACTTCTGTTGCCCTAAAACTCCATTTTACTGAGAAACCATATTTGACTTGGATTTTTCTTGACAGGGTTTTTCTATTTTAAGCAGTTTCTAAATAAAGTTCTGTATTTCAAGAGTGTCATGTCTGCTGGAGTCTCTCATGCTTTCAGATATGATTGGGCAGAGCTGAAGTCCGTGATAGTTTCATGATGAAGCTTGCAGGACTTGGAATTTCAGCTCCCATTCCCCAGCCCCAGGCATTGCTAACCTCAGTAGCAGTAGTCTTGGAACTTTGTTTGGAGTGTGCTGGCACAAATGGTTGTTTTATTTTTTTGGGTTTTTTTCTTTCTGTGTTTTCCCTCCCACAAGTCAATGGGATGTGAGTGTGGTGTTGAGTTCCTCCTCCTCCTCTTGGTGTGGGAATAGGGATGTGTTACAGGAATGCTGTCCCATGACTTTACATGTGTTTAATGTGTTTTGAAACTGCTAAAACACTGGTTATGAGTTACAGACAAACAAGATGTTAATTGTTTCTGTCACCAGGCTCTGTGAGCAGACTGACTGTAAACTGAGTTGATTTGTTTGACTTGAATTGTGTTTCTTAGATGAGCTTAAATGTTCCTGTCGCAGCTGTGTGCACAGACCAGCATCTGCAGAGAAGTGCTCATGGAATGGGAAGTGATCCCTGCAGGGCTGCTCCTCTGCTGGGAGGCACCTTCCCTGCCCCTGAGGGCTCTGTGGGTGCCTTACTGAGGAGAAGAGGCACTGCTGGCACTGCCTGCTGGTGTGGCACAGCTGGGGCTGGACACAGACCCAGGGTTTGACGCACATAAAATCTTCTTTCCCATTACTTCCTTGCTTTGAAGTCGGAAGCATATTTTTTTTCGACTCTAAATATTTCATTATTCCAGCAACTCAAAGCAAAAGGTGGCAGCAGGATGTGGCTGAAGGTGAAGATGACTTTTGGGAGGTCAGAAGTTGTGCACTGGGACCTGGTTGCTTCAAGTCTCTTTCCAAGAGGATTGCATGTGTGGAACTGGGAAGCAACAGGTCATCAGATGGGTTGATTTTGGTCAAAGCAGGTAAATGGCCTTTCCTGCTAAGAGAAGGCTGAGTCAGAATTGCTGCTGGTGTGCCTCGGCAGGCCCGTGGATGTGTGGATGTACTGAAGGTGCATTGTAAAGCTGAGTTGCAGTGGCAGTCTGGTCAGCCACACACTGCTCAGATTTCCAGTTGGTTACATCGCTCCTTTGCTACCAAGATGAGTCCTAAATAGAATGGGGACAAACTCATGTAGCCAACTTATGGCTCCATTGTAACATCTTGGCATCTCCTGGTTTTTAATGTCGTTTTTTGGGAAGCAAATTACAATAGGCTCAACTCAAACCCATTGACTTAACATAGCTACTCTGTTAATGTGGTACAGTATATGCTGTTAAATGCTCACCTGCTGGAATGATTCTGATAGCATCCAACCTTTCCTAGTATCTTAGTTTTATCAGTTCTTTGAAAAACAAACAGAATGGAAGAAGCAAAAGCTCATGTCTCCTTTCTGTACCAACATGTCTTACTTGCAGGTGGACTCGTGGATGTTTTTTTTAACTTTTATTATTCATTTTTAAAAAAATTCCTGGTTTGC
Source organism: Pyrgilauda ruficollis (assembly GCF_017590135.1). Lineage (NCBI taxonomy): Eukaryota > Metazoa > Chordata > Aves > Passeriformes > Passeridae > Pyrgilauda > Pyrgilauda ruficollis. Next base: position 1,228,702 of record NW_024511099.1, read on the forward strand.
AATGACAATTCTTACTGTAACTGGTAAAAAGCCTTCAAATAAAGGCCAGAAACTTTCTTGTTGTCATATCATATCACAGTTTCACGTGGCTGCTTGAGCACTCAGTCATCTCGTAGGCTGTCTGGTGGAATGTCCTTTCACAGGAACAGGCTCAGGGGTGGGAGTTGAGGGCATCTTGTCAAGGATAAGGCTGGAATCTGCTGCTCACAAGGGAAAATAATTTTTTGCAAGATGGAGCGTAAACTCAAAGGGCTGTACCATAGATTTGAGGCCAGTCTGATGGTGCACACCCTGTGTCTCTAATCCTGTACAAGTAAAAGGAGATAATAATGTGGGCTGTTATTGCGGGTTACTGGCAGAGGAGAGGGAGTTTGTGTCAGGACAGCTGAGGAATGCTGGTCTTCTAATGTGGAGAGAGGGAGGTGAGATGGAGCATTGCCAGTTCCTAATAACCACTTGTGGTTGGTGCAGTGTGAAATGGCAGCGGCAGTGGAGGGAGTGCAGCTCTGCTCTGCTGCTGCTCTGAATCAGGCAGCAAACCCACAGCATCCTCTGCAGGAAGGAGACCTGAGCAGCCTCGTGAGTGAGACCTCTTGGGCTGAGAGGTGTCTGGGCCTCTTGGTTCCTCACAGAAATTCCATCTGGAGAGTTAATGGGCCTGGAGTGAGTGGAAGGAGGGAAGTTGAACGTGTGACCAGAGAACGTGGTGGATGTGTATGGGAGGAGAAATTTGAGAAGGTTGCAGAGGAGGATAAATGCATGGGAACAAAGTGGTGCCATGGAGTGGTACAGGGACAACTGCAAAGGTGTCTGGTGTGGGAAGGCAGCCCTAGGGAAAGGAAGGAACAGTGCACTGGTCAGTGGCTGGAGAGGAGGGATGGGTGCACGAGTGCTGGGCAGGACTGAGTCGTCCTGCTGTGCTGCAAGAAGGGAGCTGGGCTTGATCCGGGCAAAGTCCCGCCAAAGAAAGGCAAAACAAATGGGGTTTCTCTTTTGAGTAACACCTGTTAAGCTGAAGAATCAGGCTCTCTGGTAGAAAATGATCTTTTTGAGGCTGTGCAGATGTAAACTGTCAATAAGACAATCTTTGTCTTCCATTTAATCTTTTCCTTTTAATAGAGAGGGAACAAAGTTAAACTAAACCAAAACTTCTAAGACCAAAAGGAAGTTTTCAGAAGGCAACCCCAGCTTTGAGGAGGCAAAGGCTGCTCTCTGTAAAAATTATTCTTCTCTTTTTCAACACAGCTGGCTGGCCTTGGGAACTGTGGCATTTAAATAATATATCTTTAACTTTGATATATATTATTATAGGTGTAAATATTTATTTAAACAATATATAAATATTGAAACAGTATGACAACATACAATAATGTTAAATATTATATATAGCTATGTTATATACATTTCAATCATTTATATATAAATATGTATTTATATATTAAAAATTTTTTGTCTGACCTGTCAGAGCTGTAGGACACAGGAACTGGTGCAATTTTTGTTTTTAAGTCCAACAGATGTTTTGCAGACATTTTCCTCTTGAAAATATTTCATAAAATGGTTGCCTGTCAATCTTCTCTGACTCTGATTTTGTCCCCAGGGTATGCATAAGGATGAATGGACATTCAGGAGGCATTAAATCTCAGGGGACAGCACGGATATAAATCTTAACATGTCCAAAGCTCTGCAGGTTGATATTTATGGAGTGATGAGCAGATGAGATTAAAATGAGGGATGGTGGAGGTGGGTCCGTTTCCAGGACCTGAATATAAACCTGTGTTTAATCTTGGCTTTTCTCTCCAGGAAGGGCTTTCTGGGAGCGTGGGGAGGGAAATGGCAGGAGAGGTTTGTGACAGTGGCTGTCAGGAGGGGGAAAGCCCCACAGCAGAGGTGGGGCAGCCACCCTGGAGCTGTGGATGCGCAGGGAGGTGGGAACAGATGGAATGTGCTGCTGCGAGGGTGAGTGGCACCACAGCAAGTGACAGCCGTCTCCCCCTGGCACAGAGCTGCACCGTGGGACACGGAGAGCTGGTGGTAACTGGTTTCCTTCTGTTTCAGGTAGGGCTGATCTGTGTAAAGCATCTTCACACTGACAGGGCTCTGAGGGGTCACCTGGCGTGGAAAAGCTTCGCAAGCAGAGCTTTTCCTCAGAGAGAGGGTCAGAAAGAATGACCTTGGAAAGATCACTGAATTGTTTGGGTTGAAAAAGCCCTCCAGGGTTATTGAGTCCCATTGTCTCCCCAGCACTGCCAAGGCCACCGTGTCCCCAGGTGCTGCATGCACACAGCTTTTGAGTTCCTCCAGGGATGGGGACTCCACCGCCGCCCTGGGCCACCAGTGTCAGTGCCTGGCCACCCTGTCAGGGAAGAAATTTCCCCTAATATCCAACCTAAACCTCCCCTGGCACAATTAGAAGCCATTTCCAGCACATTTACTGCACTGCCCCTGTTCCTTCCCTTCTGCAGGACATAGTGATGAGATTCCCTGTGCTGTCAAATTCCACATCATCCATTAAGGAATCAGACTGGTTTTTAGTCAAGGAAACTCTCATATGGGGGTCAATGACTGCCTTTCACAGATACCTCTCACGCTGAACAAGAGGAAGATACTATTTCTGATCACTTACAGTAAACAACAAACTGGCTGGGAAATATCTCTGGAAATACTTGAGGAAATAAATTTCCTCTCCTCCTAATTTATGGTATGCTTCTTATGAAAAATGTCCCTTTGCTTTCTCCTTCAAACATTCAATATTTAAAGGCAATAGCATTAAGGCTTGAGGCTTCCAGTAGTAAGGCAAGATAACAGCTGCAACCTGTGACTCTCTTTTGACCAATTTAGGAAAGTTTTTATTAGTGAGCAGTAATCACAATGCAAGTTTAATACTTCGGAGTTACATAGTGGTTTGTGCTATGTGCAAAATCACTGCAGATATGTGTGCAAACTGAAAAGCAGCATGTCCAAATAGCCAATTTAAAAATAACTGTTTGTCATACCTGTCTAGGTGTGTAATGGCCATGAACTGCACCATTCAGGCTTCTAATAAACGGTTTGGAAACTCTGGGAGTGTGCTGCAGGGCTCTTTTGGGGTTCACTTTTGATTCATCTATTACAGCCTGCCATGCCTATGATTTTTTTTTCCCAGTTATGAATTACCTGGTTAAGTCTAGGTGTGAATTTACAATGCTTGTTTTCACAGGTTTGAATGGGTTCTGCAGGCAATGAAAGAAATTACAGATAATATTAATGATAGAGACGTTTTTGACACTTTCTGAGGCTGACATTGACTGTGGTGCTTCACAGCCTGGCTAATGACACTGTCCTCTGGAATGAAAGATGAAGCTGAAGGAGTAGCAGTTGCAAAAGTAATTTCCTCATGTATTAAAAAAGAAAAAAAAAAAAGGAAGAAAAAGAAAAAAGTAAGAAAAGGAACACCATTTGCTACCAGTGGTAGGCAGTGTTTATTTTCATGACCATCTTCCATAGTTCCTCCTGTCGGCACCACAGAAGCTCAGTAATTAATTCTGCTCCCTTTGGTGCTGTGCACATGATGTCACTGTCTGTCCTGCAGGAAGGGTCTGGACTATGTGCAACTCGAATTCCCATGCTGGAAACCATTCTGACTCTAGAGAGTCAGAGTCAGTATTTCTGAGACCCAACCCCACATCCAGAGCTGCTGGGATTTGTCTTCCACTTGAACTGGTTCTCTTGTGCTGCCAGGAAATTTGTCTGCTCCTTAAGCATTCATTTCTCCATCAAATAGAAAACATGAGCATCCTCCCTGATGGAATTGGCTTAATAAACCAGTTCCTCATTTAAGAATGCCTCTTGTAAAGCAATGGACGGTGATAAATGACTCCTTCAAATGGGCTCTCTTTTGGGTTTAACCAGTCTGGTTAGGCTATTGTATATGAGACCATGAATGTAGAAGATTGTGCCTGTTACAAAGGCAAATCAGGATATAAGTTATGACAGCTATTCTCCTTCATGGGGTGTGGATTTAGAGGTAAAATGGCCTATTCAGAAAGATTGAAAGAACTGAGTTTAATCCAGCCTGGAGAGAGACTGCACTGGGGCTGGAGGAGGAGACTGAAGGTGTAAGAGCCTCTTGCAAAAACAGTCTGTGTCCATGGTGAAATGAACTCATGGAATTAAATTCCACATTGAGCACTTCTTTTGCCTTTTTAATATTAAAGGCAGGGCAGGACTAAAGCATGAATTTCTAAGGAAAAGTGGAAAAGTTTGACAGACATTCAGCAGAAGGATAAAGATTCCAACTCCACCATAAGTAGGTGTTGGATTGCATCCCCCCTCACTGCGAGACCCGCCCCTCCGTTTCCATTCTTCTGTGCTTCAAAAGCCAAACATTTCTGATTCTTTAGGGATTAGAAAGGTTTTCAGTGAGGTGAAACATGATGATATATCCCCTCTCCTACTTCATCCCACCCCCAGCTTTTTCCTTGGCCTTCTACATCTCCCTTCATCCAGAGTGGAACCTTTTGAGGAGATTTCAGGGTCTGCACACCTGAGTGCTGAGATAGCTGGGACAGGGCAGTGTCACAAGGTGGGAGTGTGCATGGGTTGAGGGTTTAACATGCCTGAGAGAAATGCTTTTTGTTTGTATTGCTGCCTTTTAGGAACTGAGATGGAGAACAAACAATTTTTCATTGATTTTCTAGGAGGGTCTGTTTAAACAGGATCATCTCATCCTCACTCAGGTTTCTGCTGGCTGAGTGAAGTGTCCTAGGCAGAGTACAAGGTCACAGGGTTGGATTTTGGAGAGGTGCAGTTGGACCCTTCATTCCTGTTTCTCTCCGTTTTGGCATCAGTGAGCTTCAAGCTCACATTGTTCGTGGAGTTTTTCTTGAACTTTTAGTTTGTCTCCAAAGGTTATTGTGGCTCAAAAACGTCTGACTTACAGCTCTTTTGGGATAGAGCTCATCCAAGAGCAGGGGCACGAGGAAACCTGTTTGTCACTTCAGGTGACAGTGAAGTCTAGAGAGGCAGATGGTGGCAGCCTTTGCCTGAATTCTGGAAACAACCTATTTCTTCTCTGCAGCCTGGGGACATTAATCAAGGGCTACATCGAAAGATGTGGGTCTGAGCAGTGTCAGTTTGCTGGGTGGAACTATTGCCCAGGGGAGCTGTGACTGCCCCATTCCTGGGAGTGCACAAGGCCAGGCTGGATGGGGTTTGGAGGAACCTGGCACAGTGGAAGGTGTCCCTGCCCAGCTGAGGTTTAAGGTTCCTTCCAAGCCAAACCAGACAGTGATTCTGTGATATCTACAAAAATTTCTGCCTGTTCTGGGGCCATGCAGTGTTCTTTTCTTGGAAGTCAAAGGAATGTTGCCTTTGTCAGTTGGTTTGTGATTTAGGGATGTTACCAGCACATCCAACACCCTGCATGCTCTGGAAATGGCTGTGGGTGCCTGAGGTTAAAAGTGTGTGAAGCCACCACAGTGTTACTCCTGTGTCACGGGATCTCTGCAGACCTGGCACCAAATTATTTGATATCTGTGACAATAAATGTGTCAGGATCTCCTCCCTCACTGGGACAGCTGCACCATGGCCTTGCATTACTGCTGGGATGCTGCTCCAAGGGGGTAACCTTGGAGCCTCCTTTACTCCAGACTTTGGGAGTCTGTGCCTCCCTCTGGGAAAGGGGTCCCTGGGAGTGCTCTGAGCATTCCTTGTTGTAAAGCAATTCTGGCAGCTCCTGGGAACTCTGCAAATTTCTTACTCATGGAGTACTTCAAGTCACGACTCATTTCTCATCTACGTTTTGCAGGTTATGAGTTTATTTAATTTTTTACTATTTTCTGCGAAATGATATGTGGAGACAATGAAATATATCTAAAATATATGTATTTTATGCAGAAACTTTTTATCAACCTTTTGTAGCTTTCTTCTAGCATTTATGTCTGGCCAGGAGACATTCACAGATTCTCTCCAAGAGCCCTGGACTTTGAATGCCTCATGTAAGACAGTGTAGCAAACTGTTATTGTGGCTGTGTCTCAAATGGGCTGTGAATCTGGTCTATAAAATTGTCCTTGGATATTTTTATTGCTCATAAGATACTGGCATATTATAAACATGGATAGCAGTGGATCAGTGGGACTCCTACTGCTCTCCTTGCCCTGTACTTTCCCATACCAAAATGGGAATTGCACTTTGCTGCTGCTGCTCCTGCACCTCCTGTGTCCCTGGGAGGTGGTGGCTGACCCCGGGACAGCAGGGACAGCAGGGTCCTGGTCATCATCCTTCTGCAGCTCTGGGCTCTCCCCAGACCTGGATCCTCACAGCCTTTGCTCTCTGGGCTGTAGAGGGGAATCCTGGGGAACGTTGCTGCTCTGATGGCCTTTCTTCAGCTTCTGTCAGTCCCAAACCTCTGCATGCACAGAAATACTGTGCAATCCTCTCTTCCCCTTTGGCTTTTTATTCTGCTTTTCCTTTCTCCACCTTCAGTGGCCAGTCCCCTCTGCTGCCTCCTGTTTTCTGCTTTCCCTCAGACTGCCCCTGTACTCTTTATGTCCCTCTGGACTCTCCTGAGGAAGCAGAAGCAGTGGACTAAACCAAATGGCCTCTCCTGCCATATCCTCCCTCGAAAACAAGGCATTCACAGGCACTGAGCTCCAAGCAAACGTCCTTCTGTGGGATCCTTCCTCTTTTGCAGGCCTTCCTTGGGACTGGCACTCCAGATAAAGTTCATTAGTTCATTCCTCACTCAGCCTTGTCTCCTGCCCAGCCACTGATAAGATCCACGGTGCTTCCTTTGCTCCCATTAAAATCCCACAGGCAGGCTCCTGCAGGACAGCTCTGTGCCTCAAATCTGGGGTTTTGCCATTGCACAGTGGGATCAGGCCATGCTGCTGGGATTTTAACATTATCCTCCTTCCAAGTCCAACATTCTTGTACCAAACTTTCCCACCATTTGAACTTCTATTTTCTTTTTCTTTTTTTTTTTTTTTTCTTTTTCCAATTCACACTCTTTGATTGTGTCTCTCTTTATTTGCATCTCATTCCTATTTCTTACTTTTCCCCTCTGGCTCTGCATTCTCCCACCCCCCTTCTGTGCTGCTTTCAGCCATCCACCAGCTCCAAACACTGATGAGATCCAGCAAGGATCCAGCCCATGGTTGCTCTTCAAGATGCTGGAAACCACCCAGACAGGGTTCTGTATCTGGGCTGCCATAAAGCTGGGAGATATTTGACTTTTTTTGTATCTACAGCTGTATTGTTTGTGCTGTTTTCCTTGCTGTTTCCTCCCTGTTTTCCCTCTTTGGGCTGGGCTCTGCTGTTCAGCAGCGCAGGCTGAACAACGTGTGCCTGGGAATTGGGGGTTCTCCTGTCCAAACAATTTTGCAACAACAAAAGATGTGAATGTTGAATCACTGCTTCCAAGAGTCCAAAATCCTGATTGCTGGCACCTGGGCTCCTAAATGGCTGGGTTTGGTGCTGGTGGATAAAGTAATGTTGAGTCTTCTGTGGCTGTCACGATTTATCTACCTGTAAATTTTGTGTTATCTTGCTAAAAAAAAAATATCCTTGTGCAACTTCTCTGGCATCTGTATAGGTGGACTCAAGGGAAATGACATGGGCACACATGGAGGCTGCTTTGCATGTGGACTTGTTGCCTTTCTCTCTGAAAAAGTAATTTTTCTGTGCTGTCAAACTTGTGCTTTTTAAACCCAGAGCCCCTGGGGGCCTTGGTGTGCAGGACTCGACATTGGTGTAACACTGACACTGTCTAAACCCAGCTTCTTTTACTCTGAAAAATGAATTTAATGATTTTTCTGCTCGTGGCTGTAGCAGAAGAGGATTTCCACCAGGTGGTAATGTTGGGCTTTGCTTTGTGCTCTGACCAGCCTGGGGTTTGTGTAAGGCTTTCAGTGAAGGAGCTGGGAAATGGGATTTTATGGTGGGATTAACCTGGGGCATCTCTGCGGAATTTTTTGGGTTTGTTTTGTTACTTGCACATAAGCTTTGCATATGGGGGAATTTCAGCCCATGAGCGGCTTGCAAATTCTTGACTACTCACAAATATTTAGAATTTGGCTGTTTAAATTGTTTCTTTGGGCCCCCTTTGCTGGGTGTTAATGTGTACTCCTGGATCCTTTCAAACCACAGGTGGTTTTGGGGATTTTAGGAACTGAGCAAACCTGGGAGGGTGCTGCAGGCCAGAGCTGCTCCTCAGCCACCCCCACTTTGTGCTCCATGGCAAGGGAATGGAGGAAATGCCAAAAGAGGATCCTTTTAGAAATGCCTTTTCTGTTTGCAAAGCAGTTTTCTCTAGCACTGGAAGGCACTAATTTCCAGGTGTTTTGGTGCATAGCTAAGGTGTGAGCTTCTTGCCTGGGCCCCTTTTCAAAGGTGAAATTTGATAATTTGATCTTGGTTTTTAATCAGTTATCCCCGTGCTTCCTTCTCCCCCTGTGCTTACAGCATTCACCTCATTTTTCACTGATATTCTTGTTTTTAGCAGGAACTATGTTTCTTCCATTAGCTCTCGAGAGCACTGCTGGGTGTCTGAGCATCCTGCTCAGGGCGTTGTCCAGGACCTGTAAAGCAGAGAAATCCCCATCCCTCCGGGCAGAACAGCCTGTTTTCTCCTGGTCATTCCCATTTCTTGGCAGGTCGTGGTGAGCAGCTGCTCCAGGAGGCTGGCAGGCCCTGCAAGCACCATCACTTACACTGACAGGCTGTTATTTTTCTATTAGGGCTCTCTGATTTTAGGCTGTAAATCACTGACTTGCCAGAGCCCAGGCCTGGCTGTTCTCCTGTCCAAGGGATTGTATGAAGAGCAGCTGCATTTGACTTCTGCTTCCCAGATTTTCCTTCTTGCAGGAAGAGCATATCCTTCTCCTGAGCAACCCTTCCCGAATCTTTTTTCTTTTCTGCCTTTTCTGTATGGATTATGGGATCATGCATCTTTGGCTTTCCTTCTCCTTGCATTTTTTAATGGCTCCTAAAATTCTACTGCCTCCCACTGCAAAAGGAGATTTCCTCTCCTTGCCATACTCCTCAGCAAAGAGTGCCAGCTCTGTGCCAGCTTCCTCTGGTTCTCCTTCTGGAAGCAGAGTGGGGGATTTGCACAGCATTTGGCTTTGCATGGAAGGGAGGCCAGGACTGGCCCTTGCTCTTCTGAAATCTTGTTTAACCTGGATGTGCATCCAATTGATTGAGCCTCACTGTCTAAATCTGTTTAGGTCAGGAATTTGTCTGTGACCACTGCAGAGCTTCAAAGTTTGGATATTTTTACAAATTCGTCTCCTCTGATCCTTTCTTTGCCTTACTTTTTTTTTAAACCTAACTTCTCCTTTTTAATATTCTCTGATTTTCTATAACTTTCCCTATTGTGCCCTGGAATTCCTCTCCTCCATGCAGCCTGCCAGGCACAGGGACCTGTCCCACTCAGGCTTGGCTGAGGATCTGCTCCATGGCTCCTGCCCTGCTGTCATTGTCATGCAGAGCTGGAGATTTTCTCTGCTCATAGGCCATCAGTGATTGCTTTGCAGAAAGGCATCCTCTGTTTTGATGGTTCCCCAGAGATGAATTTATTGGCAAGACACCATAAAAGTTCTTTTTTCTTCATTCTGCAGCTGAAACTGAACATGCTCATAGTGCCTATTATTTCTGGCACTTGCTGTTTTATTAGTAATATTGAGATTTGTGTCTTAATCAGTCAGTTGATGCTGGTCACCATTCATGGCTGCACTGCTCTAGTAGGAGGGCAGAATTGTGATAAGATTGATAGAAATTTCTGCAATGTCTGCTATATTGAGCCCATATTCTGTCAGGCTTCTCTTGTAACCTTAAAAATAATTAAGCAGCCTTTATGCAATTAGTTTTTCTGCCTCCTGATTCCTTGTTTTTTTGGCCTCATGATGTTTTTTGCATGTTAATGGGGTTTTTCCTGGGCTGTACTTGATGGATCACATTTGTCTGCAAATAATTCCTGGCAGGAATATGCTGGATCACTGTCCTGTTGTTGATGCAGGTTCCAGTACAGTGAGCAGCTTCATGTGCCATACCTTCCTGGTGGGAGAGGGACATGGGTGAGAGGAGAAATCCTGTTCAGAGTGCCTGCAAGGAGATGATTTACACTCTGCATGACCAGGATTTCGGTATGTGCTGGGCGTTGAGGGTCTTTTCCTCCTCACAGGCACTGCAGATGGCCTTGGGGCATTGTTTCCTTTCTCCTTTAGAGTTGTTACAGAGCTCCCAGTCCCAACAAGCTGCATTTAGGGCTCTCCTCATCCAGTTATCCTCGTGCCCTGCACCTGTCTGATGGCTACCACAGCCTGTCTCCAGCAAGAGCCACTAATGGCTTTGCTCTTTTTGCACATTTGTCTAATGAATGAATAGTTCTGAAGCTGTACCCTGTAAAGAGTTGGTGTGCACTGATGGGACCTGTGCCCCCTCCTCCTGGGGATGGCTCACCTGAGCCCCAGCCACCTGACCTGCATCCTTTGTCAAGCCTGGATGAGCTGTGCAAGGTTCAGGTTTTCCAGCACTGGAAGCATGAGCTGATCTCCTGGGGGGATCAGGTCTGTGGTGACAGGCACAGGTACCTGCTCCCCCCCCGGGCTGTGACACCACCAGCTCTGGGGGAAGTTTTGATTCAGACACTCCAGTTACACATTGGCCAGCTCACCAAATTACACTTACACTGAAGGGATTTGAAAAGTGTTAGATTTGTTTGTCATCAGTGCTGATTAGCACAGGGAGATGATTTTGTTACATGATGCTTTATCACTGTTTTGCAGTCCAGGCTGTCTCTGGCCTTCTCTGGGCTGGGACCACAGAGAATATTTGTAGAGGTATTACAGAATCACTGAATATTTGGACCCACAAGGATCATGGAGCCCAGCTCTTAAGTGAATTGCCTGTATGGAGGATTATGGTTTTGGAGAAGTGCCCACTAAACATGAGTTGAAGAGTGATAGGAAGGCATCCAAATAAAAGCAGCATGCATGTTAATAGTGTTCCAGCAGCAAAGAACAAGCAGAATTAAATGGGCCATGTTTCTAAGAAATATTTTGACTTCTAGAAGACTGAACCATGAGCTAAATCTACTCACTTGCACATCAAAACATAAACAACTTGATGTGGAACAAATCTCCTGCCACATCAATGGAACAAATTTAGATTAAAGCTCTGATCATGACTCAATGCTTTGATGTACATGTTCAGAATCTCTTCCAGCTTCCAGAGGCATTGCCAGCACCTGAGTGGGGTTGTTATTTGCAAATGCATCATGCTGTTTGCCATACATTTCCCCAAACAGTTGATTTTGAGGAAGTAGGGGTGGGGGGAGTTTGTGTTTTTGCTATTTTAACGAATATTGCTTGGATGTGGAGCCTGTGCTGAGCTGATGGCTCTGTTCTGTTCCCTGTGGAGCCATCAGAAGCTGGCTCCAATGGAAATGCTGCAGGCATCCTGCCACACATGCCCTTAAACAAGGGATTCAACTTTTCTGAGTGCTTTTAGTAGTGGATTCTGTTTCTCTTAGTGCTCTTGGAGCCAATGGGTGATATTAAAAGCAGCATGCTGAAAAACAGTATAAAAAAACAATAGAGGCTTTCATGACGAAACACAACTTATTTCCAGTGCTCAGACAGTTACTGAGAATCCAGAGGAATCCATGAGAAGCATTCAAAAGAAACAGAAAGTTTTTGTGTGAGCTGCAAGTGCTCTGGGATGAGCATGTGCTGGGTGGGCTCCCACAGCCTGACTCCCATTTCCTGTTTTCCTGCTGCAGACTTGGCTTCCCTTGCCATGAAAAGCCCAAAGGAGGGCACTGCCCAGGCCAAAAGGAATGCCCAGTGTGGTTCTGGGCTTTGGGTAAGAGCTGGAGCCAAGGCAGGCTCAGCCCAAACCCGGCTCACTGTCCCAGCACGGTTACTGCTTCTCCACGAGTGCTGCTCCAAGGCAGCAAAGCCCTTCAGAAGGGAGGGAGCATCACCTCCTGCTGTCCTTGCCTCTCTCTGCCTTGTCTTGGACAGCAGTATAACTTCCTAATTCTGGCTATTTTATATCCCAGTAAAGTTGTTGCAGAATCTGTCTTTGCATGACATTCCCTTGTGCTTAATCTTGAAAAGAAGTAATGCCCCTCAAGAAGTGCTGTCAGACTTCAAACATGCTGAATGTACTTCAGATAAAAGCAGGACTGTGATGGTCCATGGGGTGTGATTTGAAGTGTAGGAGCTTTAGGAATGTGATGATGCTTCTGACATTTGCAGACAACCCCACCAGCAGAAGGTGAAAAAGTCAAGATAAGAGCTGATTCTCTCAAGACCCAGAGAGCTGCTGCTAAAATTTTAAGTTGTAGCAAAAACAAAATGAGCAAAACTGGCAGAAAAGGCTGAGGAGTGAAGTAGCAGCTGTACAAAAGGTGGGAAGTGCTGGTCCTGTGCTTCAGCCCACCCGCTGGGCACAGAGCAAGGAGAGCAGACAGAACATGAGTCACTGTGTCCTCCCTTCCAGGTGATTTTACAAAAGACATGTGAGCAAAACCCTGGCATGACCAACCTCATCATGAGCACTGAGGAAGGCTGTGGTCCTGCTCCATCAGTGGAGGAGGAAGGAGAAGTTTTACTATTTTTAGTCTAACATTTTTTTGTGAACTACAATAATTTGATATTGCTGTCCACTGCTGAGGTGATCAAAGTCCTCTTTTTTTTTTTTTTTTTTTTTTTTTTCCTGATGATTTTTTTTTTTTTTTTTTTCATTTC
>NW_024511099.1:1241450-1323144 GCF_017590135.1 Pyrgilauda ruficollis
TGTTATTGTTTTGCCTTGCTGGGGTTATAAAAATCTTTTTTTTTTTTTTTTTTTTTTTTTTTTCTCCCTGCAGATCACTTTCTTGCTGTTTCTTAAAGTTGCAAAGGGTACAGTGTCAAGAACCCCCTTAAATCGCTGAGCTTGTCCTTAGAGAAAATCTTAATTAATTAATTTTATTTTATCTGCTCAGCAGATTGCCAGTAGTTGGATTCATCCCTTCAGAGCTCCTGAGATCCTGGAGGGTCACTTGAAGAACATATCACACATTTTGTATATAAAAAGTCTCAGGCTTATCATTACTTTAGCAGCAGCTGTGATGTCAGGGGTGGAAGCTCCTGGGAAGAGAGGCAGGTACAACCCCATGGAAAACTCACCTGTTAATAGGAGCTGGCCCTTTGTGGAGCAGGACATTGGTTCCATGGCAGAATTATCTCACCTGAGCAGATATTTACCTTCCAGTGTTTTCTTAGCTGCTATGACCAGGTTTATAATTAACTTGTGATTTGTTTGTATATTCTTGTTGAAAGTGTAGATGTCCCTGACAGACCTTACAGTAGGTTAAAAAAACCCCAACAAAACAAACATATATATATATTATATAATATTTATTTCTGCTTATTTTTAATTGTCTTGTCCCTAAAGAGTTAGTTATTTTGGCCTCTAGCTTTTGATCTCCCAAGATCTTTGTTCCAAGATCTGTGCTCAAGAGCTAGCAAATCTGGGTTCAGACCCAACTTAGAGGCAGACGCATTTTGGAGTTACAGCAAATAAAAATTAACTTCAGGCTGGCCAAAACACAATTAAAATCAGTGTGAAAATGCTGCAATTCTTGTCAGCTCACACTGTAATTTTTAACCAGGAGTAAATCTTCATGTTTACAGCAGCTGCAGCTGCTGGTGAACGAAGCCTGACCTGGCTGCTGAGCCCAGGGTGCAGGTGGGGCAGGTTCCTGGAGCCCCCAGCAGCAGCAGACCATTGGGCAGGAGCCACTGCAGCCTTGCCCACTCCTGGCAGGGTTTTTGGGTGCCTGGTGTGGGTGTTCCATCCTCCCCGTGAAAGCAGAGACAACTCTCAAAATAGATGATTTCAAACCAGAGCTCACTGAGAACTGGCTGAGCAGGTTGCTCAGAGCTGTGCAGGCACGACTCTGCCTCTTGTCTGAGAAGGAATTCTGCTGAGGGCAGGCACGGGATTGCTGGAAGGAGCAGAGGTCTGACAGCAAGAGAAGGATGCACGAGCTTGGTTATTTTCATCAGCGGCTAAAACACCCCTGCAGTCCTCTCTGGCTTCGTGCCCTTCTCCGTTTTGGTTCTGTGGCATTGTGGCTGTCGAGGGTGGTTGTCTGCCACGGCTCCATCTCCTGGCACTGGCTCTGGAGCAGGATGGGGCCACAGGGTCTGAGGGATGAGACCCACAGGTGAACCTCAGGGTGGTGGGGAACAGACCTGGCCAGACACATTTCTGCAGGGGAGCAGCTGCTGTGAAGTGCAAATAAACCATTTGTACAGGCCCATCGCCCTTCCTCTGAGCACTTGATCCTTGCAATGCCGGCAGTTTGTTATTTTTATGGCCTAAAATCCCGAGCAGCCGCTCTGGGTAGAGGAAGGTGGGATGTTGGGTGCTGTTCTGCCACTCCTGTGGGATGCTCCTGGGAGGAACTGGCCAGGAACTGCAGCAGGACATGCTGGGAGGGCTGGTGGCCCTTCTGTGCCATCACCCTAATTGCCAAGGAGGCAGCCGTGTTCCCAGGCATTATTTGGTAATTATACTTAGTAGGCCGTAGGGGATAATTAGGAAAGCTTAAACATGTGTCAGCTTCCACTTCATCATTTCTGCCAGCACCAGCAAGGCTCGGGTTGCAGCTTAAAAATGGGCAGAGCAGGGGAAGGAAGAGCAGCTCCCTCAGCCAGGCACAGAGGAGCAGATTTTGGGGGGCAGGTGGTCACCCTGGCAGCCTGAGTTGTCTGTGTGGTTGTAAGGACATAAATAAAGGGATGCCTGTAACTGCTTTTAACAAGAAATTCGTGTTGCTTTTTCTAAGCCTGAGCTTTACTGGGCTTTACTTGTGTTGAACACAAAGGTAAACACCAGTGGTGGAACAATGCTGTGTATTGTGCCTTGTTTTTTTATTAATTCATGTTTATTGGCTCATTCTAGTGGGAGAGGGCAGGACTTCGGCTTGGTGGTGCAGCTGGGGAAGTCTGCAGGTGACCTTGGTCTTTGCCTGGAGGAAGGGGGGCCCAAGAGCTGCCTCTGGGAAGGTGCATTAGCCCATGGGCCTTGCATTCTACTTTTCCTAACATTCTAGGGCACTTTTCTGATCTTTTTATGTTCCTCATTGCACTGCGGGGCTGTTTGTATCCAGATCTTATCACTCATCTTCCCAGCACTGAACACATTTTTCTCATCCTTAGAGATAAGAATAAACCAAGAGGGTGAGGCCTGTAGCACCCTGTAATGGTAACTATATTATTATGAATGTTTTGCACATAATGATCTTCCCTTCACGATTTGGGGAGCTGAGAATCACAACAGCATGTGATGTGACACTGCCCAGAGGAGCGGGATGGGCTGGGTTTTGCAGGGCACACCCTGAGTGTCCCTTGGGTGGCTGCTCTGTGAGCAGCTCCTCCAGAGCTGGATTTTGGAGCAGGTGTCTCAGGGAAGGACCTCTGGCTTTCTCCCTCCCTAAGGGAGTGTTCCCTGTACAGACTGGACTGGGTTAAGTGAAAATAGAGGCTTAAACGTGTGCCTCAAATAGCAGCTCAGGGCGGCCCTGTGAACTGTTTCAGTCCCTGGAATCACAGGTGTTGGCTGGGTTGTTCTAGAGGAAAGCTGGGATCCGGCTGTGGCACAGCACCTTAGGGAGCACACCCTGCTGGTGAGGCTGGATCCAGACCTGGGCTCGGCAGCAGGCTCTGGACAAGGATTTGGACCAGATTTTTTGGCTGTGACCTTGGCTGGCCACTGGTATCCAGAATCAGAGCCTGGGGTGCTCTGTGTGCCCCTGCTCGGGGAGAGCAGGCACCCATCTCCTTCCTGAGGCGGCTCTTCCAAACACTGAACTGTGCTCCAATCCTCTCCTGGTGATTTCTCTAATTGCTCTTGGCTGCTGATGGTTTGTTTAGCTCCAGGGAAGTTTCCCTTTGCGGCAGTGTTGACGCAAGCGTGGCAGCACCAACATCCCGTGAGTTCCAAAGCAAGGCTCAGCTCCCTTCTGATGGCATTCCCTGGGGCCAAGAGAGGAGAAAAGGGATTTTTCTCACTCATTTCCCTGATGCAGCCATGGAGTGTGTTCTGAGGCACCTTTTACAAAGCCTCCACTGGAACAGGGCAGGACCCTGCTTTGTCCCCTGGCTGTGGCAATGTCACCTGCCCGGGCTGCAGCAGCAGGGTCCCTGTGGGAGCTGTAGGTGTGTCACGGGTGGGCTGGGGTGTGCCCAGCTCTGCAGCAGGAGATCTCTGCTCTGTCTGCCCTGCTGATGAATAACAGCCTCCCTGGAGCCACGTGTGACAGCTCGGGTGACACCCCGCGCCTCTGAAAGGAAAACAGTGAGCCTGGGCTTCTCCCTGACTTAGCTGAAATCTCTGAGCCTGAAACGCAATAACATTCTCATGTTTCCAGCTGCTTCTCCGCTGGACACAGGAGCTGCTCTACCAGAGAAATTGTAAATAATGCTGCTTTCCAGGCGTCCTTGTGTCGCTGGTGATGCTGGTGGGGAGATGCCCTGGTGCCTTCCTGACCTGTCGGGGTGTTTGTTATGGGGTGCAGCGGTGTGGGCACCCCATTTGAAACGCGCCTGTTCCAGCTGCACTCACACCTGTCACCAGCTCAGCACAGCGTGTGCCCTGTGCCCTGGTCACTCATTGTTTAGACAAGTTACTGTGTTTTGAAATGCTGCCCTAACGTGAAAAACTTATGGAAAAGGAGGAAGGAGGGAATGGACTAAGTTCTTTATATCTATCTATCTATCTATCTATCTATCTATCTATCTATCTATCTATCTATCTATCTATCTATCTATCTATCTATCTATCTATCTATCTATCTATCTATCTATCTATCTATCTAGATATATACATACATACATATGTATATATACATATAAATATAAATAAACAAATAAATATATATAAAATATACATACATATATATTAAAATATACACATACATGTGTCTATTTATATACATATATTAAAATATATATACACACATATAAAAACACATATATGTATATGTATATACATATATTAAAAGATATATTTAAAATATATACACATATATACATATACATATATATATATACACACACATATATATATATAAAAAATATCTTCCAAAGTGGCTGTCACCATCCAGATACATGAACAGCTAATTGTGGCAGTACTGAGGCTTAGGCATGTAAAGGTTATCTTTCATCCTAGACTGCCTCCTTATTTTCTCTTGAATCAGTTGGCTGATATTTCTGATTTGATTTTGCCTGTAAATTGCTGAATGCCTGTTATCTAAATATAACTTTGAGATGAGCTATAAAATGTCTGGTTCTCATGGTGCATGGAGTCTTTAAAAGTTGATTGGAGGAGCTATGTTGATTGAGAGCTGAGCCTGCTTTTTTAAACGGAACTGAGAGGTTTTTTAAAACAAATATCTCTTATATATCAAGTAAACATGTTTTGACACGTAATTAAGTTAATTTAGGTGCTTTAGTGTAGTTCAGCAGCAGCTCAAAATCATGCTCTTCCACCTGGGCTGATATATTGATTCTTCTGGTGTTCCCTCCATAAATCTCCTCCTGTTTCTCTGCAGCTGTAATTGCGTTTCAGAAAGGGGAAAGCAAGTGTGTGCCCGAGCCACCCGTAATTACTGCTCTGAAATGCCTGGGGAGGTAAGTGTGAGCTCAGTGTCTGTCAGGGGCTGAAGTTTCCCAACAGTTTCCTGACATTTTCTGCCAGCAGCTGTGTGAGAGCCGCTCCCAGAGGCTGGGGCAGGCAGGGGACAGAGCTGTGACAATGCCAGCTCCTTTCACCAGCTCCTGCTCACGCGGCCAGGATGTGCAAAGCCTTTCTCCTTCCTGCTGGATGAGAGCGGGGGATTGCAGCGATGTGTTCTTGTGGCTGGCCGAGAAGGTCATCGTTTGTTTTTCAGATGAACCTCCTTCAAGATCCCTTGCGAGCTTTTGCTCTGGAAATCAATTGCAAGTCCACAGGGCTGTTTTCTTCCCTGATTGCTCCTTATACAAAATTGAAATTATGCAAGCCAAGAGGGTTTTTTTTTTCCTGGGTTTTTTTTTTTTTTTTTTTTTTGGTTGGTTTTGGTTGTTTTTCTTTTTAAAATTCCCCTTTTGGAGCAGTCCAAGTGCCTGCTCTTTGCACATTGTATTTCTGTTGATTCCTAAAAGTCAAGCTGGGCATTAGGAACCTTGCATACTCACAACCATCCCTTTGGCTCTTAGGCTGCGCTGTTCATGTGCCAAAACAATGTTTATGTATATTGTATGAAAATGTAGTTGTCTGGGGGAGTGAGCAGTAAAATTCCAAAGCTCTGATGTGTGTTTCTGCCTACACCTGACCCGGGTCTGTTTATCTCCAGATGATGCACCAAATCCATCTGTTTCTCCACATTGAAATAAGATAATTTTACTCAGAATTGACTAAAGGCAGTCTGTTGTCACTGGGGTAAGAGTTCTGTGTTGTAACTGCACATCTGCTTTAGCAAATACTGCAGAGTTTTGTTAAATATCTTCAGCTAACCTTTCTGGCTCTTCCCTTCACCCTGTGCACTTGTTCTCCGAAACCCTGATGTGAGGCTGGGGAGGCCAAAGGAGTGAAGCCTTTGTGTTTGTTAATTCTCAGACTCTCAAAGGTGGAGAGATCCCAGCACTCAGGATCTGAGGGTATTTGCTGCCTCCTAATCCTCTGGGATGGAGGGTGAATCTCCTCTCACTCTCTGTCCCAGAGGAAATGGTCTTCTGGGAAAGCTCATTTCCCACAGACTTTAAATCAAGTGATGGGTGATGGAACTCCAGGATTTAAGTGCTCTCCACATCTGGAGTGTCTGGCATGTCCTCTGACACACTTCCAGCATCTGTGTGCTCAGCCAGTGCAGGACAGGCAGACTTGGGAGTGCCTACTTGCATTTATGTGGGCCTTGAAAGGCTTCTTAAATTGTGTGAAGTTAATACAATGGGAAATGGATTTTTCCTGCCCACCTAAGCAAGCCTTCAGTGATTAATGCTGTAAAATAAAAACAACAGCAACAAATTCAGTTTTATAACGGTCTGTGGATTTCAGGTCTGTGAAAAATGTGTTTCATAAAGGAAATTTTTCCTCCTCCTGTACTGTTTCAAAACCACCTTATCTCCAGAAAAAACCCTTGCCTCCACAGCTGCATTTGGATGCTAATGGGATACATGGCTTCATAATTCTTTGTCTCCTTTCTTGCATTTGTGCAGAGCTAAACTCCATTGCAGCACAGAAATGTTCTGCTGGAGAAAAGCTGAGCAGAGGAGCGGCTCCGCTCTCTGCTTGTGAAATGAGTTGAGTTTTCTCATCTGTTTTCCTCAGAGAGATGCATTGTGTGCCATAGCTACAGGCAGAAAAAGGGAATCCTGAGGTGGATGTGAGGCTGCAAGAGGCAGCTCTGTGTCCTTTGCTGTGGGCACAGCAGGTCCAGGGGCTCTCCCAGCCCAGGAGCCATCAGTGACCCCAGCACTCCTTAAGTGACAAATGTCCAAAAACCCATCCAGGCGGGTCCCTGCCCTGCCCTGCTCAGCCCTGCCCGAGCTGGGGGCTTGGCCCAGCCTTCCAGGGGTTTATCCCTAATCCACTGGGCTGGATGTTAGCCAGGGCTTTGTCTGAGAGGTTTCAGAGGCTCTGTTCCAAGCTGCAGCCAAGCACGCTCCTACTTGGAAATAATGGCACGCTGTGAGTCGGGATATTCTTCCTGCTTATGGAGCCATCCAGGAAAGACAGGCATGGATTATATGACTTGAATGCTGCACTATTTATGATGTGTGTTCAGCCACCTGAATCACGTTGGCAGTGTTCGAGCTTTGCCTGGATAATTGATTCAAATGTAAATTGAATGAATAAATCCTGAACAGCTAAAATATGCCCTCTCTTTATCTTGATTCTTTTTTCTTCTTTGTGCTGAATGGCATAGAAAATAGGGAGTTAGAATCTCATAAATAGATATTTGACTTCCTTTGTTGGAGGCAGGTAGAGTGAGGTTTGTATGGTCTGTTTGGAAATGCTTCACAGTTCTGTTTATTGAATTACGAACCTGTTTATACCTTGGCTTCTGGATTTCTGGTCAATAATCTGCTTGTGGCAATGTTTGTGCTGCTCTTCAATGGCAAGACCAGGTGGTTATTTATTTCAGTAAGTGCACATTAGTCAAGGGCAAAGTATCAGAGAAATTATTTTTGTTGTTGTTTTATAGCCTTCGAGTGAAATATTGTGGGGAATGTGTGCCCAGCTGGCATCAAAGGCTGCTTTGGTTTGGGAATCTGCTGACAGGGACTCGAACTGGCATCAGGACAAGCCTTTGTGAGCTTTCTGTAAAGGTTTTAAGCTGTTTTCCCTTAAGGCTTCCCTGTTTCATCAGACAGGGCTGATGTGCTGACTAACACCAACAAAGCAGTGCTCTGGAGCTTCCCCCCAGCCTGGGTGTGTTTAATCAGCAGTTCCACAGATGGGAGCTCCTGGGGCTGGTGTCCTCCCAGAACGGTCTGGAGACCCTTCACTCCCTTATCCCTGGAGACTGCTGCTCCTGGTTCTGCTCCTGGAGCAAACACCCAGCCAGTGTGTGGAATGAAGTGCTTGGCATTCCTCAGGCTATAAATATTGGGGCATTCTTCCTCTCTCAGGGCAGGAATCCCAGTGGTGCCCACACCAGGCACTTGCTGCTGCCTGGTCAGGATTTTGCTCTGCCCTCATCAGCTTTCCATTTGCTCTGGCATTAAAAGAATGAAAACACCCTGAATGGATCATCTCTGTCCCTCGGGACTGTCACTCCTTGCTGGCAGCTCTTCTGTCAGGCCCTTCTGAGGCACCAGCACTCTGCAGCACGTGTTAAAAACCCCCCTGCTGCCTCCTGTTCTGGTGTTGGAGCCTCTGGAAGCAGAGCCCACTGAAGTGTGACCTCCGGGAAGTGTGACCTCCGGGAAGTGTGACCTCCATGAAATCTGTTGCTGCTCCTGCAATGCTTCCCTGTGTCCTTAGTGTCCGTGTGAATGTCCAGACCTGTTTTGCATCTCATCAACTTCTTGGCTTAGGAGATGTCCTCTGGCAGACTATCCCACGTTTTAATAGCTGATGTGAACATGCATTTCCTCCTGCCAGTTTTCCAGAAGCCCCAGATCCCAGTTCAGCTGTGGCTGCCACAGTCCTGTTTGCTGGAGAGCTGGTGCCTCTGTGATTGTTTGATTTTTCTTCTCTTCCTGCTCACCTCACTGTGGTGCTGCTCCGGGGTGATGGCTGCAGGGACCCACTGTGCCCTGGGGTGTCTGCAGTGCTGGGATGTGCTGCCTGTACCACTCCCAAAGGCATTCCATCTTTCCATGAGCCCTCCACCTTTTCCTTGCCCCCATCCCAGTCTCCAGCAGCACCCAGAACACCCAAAGCTCCCCTGACTGTGCTGGACTCTGTTGCTTCTGCAGCTGTTCAGGAAGAGCTTTGTCTGTGCCCTGTATCTGCTGCCAGCTGTTGAGCATCAATATTTATAGATTTTTTAAAAATACAATTTCTTGTTTGTGCATTTTGTTTATAGGGGGAAAATTACAAATAAAAGTGTTCATGTCCAAGCTTGCCACTATCCAGAACTTGAATGTCCCTCTCCTGTCTCTGCTGGGCTGTTAGCAATGGGAGATTTGGTGGCTGGCTTCAGAGACCAGCTTTGGCTATTTAGAAAACATCAATTCAATAAATCATAAGGGGAGCAGCTGCCGTTCTCTGCTGAGCCAAGGCACATCAGATAAAATATTGCTCATTTATTTGGTTTGGTAGAAATAAAGTTGCTGTAGTGGAACATCATTACAGACTGTTCTTAATTCACCTCAGGGCTATTTCTAATAGCAGCACACAACTCTCCTGTGACAGCCTCAGTGAATGAGATGGGTGTTTTGATGTCAAGCTGAATGTAAGAAAGGTTTTAGGAATCAAAGCTTTGAGAGAGAAATAACTACTGTTTGTGCTGTGATACTGGAAGAGGTCCCTGTTTTATTATTAGCACTATAGCTATTGAAAGCCCTGACACTTGTTCCTGGGGGATTTGAAGCAATTCAAGCCGTGAAATACTGTTTCAGCTCAGCCTTTTACAAGTCACTGCGTGTCGGTGAAGCCGAAGGTGGCTTTGATCGCTGGTGGAGGCACCCAGGGCTGGCGTTAACTTAATAATATTAGTTTGATTTTCTCAGCTGTGTGGCAGCTGGGAGCCCTGCAACCACCCAGCCGTGGTGCACAGCAGAAATCTGCTGCTGGCCAAGCAGGAGGGCTGGGGAGAGGCTGTCCAAAGCCTCTGAATTCAGACCTGCTGCTTGGCACAAAGACAGTCAGGGTCATGCTCAGTAATGGGGCCAGGACATCTGTAGGGATGGTTCCTACTGGTCTGAAAAGATGCTGGAGACTGTTACTTAAAAAAAAAAAAAAAAAAAAAAACCAACAAAAAATCCTCAAGATGCCTTATTTCCTCCTTGCATCAGGGCTTGGCAAAAACAAGTGAGAATCTTGTGGCTCTGAAATTGCCACTGTATTGCAGCGGGACAAACAGCCACTGCCATGGTGTTTGCTGTGTTATGTCCCAAATGCCCACTCACCTGAGTGAGGCAGCAGGTGTTTCACCTTTGTTTGGTGTGGGATGCTGCAGAAGGGAGCCTTGGATCCTGCTGTGCCACAGGGTGTTGCTTCGCCCTTGCTTGTCTTACTTATTCCCTAAAAAATAGAGGCAACTGCTGGAAAATGTGTATTTGCTCCAGCTCCCAGGAAACCAGCTTGTGTTTCTGAGAGTGTTCCAGCTCCCAGTGCAGGAGCAGGGCTGGATTCCTGTGTGTGAGCTGCGTTTGGCTGCCAAAGCCGTGTCCTTCAGTGGGATGGAGGTGCAGCCCTGCCCTCGCTGTGGCTGACGCTTGGTCAAGGCAGCACCGTCGCCCCTCAGTGCTGGGGGTTCCTCAGGAGCCTCCTCAGCAGCGGCTCTGGAGAGCCCTGTGCCAGGGGCACGGGGGGGATTCTGTGTGAGTGACAGGATGCTCGTGGTTCCTGGGAAGAAATGGACAACAGGAGGGAAGGATTTGCAGGGTGCTGGTGTTACCAGAGTTTCACACAGCGTATTTCACACGCAGCAACACTCCTGCTGCCCATGGCCATGCTGGACACACCTCTCCTCTAGCCCAGCTAGCCCCTGCTTACAATAACTTCTGCTGGAAGAGAAAAACCAATTGCATCCTGAAACAGCAAAGCTGAAGGAGCAGAGCTCTCCTGCTGACTGCTGCCAATGACCTTGATTCCTTGATTCCGCCTTGAGGCCTGCAAAGTGTCATAATTCAATGAGAATATTTATACTGAGCTGCACGGCACAAGCCCAAAGATTCCCAGCTCCTCATTTCCATCTGACTAATTTCACATGGCCAATAGGGGAGTCAGGTTTTTTTATTCACTCTCTCCTCCAAGTAAACCTCCAGAGTGCTCTTCTCCTCTACATAAAAGTTGCTCAAAATAGTGGTGATGGAGCTGTTTAGTTCAGCTGTATTTCCATGCTATTGGTGACTTTGTTAACAGCAGGCCCCTGCCGACGCTGTCCCTTTGATGCTGGGTGCTGCATGGCACATTAAAAATCCTTAA
This sequence comes from Pyrgilauda ruficollis, assembly GCF_017590135.1. Taxonomy (NCBI): domain Eukaryota; kingdom Metazoa; phylum Chordata; class Aves; order Passeriformes; family Passeridae; genus Pyrgilauda; species Pyrgilauda ruficollis. Next base: position 1,252,287 of record NW_024511099.1, read on the forward strand.
CTTGGTTCTAAAGCCTCACTAAAAACCCTACTGGGACTTTGATGTTGAGAAGATTCCACTCAAAGCGCCCAAGCCCTGTGAAGCTCCCCAGCCTTATCTCAGAGGCAGGACAGCCAGCGGCTGCCTCGGGCGAGAAAATATCAGTGGCAGCAAAAACGTGTAGTGATTATTTACAGTCTGAGCATCTGCAGTCAGGAGAGGCTGCAGGAAATTACCAGATCCTGGTGATGCTGTGAAAAATCCTCTTCTTTGTTTTGGAGACAGTTTGGAGGGCTGCACGCTGTGGTTCAGTGTTTGGGTATGGGGGTGATCCAGCTGAAACACCTTGATGGAGCACGTGGTGATTTCACACACAAATTCCAGCTGTGAGCACCTCTGCCCCCAGATGGTTACATAGGGTGTTTCTTGCTCAGTGGTGGGATGCTAAAAGCAATTGTGGAAGCTTATTTAGGTTTTAATTAGATTGTAGTGGGGTTTTGAACAATGACACCTTCCTTGCTGCTGTGCAGGTGAGGGACACGGTTCTTTCCCACAGGATGTGGGGTGGCTGGGGCCTTTGGCATGGCTGTGCCAATGAGTGAGTCCCTTTGTGCATGTGAGGAGCTCTGCTGTGGAGCTTCTTAACAGATATTCTTAACAGATCAATCTGTGCTATCAAAGTTTTGCTTTTACTGCGTGAGTGAAATCATCCTTGAGCCACATAGTTTTTGTAACTTAGAATCATAGAATGGTTTGGGTTGAAAGGGACCTTCCAAAATTACCTAGTCCAGCCCCTCTGCCATGGGCAGGGACATCTTCCACTACTCCAGGTTGCTCCAACCTGACCTTGAGCACCTCCAGGGATGGGGCAGCCACAGCTTCTCTGGCCAGGCTGTGCCAGAATCTTACCAACCTCATAGTAAAAAAAAAAATCTTCCTCCTTATCTCCAGTCTAAAGGTTCCCTCTTTTAGGGAACAGGCCCTGCTGAAATGTCTGTTCCCATCACTCTGAGTGTCTGTGATGCTGTAGTGTGAGTTACCTGGCCCTGCTCATGCCCCAAGCCCCTGGGCTGTGTCCATGCTCAGGGCTGGCATTGCACTCCTTGCCATGTCTCAGGTCGATATCAAATAGCTCTTCTTAGTGAAAGGGGAATTAAATGGTCTCTCTCTATTCTGTCTTTATTGCCTTTGGTGCACAGGAATCGATCTGCCCACACCGGCAGTCACTTTAAGCAGCTTTATCCCCTTCATGAACCTTTTCCTGTGGAACCTTCCCAACCAGTGCCTTTCCCCTTCCAGCTCCAAACCCCCAGCGTTCCATCAACACCCTCCTGCCGCCCTGCGCTGTCCCGTGCCCCCTTCCCGGTCACCGGGGGCGGTCGGGGGTCCCTGCCCGGTCCGGTCCCTTTCCCGGCGGAGGTCCCTGCCCGGTCCGTGCCCGGTCCCTGCCCTGTCCCTGCTCGGTCCCTGCCCTGTCCCAGCCCGGTCCCTGCCCTGTCCCTGCCCGGTCCCTGCCCTGTTCCTGCCCGGTTCGTGCCCGGTCCCTTTCCCGGCGGAGGTCCCTGCCCGGTCCCTGCCCGGTCCGTGCCCGGTCCCTGCCCGGTCCGTGCCCGGTCCCTGCCCTGTCCCTGCCCGGTCCCTCCCCAGTCCGTGCCCTGTCCCTGCTCTGTCCCAGCCCGGTCCCAGTCCGGTCCCTGCCCTGTCCCTGCCCGGTCCGTGCCCGGTCCCTGCCCGGTCCCTGCCCGGTCCCTGCCCCCGGGGCCGCCCGCCGCCAGCAGGGGGCGGTACAGCCCCGGGGAGCCGCCCTGAGCTCCAGGGGCCGCGGGTTCGAGTCCCGCGGTTCCAGCCCCGCGCTGGGTGTCCGAGCCGCTGTCCCTGCTCCCGGAGTGTCTCTCGGCCTCTCCCTGGCGCTCCTCTGCGCTTCGTGGGTGTATTTCACCAGAAACCCTCCAGGCCTGTCCCCAGGGTAGCTCTGGGCCCGTGCACCCCCTGCCCCTCGCTCCCGTCTCTTTCTTCGCGAGAGCCGAGCTCCTCGCCCATCCTTTGCGCTGGAATGGCTGTTCCGTGTGGAAACATGGGGACCCAGGCAGGATGTGTGAGAAATGTGGCATCTCCTCGGTGCACAGGACACGGGATGGGTGCTCACAAATACCAGCTGTACCAGCTGTAGGTGTGAACTGGGATGCTGAGCCCCACGGGGTCAGAGGCAGGACAGCCACCCACCTGTGTGGCGTGACCCTGTTCTTTGCCCTCCAGCCTGCTCAGGATTTTAATGCCTCTTTGTCCTTTAATGCCTTTTTGTCTCCTTTCAGAATCACATTGGTTGTTTTGATGTTTCTGCCCCAAGACAGAATCGACACACCATCACCAAACTGATGGAAGGGAAATGGCACCTGGGTGAGTTAGACCTCATCCGTGCTCGTCAGGCTAATTAACTCATCAGCAAGGTTTGTTTAACATGAACTCACTCTCTGGTTTCAGCTGCAATTTCTTTAGAGCAGTCGGTGTCTTCCTGGATATAAGCATTTATTTCCATAACGCTGACTCGGAACCCTGCCTGCCTGCAGGGCTGTAATTTATCCCCCGAGGAGCATCTGGACAAAGCAGGGCACTAATTCTGCCACCTGTGCCGATGATGTGTCCGAAGAGACCGTGTCAAGGCTCTATTAAAAGCTGTGAATAAGACAGAAAGCCTGAAATCTTTGCTTCCAGAAGATGTATGAATGTAATATAAAGCTGCTGCTAATTCTTCCCAGGGATTAATGGAGACTATCAAGGACAATTTCACTCAATACTGCTTTTCTTTTTGTAAAGTAAAGCTTCCCCAAACCTCAGGCAAGGCAGAAACATGACTTTGAGTCTGTGTCGCTATCCTTCAGTCAAATAGAATTAGCTGTCTTTATTTAAAAAGTCTTCACTGGCACCACAGTGCCAACACTTTCTGAGACAACAAAATGGACAGAAATCCATTTTCCAGCCTGAGAGGAAGGCAAAAAATAAATTGGAAGAATGAAGAGTGAGGAGGAATTGAGGCGTTCACAGCGCTCGCAGTGCGAGTGATTGGAAGTGATGGGAGGAAAGCAGGAGAGGGATTCATTTGCTTAAAACACAGAACTGGAATTGACTTGGAGGTGCATGTTGCATCACTGAGGAGCCCAGGCTACCGTGGCTCTGCTGGGGATGTGCTGGGCAGCAGCAGGAAGGGAGGGAGGGACAGAGAGCTGCTGGTGTAGGTCAGCTGCTGCAGAAGCCAGGGATGGCTCTGGCCGTGCACCCCAAGCACAGGGCAGACAGCAGGTCACAACCCCTTGTGTGGGGCCAGCTGAGAAAGAATGCCCCAGGGAAACCTGGAATGGGCCAAACCTGAAAGTCCAGATGCAAAACACCCACCCAGAAAGGTGCTCAGGGCAGAACTTTGGCTGCACTTTGGTCTTTGCAGTGACAGACACTGATAAAATATTGCAAAACTTGGTGAAGCAGTGCCTGCCCAAAGCAGCTGGGAAGGGATTTGCAAGGCTGCCTGGGCTTCCCTGGGTGTCCCTGTGAGCCCTGCAGCCTGTGCTGCTGTCAGTGTTGTGTTGGGGAGCTCTGGGCAAGCTCTGAACACCCGTCTGCAGAAGTGCCCCCATTTTTGCTCTGCAGAGTGCCCAGTGAGTTTTCTGTGCTTTTCTTTTCCGTCTCACTGTGCTGCATCTGCCTGATGAAGTTTGTCCCTTTTTGCAGGCTGATAACATTATGCTCCTTCTGCTTCTGTTGGCGTCTCAGAAGAAGAAAATTTCCTGTCTATAAAATTCCTGGAGACATCGATTTGTGCTTATCTCACGGCAGTGATTTTACTCGGCTTTGCTGTTTATGCTCAGCATTGCGGATGCTTCCAGAAATCAATGCTGCTGCTCTGCCTCCTCCTGACAGGCAGCTCTCTGTGTCCTTCTCCCTGTTTTCCCTGCCTGGGCTCTCTGTGTGGCCCTTGCCTGAGATGATGCTCCTGCTTCTCAAGCTGCCCGTGTAGGAAACTGCAGGGCTGAGTGATCAGACACGGGCACAGCTGCAAAGGAGGGCTCTGACGTCTGCCCTGCCACGGGCCCGGGGTTTGTGTGCCAAGCAGCAGCCCCAGGTCAGCCTGAGCTTGGCAAGGCTGCCTGTGCTGCAGGAGTGATGGGTATTAATTAAGCTGCTCTGCCCTCCTGGGCTGCTGACAATGGGAGCTGCTAAACCAGCCACTGTAAATCTGGCCCTGGGGATTGTGGGTTTCTGTCAATCCTGGCCTCGAGTCAAGTCCCAGTGCTTGAGGAGGGTTTGAGTCCTTCAGTTCTTGCTAAAACCTACCAGGTCCTTTCTAGGAGACTCTAGTTTAAGTTTTGGCAAATCCTGTTGCTCAAAATTAGTTTTGGAGCCTGGCTCTGGGAAGATTAATCCATCCCAAACCAACCAGAGCACAGGTGACTCCACAGAGACAGTGCTGCACTAATGCCATGTTTCTGGTGCTGAATTCAGCGTTTTACACTGCATTGGGGAGCTCAGAGACAGCTCCTTCCTTCCACTTCCCTGAGCAATTTCATTAACAGGAGTGGGAAAAAAAAAAATCTCTGAACAAGCCAGCTCGTAGTGAGGCAGAAGAATTAGAACAGTGAGTCACACTTTTCCATGCCCAGGCTCTGGACTGAGCTGTCCTGACTGAGGGCCTGATCCCCTCCCAGAGAAGGTCTGGTATGTTGCCATATTCCCCAGTAAAACACTGTGTGGGAAAAACAATTCATCACCCCAACTTCAGCATTTCAGAGACCAGGCTGCGAGTTCACAGCCCAGCTGCAGTCAGCACTTAAAGCTTATTTTGTTCCCCCTGCCCTTTCCCAGTTTCTGCTCCAGCACAGCAGTTTGCTGTGTCATTTTCCTCCCCAAGTGCTTTCTCCTTCCCCTTGGGCTGCTGCCTTCTTGTTGGCATCAGGGAATTTTTTCCATTGACATCTGGGCTGAGCAGTTCATTAATGTTCACAGCACCCGTTTGGAAGCAGTCACGGACTCCTAGGAGGTGTCCCTGGGAGGGAAAAGGCTGGACATCTGTACAAAGCAGCTCCATCACAGCCTGCAAGTCCTGCCACCAGACTTAGGCTTTTTACCTCGAGAGATTCAGTTTATTTATACTCTAAACAAGGAGTTACTATTTGCCCATTAAAGAATTTTAACACTCTGAGGTTACTCCTTTTAGTTTTAGTTTTAGTTTTAGTTTTTATTTGTCACATAGCAGTGAAGGAAAGCTGTGCTCCTCTAGCCTGCAAACCTCTGAAATGTCCCAAACCACCATCTGTCATTAAAATGTAGTGCAAAAATTCTGATTTTATTTCATCTTCTGCATTGCTCAGCATTTTAATTTGACCTGTATGGTGGAATTCTCCTAAGTTTTCCCTAGGCTTCCATGGTTCTGAATATTAGAGAAAAAAAAAAGTTAATTTAATTATATTTAGTAAATTATTACATTTAATTACTTTAATATTACTCTTCTAAAGATCCTGTTGCTTTTTAACCTGCCTTCTTGCAGAACCCCAAGCCTGGGGCAGTGCAGGATGCCAGAGGCTGCTCTGGAGCATTTCTTCTCTGTGGGTGTTGGTCTTCCCTTGAGCCCTTCTGCTTTCCAGCAGTTGTGTTGAGACAATCTCTTCTACAATTTCTTGCAATGCTTTATTTTAATATATCTTCCCTTGTCACTGCAGGGCTGAATCCAGCCTCCTGGTAAGTGATATCTAAATCACTGCTGCAAGGAGAGGATGAAATATGGGCGCAGGAGAGGGGAAACAAGGGATGTGACTGAGGAGGAAAAAGTCACAGAGCAAGAAGAAATATGGACAGGGTGTGTAAAATGGGCTGTGTTCCTCACGGCTGCTGTCAGTGCCGTGGCTCAGGTGTGGTGCAGGACGTGAGGGTGTGGACATGGATCCCATGGAACAGCGAGAGGATCCGATGGGAGCGCCTGGCTCTGCTGGGCATGTGCACGTACACAGCAACTCAGGTGACACTGCACACACAGGGACACTCTGAAACCAGCTGGAAATCCACATTTGTTCGTGCTCAGCATTGATATTCCTGTACGTGGCTGGAGCAGTGTCAGGGACTCTTCACTGTGGGTGTGCTCGTGGTGACTGCTCAGCCTGGTGCATTTGGGTCTTTGAAAGGGGACAAAGAGGAGCAGCATGGATAGGTTGCCTGTTAACATCATCTACTTCATCCCCTGGTTTTGGGACTAGACTGCCACCAGCACATCAAATGCAGTGCTGGTTGAGTGTTAAATAAAACAAGTTTCTGTGACAAGCAAAAGTTTGCTCCATTGAGCCCGAGCCCTGGGCAGCCCGTGCTGAGGGACTCAGTGCAAGCACTTTGCTGCTGCTGCAAAACACACCTTGTACAGAATTGAAGAGCATCCTGAGTATATTTTTCTGCCTTCTGTATTCCCAGGGGACAGCTAGCTCTAAACTCACTGTGGTGGTAGCAGCTTTCTCCTAACTTCAACTTGAATCATCAGCTTTGTTTGTTCCTGTGCCAGCCTTGTCCCTGAGCCCAGGCAGCTCTCCTCCCTCTCTCCTCTCCTTCTCTCCCATGTTTGTGGAGGATGATGGTATCTCTGCTGCTCCCTGTTCCATGAGGCTGAGCACACCAGCCCCTCTCCAGCTCCCCAGCTCTCTCCCCAGCCCTTTGCTGCCCAGCTTCCCCCGTTTCCATCCCAGCTGAACACGGGTGGCCAGACCCAAACAAAGTGTCCAGATAAGATCTCCCCGGGGCCCTGCACAATGGAAACTTCTGCTAAGCCCAGCCAAGGCATCTGCTGAGGGCTGAGAGTCTTATTCCTGCAGGATGAGATTTTCCTTTGAAATCCGTGTTGCTGCTACCAGTGTTCAGCTACCATAAGTGTTGTTTATTCAAAACCATATTAACCATTGGCTTTTTGCATTTCAATACAACTTCATTTTTTACTTGGCAATTTACAGACCCATCTGAAATCAATCTAAATGCCAGCCTTTATCAGATCTCTGCAACACTCAGTATTGCCTCTTGTCAAGAAAATCTTTTCCCAGGAGTCCACTTGAACCAGGAATAAGTCTTTTGCTTCTCACACCTTGCCAGGTTGCCAAAAATAGATATTCTAAACCTAAGTTCCTATGCTTTTTGTGCTGCCTTCCTGCATAGACAACCCCATCAGAGGCCAAATCACCCTGGGACTGACTTGCCAGCTTGCCAAAAATAGATATTCTAGGTCTAAGTCTCCTGGAACCCCCATTCCTGTGCTCTGTGTGCTGCCTTCCTGCTCAGGAAGTCACATCAGCCTTCTGCCAAGATTCTTCAGTAATTCTCACTAATTTTTAAAAAGCTTGTTTACCTCATGGGGTCCCCACTGGCTCGACTTTTGCGGGGCACCATTTTTAGAGCAGATGGGGTGAGGGGGGGTTGAAAAGCAGCATCCAGAGGCCAAGTGAGCACTCAGGGGGCGGCTCAGTGGTGTTGCCTTGTTTCTAACAAGAAAGCTGGCAGCTGGGTGCTGCTTGCAAGGAGCAGGAGCAAAGGGATGGCTGCCCATGGCCCAGGGAGGCTGAGCACGAGAGGCGTGTCCCCTTGGCTGCGGATTTTATATAAGGGCCGTGCTTTCATCTCAGCTCTGGGGAGAAAAGGGACAGCGCAGAGTCTCGAGGAGTCCAGAGGAGCCTGAGTGGAGCCAAGAGCCCATCCCAGCTGGCTGCAGCTGAGTCAGGTAACATCCTCCACGTGCAGGTTGTGTGGTGGCAGGGTGACAGCTGCAGGGGCAGGTCCCCACGCTGGAAGTGCTTGACTGCTTTGGTTGGAGGTTGTGCTGGGCACCAAGCTCCTGATCACCTCGCTATGTCTGCTATGGCATAATTAAATTTGTGTTAGTAGTTATTAAGTTATAACTTCTAGCTGGCTTATTTTTATCACTTGTGCTTTAGTTTATTGCTTTTGAAAGGTAGAAGGAGCACAGAGAGTCCTCAGATGCTTCCCTTGGCAAAGCCCCTCACCAAAAGACCTGTAACTGTGTATTGCAGGGCTACAGAAATAGCTTAAACATCAGGTTTGGCTTCTTTGTGTGAACATTTTGGGCCACTCATAAGGGATGAGGAAAGGGCTTTTATTGACCCACATGTGCAGCCTGTCCATGTGTGTGGACATGAAGAAGGTTCTGTTGCTCTGGGCTTGAGCAGAGTCTCCTTTGATCCAGATAAAGAGTAAAGGAGGGATTCCTTTCTTGACTTCTTTCCTCATAAAGACATTGGGGTCGCTTCTGAGAGTTTTTTGCCTCACTGTCCCCTCTGATGTCTCCCTTGCCAGCAGGGGAATCTTCTGGAGATGATGGTTTTGAAGCTTTTTGGAATCATCTTTTTCTGTGGCCTCCTCCCACCCTCGCAGGAAGTCTTGTCTGGGCTGTCCTGCGCTGTCAGCCCGCAGGCAATGCAGAACGGTAACTACAAAAAACACCTCAAAGTTGTGTCTGCTTTGAAAGCTCTGTGTAAAGTAAAACTTTCTGAGTTTTACTCCCCATTATCTTTATTTCATAATTCCTCAGGGCTGCAGACTTTGCTCAGAGCCCCTGAGAGCCATCACCAGATTCATGGGTCAGGGAAATCTCTGCTCCAGAACTGGGGCACGTTTCAGCTCCAAGCAGCCACACAGAATTTCAGGGCTAGATCTGGATTATTTCCTCTTTTTTTCTCAGTTTCTCATTTCCATATTGGAGCAGCTGATATTTGACAAACAGCTGCTCTGAAGTAGCAGACATAATAATATTTGCAATGTTCAGGCTTGTTTCAAGTTGTTTCTACGAAAAAACTCCAAAAGCCGAAAGCAAAAATAAACAGGCAAAAATCAACAAGTAAAAACCTCTTTGACAAAGGGGAAATGAGCTGTGAGTGGGAGCCCAGCCTCTGAGTGGGGTCCTGCTGCCCCTGGCAGTGCACAGCCAAGCTGTGATGTTTGAATTGGAGTCTGGGATGCTTTCCACTGCTGCCCCTCCTGTTCACTTCACCAAGGGCAGCTTTGGTTTATTGCACCAAAGTTGTAAAATGCCACCCCTGTGTTATTTTACTGCATGGGGACAGCTGATGTCTCTCCATGAGGAGTTCTGGGGAGGGGAGGGGCTTTGCTGTGCCAGGCTGGATGTGCCTGAGGGGGACAGGTCACTGCTGCCCGTGCTGGTCCTCACACACAGATGTTTTCCAGTTCTCTCAGATGCCATAATTCATAATGGGCTCATCCAGCAGCACCTGCAGGGTCTCGTGGTTCCCAACATCATGGGTGAAGGGAGTCAGCTGAACTCTCCCACCAGCATCACGGAGTAAGTGCTTCACTGAGTTCCCCTTCAGCATCCGTTCTGAGCAAGGCGGGCTGAGCTGTCCCTGGCATGGCTGGCCTGGGCTGTTATCCTGGTCTTATTGTGGTACTGAAAATCTGACCCAGTAATGTTGTCAGTGTGGTCACAGCGTGGGTGGCAAGGGACCCTGCAGGTTGTGGGTGCAGAGTGACAGCTCTGGTGGTGCTGTTAATGCCTGGCAGCACTGAGAGAGGGAAAAGGCACCACGGAGGGAAAAAGCAGACAGCTCTCCAAAGTCAGCTTCCACCCCAGCCTGCCCTAGGCTGCCTCTTGCAGTCAGCTGTCTCTTATCCTTGTACCTCCAGCTGGAAGTGGCAGGGGTGCTGTGGGTGCTGTAGGTCCTCCCTGGGTGCAGCTGCTCAGCTGCTGGAAGGTGTTTTTAGTTTGTGCCAGCCTTTGCTGTTGTTCACAGCCTGCACCTGATCAAGGTCCGGGTGCCCAGGCTGTCGGTGGTGCTGCTGCCAGGGATCGGGGTCCAGCTGACCATCGGGGCCAAGCTGCAGCTCAGAGGCAACTGGTGAGTGGGGGATTCAGGCAGGGAAAGCCCTGCCCTGACATATTTTGCATCTCTTAAGGATTTTGAAGTGTTTCTTACCTATAATAAAGTCACAGAGCAAAACAGACACCGAAAACGACCTGTGGCATTGGCAATAGCCTGCTGGAAATGGAGAAGTCTGTTTCTCCTGGCTTTGGTGAGTTTCTGTGCGTAGAGGCTGAGAGATGCAATAATCCCGTTTGCTTTTTTTGCAGCTTGGTTGGCCTGCTCTCAGAACTCATTGATATCTTAGTGGAGGTGAACATTACTGCAAACATTAAATGCACGAATTTTGAATCTGGCACGTTCCAGGTTGTCACTGAAGACTGCCTCTGCATTCTTGGGGCCATAAAGATCAAGGTCCTTTCTGGGTAAGTGCCTGTGGATTTACGTTTTCGTTATGTGCAATCCTCTTCTCTTTATTAATATGGACAGTCTGCCAGGACACAGAGGTGCTCGCTGGTACAGAGCCAGGCCTCAGGGATGGAATTTCTTTCCTATTGCCAGTGCCAATTGCATCAGTGGAATGAGGCTTAATTTGCCCAGCTTGCCTGTGGAAATTTTAAGGTCTGAAGCATGAGGTTTGGTACCTTTCCCAACACACTTTCTCTAGACTTAGCTAGAGAATTGATATCCAAAGGGTAGGAGTAATAGGGCTGGGAGAATTCCAGGAAAACGGGACCATTACTTTCCCTGGTTCTGTGCTCCGACTTTGGCTGCTGTCCCAGGAGGATGCCTGGCATGTGGAGTTTCCCTCTGATTGCTGTGGCTGTGTGTAATTCCATGCAAATGTGCCATCTCTTGCTCAGTCTTATTAAATTCTTGACAGCAAGGATTGGCTGACTTCATGTATTGATGAACTCAGCAGTACATTGATAATGGGAAATATTTTCTTCTATTGCTTTTGAATTACTCACTTTTCGGGTTCATCGAAATCCTCCTAATTAATTTTTGCATTATTCATTATATTTCAATCAGTGCAGCAGCTGCTTTGAAAAATGCTGTGTGAGTGAACAGAGGAGCACGACTCACCTGCTCTGGGGGTCATGGTTTAATTTTTAGCAGGATTAATGTGATGGTTTGCAGGAAGTGAACTCCTAGAGGGCCAAGGGAAGTGTAAATATACACAAATGACTTCATGGCAGCTCCTCAGATCCATTTGTAGGCAGAATTTGGGCATAAATAACAGGTGCTCTATGAATTCCTGCTGTCTGTGTCTTGCCAACTCAACAGTCCAGAAATATATTGATTATCAGACAAAACTGCCTCTGTGCTGCTGCAGGCATCACAGGTCCTGAGTGAGTTGTTCAGCAGCAGTGTGGAAATGTCACACAGCAGATTTCTCCTCTTGTTATTCCAGATGCAAATTGTTTGTTCCCAGTAACTAACATGAAGATATTTCCTAACAGCTCCCTCTTCCCTTAACTACAGCACTGATTTAAATACCTGAGGGAGATACCAAGCACAAGGTTAGACTGTGACAGGCTCACTCTTTTCATGCAGTGAAAGCTCCCTGAGAGCTGAAGGAATATTTTCCTCACAGAAAGGGTTGTCAAGCACTGGAACAGGCTGCCCAGGGATGTGGTAGGGACACCACCCCTGGAAGTGCTAAAAAATGTGACTATGGCACCTGAGGACGTGGTTTAGTGGGGAACCTGGTGGTGGTGCAGAGCTGATGGTTGGACTTGATAATTTTGGGCGTGTTTTCCAGTCTTAATGATTCTGTGATTCTCAGCAATGAGTGAAATTCTCTCCTCAGTGGATAAGTGGCTCTTTTTTACCTCCAGCCCCTGCTCTGGTGAGCATCAGCCACAGCACTGGCCCTGAAGGGATGACTGAGGGTGTAGGAGAATGTAAAATGAAGGCTGGAGATCTTTTTGTCTCCTGTCCTGGAGTTTTGTTTGTGCTGATTTGGAGGTTTTTTCTTTCTTTTCCAGCTTGCTCACCCTGTCAGTGAACGAGCTGGTTCTTCGCCAGCTGACAGCGACTCTGCCCGCTTTGGTACGGCTGAGGATTGTCCTCCTGTCACAGCTGAAGCACAGAAACACTGGGGAAAACTGGTTACAGCAAGATGCACTGTCTCTGTGCTGCTGTCCCACATCACTGCCATGGCCCGTGGGGCTGGGCTGTCCACAGGGCTGCTGCCTGTGGGGCGAAGCCCCAGATCCAAACATTTCCCTTCAGTGTGGTCCCACCGCTCCAGGGATGCTGCGCTGCCCCAAGTCTTTCACAGCATCCCAGCTGTGTCTATTGCCATGCAGCTCTTTCCCTGGTGGGGAAAGGAGAGCCTCTGGGCAGGCTGTGGGTGATGGTGGTGAGGGGGTTGGGCAGTCCCATCTCTGCTTTGTGTTGCAGCTCTGTCCCGTGGTCGATATCGTGATGAACCTTGTGAACATCCATCTGCTGAGCACTCTCAATGGTGCGTTGCTTGTGGAGGCTGAGGCACTGCTGCCCTGTGTTTCCCACAGTGGGAACAAGACCCATTTCCCACATCAAGTCCCTCAGCATCAGCAGAAGTCCAGCACTTCTGCAGGGCTGTTGGTGAGCCTGGAATTCACACCCCAGCATTCCAGTGAACTGCTCCCACCTTGGCCCTCCTTATTCCACTTTTATGCATCACCTTTGGATTTTTCTTATTGTCTTTGATGCTCTTTTTGTGCTATATCCTAAAGGCAGATCCCACCAAGCTGAACTGGGGATGTTCTGGCCTTTTGGAGTAGCAGCAAGCACCCCTCAGCCCTGAATGCTTGGGCCTGTTTGTGGTTTGGGGGCTGGTGGCCCTTGGGGTCAGGGGAGGTTGTGTTGCTGCTGATTTCCTGGTGCTGTAATGATCCTTTTCCTGTGCGTAGCGGTGATCCCGGTGGGCACAGCAGGAACAATCCACTACCAGCTGGCCAGCATCCCCTACACCTCTGGCAAGTTCCTTGGGCTGGATTTAGACGTAAGTTAATGCTGGGCAGCAGGACCCTGGGAGCGTGGCTGTGCATTCCTCATCCCATGGGAGCTGGAGAATCCCACGAGAAGCTGGGCTAATGATTTGTCCTGGAAATGCAGCTCCTAAGTGCTTAGGTCTTTATCCAAATCACCACTAAGTGATTGTTTGGGCTTTTCTTCTCTTGGCTCTTTATGCCAACCTACCCTGAGTCTGCTCGAGGCTGTGTCTGTTGGATGTAGCTGCTGGGATGAGCAGTTCTCCTTCTCATGAGATGAGCAGTTCTCCTTGTCTGCCTTGCCCTGCAGACCTGCTGTTGGTGCTTTTGCCTTTGCTGTTCAGTCTCTGCAATGGGTATAATGATAAGCCAGGCTAATGGATGCATTTTTTTACTTCTGTCTCACTGTGAGGGAAAAAACCCCAAACAGCAAAAAGCAAACTACTTGCTAACAGGAGAGCTTAAAAAGGCAAGCAGCTGGACAGAAGCCAGTGGGGGAAAAAAAAACCCAGCAAAAAGCAAACTACTTGCTAACAGAGCTTAAAAAAGCAAGTTGCTTAAAAAAGCAAGAAGCCAGTGGGACGTGAGCACTGAAAAGGAGCAGGGGCTGATAGCAAACACTGCAGCCTGTGAAACCCATGCTGCTGTACTAACTTTGGTGAAATGACTTCATTGGGAGGAGCCTTTGCCCCAACCCCCCCGATGGTCAGAATCAGTCTCCTTAGCAAAAAGTCGGTGTCAGTGTGGGTGTCTGTGGAGCTGGAGGGGGATCAGTGTGTGCAGCACCATCACCCCTCGGTGCTTGGAATGAGACCTCAGGGATGAAGTGAAGCAGAGATTTGTGATTTGGACTGTGTGTTATTAGCTAATAGCACCTCAGTTATGCAGGCTCGCCTTTGCCAGCTCCTGCCATCTATGAAAAAACAGAGGGAGCTGCTCGAGTCCGGTGCTTTCCCGAAGCTCCGAGGAGATGAGGAGGGAGGGATGTTCAGCTGGCACCGGCTGCTCTCCTGAGAGATCTGACCGTGCCTCGAGGCCTTGAGGGCTGATGTCTGTGTCACCTGTCTTTGCAGGGCGTGGTGAAGCAGGTGGGAGGCAGCACCATCCCTCACGACTCGTCCCCCTCTGCTTTGCCTCCTCTGATGGACCGGCTCCTGCTCCTGGTGATGCGCCAGAGCTTCCTCAACGCAGTCCTGTCCCTGCTGCTCCAGCTGCCCCCACAGACCTTCCCCTGCACGCCAGAGGTTGTGAGTACAGCCGGGCTGTGTTCCAGCTGCAGCGAGTGACAAGGGACGGGCAGCAGCAGCAGGGAGGGCTGTTTGTGCCCGTCCCTGGCTGTGAGCACTGTGTGTGCAGCACTGCCTCCCTCCTGCCTTCTCAGAGAGCTCTAACAGCCCCTGCACTGCCCGGCTCTGCTCTTGGCTCTGAGGACACCCCCGGGGACACCAGCTGAGAGCAGCTGTGTTCTGGTTGTGCCATGGACTCCTGCAGGCTGTGAGCCTTTCAAGGAGTCTGCAAAGTGCCACCAAGAAAAGACATTGCATGTCTGCAGTGCCATTCCCTGGGTGTTGGCATTTCCTGTGCCTCTGATCTCTACTCCCAATGGGAAATGTTTAAGGTCCACACATGGCAGGTGTTGAAAGCCTCTGGGGGATACCACTGTTATATGTACCTCCTCAAGCCAGGTCTCATAAGCTCTTGGAGGTATATAGTACACTTAAGATAGCTTAGCTACTTTTGGAGGCATAAAAATTAGCAGGACGGTTTTTGTTGCAGTGTTGGAAACAAAGAGGTTTAATAAAAGGCAAAATAACAGATAGAAAAACTGATCTAGGTGCAAGAGGCTCTCTTGCCCCTGATAAAACACTTCACAAAAGCGACTAGTTTTTTTTTTGTTCACTTATTTTCTAGTAAATTGCCCACGTGGGACTTTTTGGCTTCTGCCCAATTAGCTATCCTTAAGTCTGAGGTGGTCTTCAAGGTCTTATGAGAGGTCTTTTCACCTAATCGACGAGAGAAACTTCTGGGCTTCTTTCTTTTTTAGGGGGACAAGGATAGTTTTGCCACTCCATCAACACGGGATACATTCCTACACATCACCTTCCACAGCTGGGTGCCATCACCTTAACAACTCCCAGGAATCACCCAGACAGCTGGGGAGCAGTGGAGAGAGTGGGGGGCTGGGGGTGCTGAGTGGTGGGGTGGCCCTGGCAGGATGGGTGCTGTTGGAATCGTCTGGAGGGCTCACTGGGGCTGCTGGTGCTTCTGTTCCCTCAGTTCTCGGGCGCCAGCCGCCTGCGCGAGGCCGTGCGGACCATCGCTCCTGCTGGGGTGAGGAACTTCTTCTGCCACAAGGGTTTGTGTAAAGCTCTCCAGGACACACCTGCCTGTGCCATCATGCCCCTGCCAAAGGTCCCCAGTCTTCTGCTCCCCTCCTCTTGCACCAGCATGGCCTGAGCCTGTCCTGCTGCCCGGCCAGCTGATGGGAGTGGGAGAAGGGGCTGGGGTTTGCACAGCCCTGCCCAGTACCTGCTCTCCTGTGTGCCATTGTCTGTTCTGCCTTCTCCTGCTCCCTGACCAGGGGAAAGCCTTCTCTCAGCCTGTAGCCATTGACACAGAAAGCTGATAAATATCTCCTGTTTCCTTGTCTGGTGTATCCCATTTCTTGGGCACCCTCTAGCACCCGCAGCCCCCTCTGTGTCCACCTTGCCTTCCTCATCCCTTCTGCCCTCAGCATGGAGAGCTGATCCGTGCCAGACCTATTTGCTCTGTAAATTTGGCTTGTCCAGGGTGTGTGTGTGACCTTGGGGAGGCCCTGTGGAGCTATGGGGCTGTGAGAGCCTGCCGAGGACTGCCAGTCCCCTGCCTGGCTGGTGTGTGGGGTGCCAGCAGCCACCTCCATGCGTCCCCAATTCCCACAGTGCTCCGCCTGCAGTGGGACCAGTCCTCTGAGCATCAAACTGGTGTTGAGAGGGAACCCGCTCATCCTCTTGGAAGAAAACAAAGCCAGTGTCAAGCTTTCAGTCCTGATTCAGCTGTTCAGTAACCACTTAGATGGATCCATCCTCAACTTCCTGCTGCTGAAGGCTGTAAGTGTGGCTGGAGCTGCCTCCGAGGGCTGCAGCGTGGTGGCTGGGAGTGCTGAGTGAGTGGTGGCTGGGATGGGGATGTTTCCATCTGCTGATCCTCTCCCTCTCTGCTTGCAGGACCTTGCTCTGAACGTCCGTGTGTCGATTGTTGGGGGCAGGCTGGTGCTGCAGCTGGCCTTGGGCAGGTGAGCTGTCCCCTCACGCAGGTGGGGACATTCTCTGTGCTGCAATGTTAGCTCTGGGGCTGCTGCCTTGACATGTTTTCCATGTCTGTAAACCAGACATTTCATCTGAATGTGAGAATTTCATGCCTGACTGATGGCATAAGGTGGATGGGGTAGTTCAGGAAGGATTGCAGCAGTTGGAAAGTTTTAAGAGGCTGGAGGAAAAGTGTGTCAGTTTTATAACAAGGAGGAATGAGGTAACCTGAATAATTGTAAGACTGTCAGCTTGACTTTGATCCTGGGCAGTGGTTCGAAATGCCTGATATTGGACATGAATGATAAAGCAGTAAAGGAAAGTGCTGTCATTAATGCCAGTCAAGGCATGATTAAAGTTTGGAGAGCATTCCTTATAGCGGGAGGTTTGAGGATTTGGGGCCATTTAGCTTGTCAAAGAGCTGGATTTAGAAGCAAAATTGGCATAGCTTGTATGCAGCGATATAGGGAATAGAAATGCCTCAAAAGGCTTTTAATTCAATAGACAAGGGTATGACAAGATCCAATAGAAGTAGAAAAGAGAAATTGAAAGTGGAAATAAAGCATCCATTTTAGGTATGGATAGTGGTGTGATTGCAGTGATAGATGAGGAGCTGTAGCAAATTCACCAGACTGTGTGCTTTTCCATAGAACCACAGAATGGTTTGGGTTGGAAGGGATCTTAAAGATCATCCAGTTCCAGCCCCCCTGCCACGGGGTTCCAGCAGCTCTGCTCCCAGCTGGCCAGGAGCTGTCTTCTTCCTGAAAGGGAAGGGAGGGAGAGGGAAGGCGCAGCCAGGAGCTGTGTCTGCCTGGCTGCAGTGCTGCATCATTGACAAGCAAATTAAAATTAGGTTAAGCTTTGATTTTCCTATTTTCTTTTCTCTCTTGCAAGTGTGCCAGCCCCGGTTTTTCATGTCACAATGCAGGTGTCCCTTTGTGGGTCTCTGCCCAGGGGCTGAGTGTGCCTGGAGGTGGCTGGGTCTGGCTGTGAGCTCTGGTCAGTGCCTTGTGTCTGACCTGCTGTTTGCTCTCCTTTCCCTGCAGCACTTCCCTCTCCTTGGAGTCTTCTGATGTTGGCATCAGTAATGTAAGTCTCTAACATTAGTCTGGGCTTTACTGGGCAGGGAGAGCAGCCAAGCATGATGCCCTGTGGCTCTTGGGGAGGGAGGGAGCCAGGCAGTGGCTGTGGGATGCTGTGATGGATTACCCCTGCTGGTGGTCAGAGCTGTTAGCTGCTCTGTGGTGTAGGCTGTAGCAATTCCTCTGTTGCTGGGGTTTCTTTTTCCCTTCTGCCTTTTCTAATAAAGAAAATGTAAAGCTGAAATCTGTTTGTTTATTCACCTCTGCTTGGGCAAAGCTCACACTGAGCTGCAGCAGAAGTGTCACGAGGCAGAAGTTTTTCTAAAGGAAGGACTGAATACAAATCGAAGAAGAAAAGTAGATTCACTTCACAGAGAAGAGGGATTGTTCTTTTGCTGTGTCAGTGGGCAGTGGTTTGCAGTCCCAGGGGTCCTGCTTGCTGCTGGCATGGGCCAGGCAGTGCTGCTCACATGGCTGTTCCTTCTCTGATTCAGATCTCCACCCTGAAGCCCCACTGCAGCAGTTTGCTTGTGGAAACATTCATGCCTGTGATCAATGGTAAGGTGACCTGGATGGTGGCTGTAATGCTGGGAGCACTTGGAGCTCTGGACAAGGAGGGAAGAGGGGGTCATGTGTGTGTGTGCATGTGTGTCTGTGTGTGTGGGTGTCTGTGTGTGTGTGTGGGTGTGTATGTGCATGTGTGTCTGTGTGTGTGTGTATGGGTGTGTGTGGGTGTATGTGAGTGGGTGTGGCTGTGGGTTTGGAAGACATACAAGGAATGCTGGAGCCATTTAAACCCTGAAATCCCCATTTTGAGGATGTAGTTAGAAGCCCAACCTTATATTTGCACCATCCCACCCCAGCATCACTTCTGGCAACAGCCAGTGCTGGAGAACCTCAGGAAAGCCAAGCACACAGCGCTGGCCCCGAGAAGCTCTGCTCCTGTGCCCTCCCTGGAGCAGCTCTGCTGTGGGCTGAGCTGGCTCAGCATGTGAGGTCCTGTGTGTCCCCTGCAGGTGCCCTGAGCATGGGGATCCCGCTGCCCAAGGTGCTGCGCATCCCCTTGGTGAATGTGGATTTTCAGATAAAAGCGGTGAGTGAACGGCTGCTCCCTCCTGTAAGGCTCCAGGCTGTTCACAGGGCCCTGCCAGTGCTGGCTGTGTGTGCAAGGGCTGGAGAATTCACTCCCTGAAAGTCTGAAAGGGCTGCTCTTCCTGGCCAGGGAATGTCCTGAGGATGTGATGCCCACACAAGGGGTGGGCGCAGCTGCACCGTGAGCAGTGCTCAGGCACTGGGCAGGTTCCTGTTCCCTGCCCAGGCCCTTTTCTTTCTGAGGAACTCAGTGGGAGCAGCTCTGATGTGCATCCAGTGTTCAGGCAAGCCCTCTCCAGTGGCACCATTCAAAGAATCTTGAATTGCCTCAAATTCCAGCCCTGTCCACCCTGGAGCTGTCCTGGAGTAGCCAGGATATTCCCCAACACTTCCAAAGAGTTCTGTGCCCCCTTACTACAAACTGGACGTGAGGACTTTTGCAGGAGGGTTCTGTCTTTGCTGTGTGCTGTGAACCAACATCCCTTGACGGGAGATAATGTGTTTGTGTTTCTCCCTGCCCTCCTCCAGGGCCTGATCCTGTTTCTGGTGTGAGCTGTGCAGCCTGAGGCACGGAGAGGACTGTGGGGGCAGAGAGAGGAAGAGAGCAGCAAGAATGGAATGCCAGGACCAGCATTATCTGCTTTTATTTACTAAATTTGATTCAAGATTCTTGATAATATTTAAGACTTTTTAAAGTGAATTGGCTTGTGTGAGTACAGTTTGACACTTGCAAACCTGACTGGCAGCTCTATGTACAAATATTTATTTGGAGAAGTTGGTGTGATTTTGGGGTCACAGTCACAACAGTTGAATGTGGTGCTGCAGTGGAATTGGGAAATTTGTTCTGAGGTGAAATTTTTCCTGATAGAATGAAAAAGTGAATTTGTTGCATGTGGCTTCTGAAGTGAATCTTCCCATCCTTGTCCAGGAGGATGTGAAGTGCTGAGTGGGAGCTCAGCATACATTTGTCATGTAATTCTTTTAATAAATGTTCCTACTTTTTTAGTGCTTGGAATGAGGTTCTGGTTTCTGATGCTTCTCAGGGTGAGCTTCTGTCCTGCCTCCACTCTGAAATCTTGTTCCTTTGTGACAATCAATATTTTGAGTTTGGGTTTGAAAAGTCTTCCCACTAGAACTTCCTGAGAAAAAAATTTGAACTTTCAGTGGCTCCTCCTGGCCTGATAACCTGCTGACCAAATGCTAATCCACAAGCAGAAATCAAAATTAAATCGAATTTCCAAAGGTCATGAAGCATTTCCTAATAGAATCTGGAGGGAAAACTTCCTTACCAGAGGACTGAGAGGTCTGAAAGCCCTGGAGAGCACTGGTGTGCCTGCCAGAGCCATGTCTGCTTAGGCTGATGTCACAGCCTGTTGGTCTCTGCACGTCACAGTGACAAGAATCCCAGCATTTTGGATTTTAAAAAGCCCAAATTATTCTGTGTTAAAAAAAAAATTACAAATCTCAGCTTTTAAATGGCCTCTCCAACACCATTTTTTCCCCAGCACTGGATGATATTACCAGTGTGTGTGACTTACTCCTTGTGTCCCCAGAGGTTGTGGCAGTCTGGCACTGACCAGGTGAGGGATGGGGCAATATTCCACCCTGCATTTCTGCCTGAAGGTAGGAGCAGCTCAGTATCTGTGGGGCCAAACCTGTGGCTGCTGCATGAGCTCACAGCATCCCTGTGAGATGCTGCAGAGGAATCACTGAGCACGGCAGGGGAGGTGCTGGACCCATCAGGGATCCCTCTCTGTGTGAACTGGCCAGCAACCTCCTGAGCTGTTCCAGACACAAACCTGGTGTCACACACTGCCACCACATGGGCTGCCCTGCCTTGTGTCCAGCAGAAAGGCCTTGGGTGGGCTGGAGTGCATGCTGATGTTGAAGATGGGTGTCCTGGTGAGTACAAACAGCTCTTTTGCTTCCCAGCGTGGTGCAGGCTGGTGCTGCCTGTGGCACTGTGCTCCCCAGAGACCGTTCAGCTGCTGGTGACACAAGCCTTGTCCTGTCCCTGGGCAGAAGGGACACTCCTGTGTGGTGACACTGGAGCACTGGGCTGGGTCCCATCACCAGCTGAACCCCTGTGGAGTGAGCTGCCAGCAAGAGTGAACGCTGTGGAGCTTTGGAACCTGCTCAGGAGCCAGGAGCAGGGAGCTCAGATCCCACTGCTCATGTTCTCTGACACCAGCACGCCCCTGGAGCTGGCAGAGCAGCTCTGGGCTCTGTGGGACCCTGTTACCTGGAGGATGGCATGAGTGACAGCTCCCCAGCAACCTGTGCTGGCATCTGCTTTGTGCCACTTCAGGGCTCCTGCACTGCTGGGACTTGGTGTCTCCATCCATCCTTTTTGCCCACAGGTGGCAGAACAGGCTGTGTTGATACAAGGTTTTGTTCTGGCTCCTGAGCAAACACCTTCTGGACAGTGAGTAAAGTTCAGGGCCTCTTTTCATTCCCATTTGGCCATCACTTCTGTGTGTATTCTGCTCTACTGGGAGGCATTAATTTCTCTGGCACATTGCAGAGGTCTCTGTGATCTGGCACTTTCCCAGGCCTCTGCTTGTCTTGAGAAAGAAAACAGTGTGGTGAGAGCGTGTGATGAGAGGCTGCTCTGCATGGAGCGCTGGCACGGCGAGCCCAGGGCCACAGAGGAGTGGAAAAGTCACCTTGTCCCCCTGGAAAAGGCTTTTCCTCTCGGGGTCTGGCCTCCATCGTGCTGCTCATCACACAGGACTGAGGGGGAAGCAGCAGAGGAGCCTTTTCCAAAGGGAAAGGCAGCATCTTCCCGGTGTTACTTGTCACTTCTGCAACTTGTACATCTAGTGCTCTGAATTTCTACTGGCTTCAGGAGTATATCCAGAGCAGGAAACTGCAATCCAGAACCCTTAACAGCTGGGATAATCCTGTTCAGGAAAGTTTCTTTAACACTGGAACCCTGACAGGCTGGAAATCTTTTGCTGGGCGAGCAGCAGGAGGGGTTGCCAGGGACTGGCTGTGCTGCTGGGGTTTGTTGGAGCTCTCTGGCTCTTGCTCCAGCAATGCCCCTGGCAAAAGCTTCATCCCTCTGCTGTTTTGTGGGGGCTGGAGAAGGGGCTCGTTCCCCCTGCTCTGGGGTTTGAGCCATCTGGCTGGGGTGTGCTGCTCCATGTGCCGGCAGTGAGGGAAGCTGGGGGTCACCAGGCAGCTCCTCCTGCAGGACTGCCCAGGAAAGTGATGGATTCTGTGTTTGCCAAGGGGACTAATGCAAACAATTTTTTCAGCATTCCTTTTCCCTGGCTGTGCTGGGGCTCTCAGTGAATGGGGTGTCTGGAGGGAGAAGCAGAAGACCCTCATTCTCCAGCATGAGGCAGCTCTAAGCTGTGGCTATTCCCAGGTGGGGCTGGCAGTTGTGGATGCAGCTCCGGAGACTCCAGCCCTGCACTGGAGAGGCAAAGTCATGCAGTAAAGCTTGGAGCCAGAATATTCCCTGCCAAAGAAATGCATCTTTTCACTACTGTAGCTTATTCCTTTTGGGAAACTGGTTTAACATATATTAGTCAAAGAATAATGGTTGCAGCTCTACCAGGAAGCTTTTCTTCAGAGCTGTTCCTGCTATGGCCAACCTCAGGCATTAACATCATTAGTCAGGTCCCCACTCTGGGCATATAAACCTTCAGGGTTCTTTACTCCTTGCAGTAAATCAACCTGGCTTGTTTTGTTTGCTTTTCCTATTTCTGAGCCTTTGAAATAGAAGGTTTTGAAGTGCTTTCCAGCAGCTTCAGAGGCTAGAAATGATGGGTATAGTTGTAGCAAGTGAAAGAAGATGTAGATATAATTAATAAGGTTTCGTGGTGAAATGAAGCATCACCATGGGAGAGCTGGGGTGGGAGCTGCATGGTCAGGGATGAGGATGCTCCTCCTGGGCTGTATGGTCAGGGACATGGATTCTCCTCCTGGGCTGCATGGTCAGGGACAAGGATTCTCCTCCTGGCATCAGCACAGCCTCATGTTCTCCCTGTCTGGGGTAGATGCCAACAGCACCCACTGACTGAGTGACTGGGGCAGCTTTTGAACTCTGCTACCACCCACCCTCCCCTTTGGATGCCTGTGTCTGCTGTGGGTGTTTTTTCCTCCCTTTATGTTCCTGAACACCCGGGAGATGTGTTTGGTCAGTAGGAAGAAGCATCCCAATGCCAGCGAGCACGGCGCCGGCGCAGTCTGAGGCCTGCAGTCACCTCTCATTCAGCATCTTCTCTGTGATGAGCTTCCTCAGAAGCAAAGTGTTGAAAATATAACTGCCTTCAGGTCTAAAATTAGAAACCATTCTGCAGACTGATTTCCTCCCCCTCCTCTTCTTTCTGACCCAGGAAACTCACCAGCTGTAATGTTCCCATAGTAACACGAGACATGGAGGAAAAGCAGATGAAAGATCTCTCCTTGTAGGGACTATGTTGTTCTGCAGCTGAGAGGCACGAGTCTGTTTTGCATCCGTGTAAATGAGTGGAATTAATTAAATGTAGGGTCTGGATGTGATGGGCAAAATTTATCTGTTTATAGGTGCAAATTGTTGAGGGTGGAAATATGTCAATAGTCACACCAATAAATGCAGAATTAAAGAGAAATGTTTAATTAAAGCACAGAACGTTGTTACAATCCATTCTCTGTGCAACAAAACTACCAGGAGCAGGGCTGGAAGAGAAAGCTGCTAGTGCAACACCATTATTATCCAGAATACAAAACCATGATGTTTTAGTATGTCAAGAAAGGAGATTTTCAACACTTCAAGCAGTGGCAAGCCACAGAGCACGATGTGAGAGTCAGCTGAATGATTCTGCCACTGTTCTACTCCAGACACCAAATTTCACTCCCAGGTTCTTGCCTCTGCAGTCCTTGCCTCTAGCTGGAGGTTGCAGGGGATCAAGACATAATCCTGAGTGAGGAAGGAAGGAAGGAAGGAAGGAAGGAAGGAAGGAAGGAAGGAAGGAAGGAAGACTGAGCATGGTGCCTGTGTGGCTCCATCAGCTCACACAGGGCTTCACCATCTCCCCCACAGCCCCAGGCACTGCCTGTGGCCATGGGGCTACACAGGGGCTGGGCCTGTTTGAGGCAGTGGAACTGGGTCCTGCAAGTTACCAGGGCTGGACAACCAGGCTCTGATTTATTCTGGAGCTGGGAGGTTAGCATTGCTCCCAGGCTTCCTTTAAATCAAGCACAGCAGGGAGCAATTTCAATGTCTTATTTCTTACCTTGTGAATGGTGATGTTGACATCGGTGTAAGTGAAACTGGCGATGTGGGGCAGGAAAACCCCTTGTCTCAGGACCTCTGAGAGAAAGAAAGAAAGAAAGAGGGAAAGTTGCCAGCTGGGTGCTGCCTGGGTCCATGCTGAACTTCCCACATGGCAGCACCCGCAGAGCTCCCATCTCCTCACTGTTTATCTGGGCTGGCACCTCCTCACGGATTGTGGGCAGGAACAGCTCCTCCAGCAAGGCAGCCTGTGGGGGAAAGTCAGGCTCAGCTCATGGTGTGGGGCTCAGGCAGGAGGAGAGGGGCAGACAGGGTCCTGATGCTCACTGCACCTCTTCCCACCCCACAAGGACTCAACTCCCCTGCTCCCCACCAGGTGCAGCAAGCACCCAAAGTCAGTATTCCCATATTTCCCTGCTGGCACCCGCTGCCCAGGGTGGCTGGGGCAGCTGAGGGGGACCAGGCTCTTAGAGGATGGCACCAGGAGTGCCACAGCTGGAGGTACCTACCAGTATAGGACCCACGTCAGAGGTGGCCAGGCTGAGCTCGATATCCCTGCAAAACAAAGAGCAGCAGAGGAGCTGCTGGTGCTGAGCTGTACTGAGCAGCTTCCCCAAACTCCTCATCTGTGCCTTTGTGGGAGTGTGGAAGCTGCAGTTCCCACTTTTCTCCCTAGCCATGTTTCTGGAATTTCACTGTCTCCCTGGGGAAGAAGCTACGTCTGCAATGCCCCAACTCTAAAAGCTCAAACCCTCCCAGCCCACTTTGCCTCTCCTTTCCCTGCTGTGGGTGGGACGTGTCCCCCTGGGGCTCCTGCAGGGCAGAGGGGCCATTACTCTACGGCTGCCACAGAGATGATCATCCTGGTGTCGGCCACGCTGAGGTGGAGCCTGGCAGTCACGTCCTGTGGGGGGAACAGAGGGCAGGATCAGCGAGGAAACAATCCCACTGGGGCTTCGTGGGGTGTGAGGAGCCCATCCACGTGCTGCCTCTGCAGTGTGCTCCCTGCACCCTGCACCATGCCACGCGGGCAAACGCTGCTGGACCCCGGGAGCACCGTGATGGAAAAGGCTGAGCCAGCCTGCAGTGGCTGCACTGGGGCTCAGAGGAAGGGGCAGTGCCTGGGGGCAGCACAGACACTCTCAGCACACGCTCCCCAAGCTTCCACACCCACCACGTTGACACTCAGGAAGCTCTGGGAAAGGGATGGTCCTGCTCCGATCTGGGCAGTCAGGAAAAGCTGCACGATGGCTTTGCCTTCCTCCAGCACCACGTGAGGCGAGCTCCGGGTCACAGCTTGGAGCACCACTGGGAGGTCCTCTTGGAAGAGGGAGCCCATCTGCCGAGGGAGCGGGGCTGTTTCTGGGCATGGCAGCCACCCCTGCACCCCCAGGGTGGGGTGGGCAGCTGGGGACGCTGCCTGAGTTGGGCTTGTGCCTCTTGGGGTTCCAGGGACAGCAGCACACCTGAGTGATCCTCTCAGCCAAGGTGGCCGTGGTCAGCGAGCTCTGGAACACAAAGCACAACTCGTGATCAGACCCATGGGGCTGCTCCAGGGCTCGTGGCCATGCAGCCCCTCTGATGAGCCCCCTCCCACCCTGGGTACGAGCAGGAGCCCTCCTCACACCAGCCCATGCCAGGAGCAGTGCAGGTTACTCCTCATGCCAAACTCTCCATGCTCCATTAGACCAGGAATATTTTTAGGAGCTTTGGGGTGAGGGGCTGGGACTCCTGAAGGTGCTTGGACACACTCTCATCTCTATGTAGGGCTTGTGGATCCCCCCAGACATTCCCAGGGCAGGGCTGTCCCTCCAAGTGTGTATCTCCCACTCCTTCCTCCCTCCCTTGTTCCACTCACCAGGAGACTCACGTTGAGGGCTCCAGACTCTTCCAAGGCAGAGAATAAGCTGGTGTAGAAGTGCTCAGAGAAGGCCAGGATGAGGTGGGAAGGGCTGGAGCTCGCTGGCTCGGGCATGCTGAAAGGCACGGGGCTGACTGGCAGAGGGACCACTGTCCCTGCCACTTGGAAAGTTGTCTGCAGGGACACAGGCAAAGAGAAAATGAATTTCAAGTGTCTCAGGGCTGTAGCACTTGGTGGAAGCAGCTCTTCCAAGGACTGGAGCTGGGCTGTAAGAGCTGGAAAGTGAAGACTTACTTGCAGAGAGATGATGATTCCCTGCTCAGAGTACATGGGGGCAGCCAGGGGCAGGTACTGGACTTGGCAGTTTGGTGTGATGGGAAATGGAGCTGCAAATGGAGCAGAGGGATGCTCAGGAAGAGAAGGGAAGGAGTGACAGGCTCTGGGAAGTGTCTGGGTTTCCAGAGTAAAAAAGACAGGGAAAGAGCTGGGCAGAGGGAGCACATCCCAGGGAGATGATGGCAGCAGAGCCTCTGCTACTGCAGGGTAGGAATCTGTCCCACCTCATCATCTGCTCCAAAATGCTCCTTGAAACCCTCAGTCCACAATGGGACTGAAAGCCAGCTGCCCACCTGCCAGAGACATCAGCCGTTCGTTTGGAAGAAGCAGCAGTCTGGAGACTTCCAGGCAAATCTGTGGAATAAAGAACAAAAAGAAAAGAGAGGTGACAGATGAAGATGGGGTCTGATGGCACTGGGTGTCCCCAGAAAGCCTCTGAGGTGGGTGTTGCCATCAGCTGGTAGCAGGAGCCAGGGGACAATGGCAGTGTCCAGTGAGCACGGAGCTGTGGGGGAAATCTGGAAGAGCACCAGGGAGACATAAACTGTTCTAATTCTTACAGACCTGTACAAGGCTCTCTTATGCCTTTACAAACTTTATCTTACTTTTTCAACGTTGATCTGCTTGTCCACATCAGAGCCCGAGGACTTGCTGGGTAAAAACAACAGAACAGAAGTTAGGAGAAAACCAGATCAGCCAAAGGTGGGTGATTGTCTTTTATCTGACCCAAAAGGTATCCAGAGATAGAAGTACCAGTGTTTTCTATCAAGCCATGATTACAATTCAGAATCACAAACCACTGGAGAATTGCCACTGAACCTACATAAAAAGCATTCCAGCTGCGTAACTCTAAAAGTACCACTCCCTTGTGACAGACTGAAACCCTCCTAAAATGGGGAAACCACCCCAAAAATAGAGCAAAGCCCCTCCCATGAAGATAAAGTTTTAGTGTTGGCCTTTGTTAGCTTTGAGGGCAGTGAGCAAGTCTCAATCCAATGCCTAGAAACATTTGTGCCTCAGTTTCTTCTTTCACCCATTACCTGAATCCCACAAGGAGGAAAACTGTGGGGCTGACCTGTCTGTCTCCTCGGTGCTCTGCACCTCCTCCAGGGTGGGTTTGCAGTCAGAGGTCACCAGCTCCAGGTTCCCTTCGGGGTTCATGTCCACGTGGAGGTCTGCCAGGATGGACAGCCTCATCTCCTTGGTGGCTGAGCTGTGGAGGAGAGGAGAGGAGAGGAGAGGAGAGGAGAGGAGAGGAGAGGGCTGGAGCTGGGGGCTGCTCCTGGCCATGCTCCCCCCAGGCCCCCCTTGCTCTTGCAGGTGTCCTGTGACTCCAGCCAGGAGCTTGGGCTGGCTCCAGCCCGGCAGCCCCGGCACTCACGGGGCAGATTTGATGCCAAGGTCCACCTCGATGCTCAGCCGCATCCCAGTGTCGGGGATCAGGGTCAGGGAAAACTTGTCAACTTTGACAGAGATAATTTGGTTCCTGCTGGAGCAGAAAGGAAGATGTTGGGAGACTGAACAGACGCTGAGAAACCCCCAAAGTTCACAAGATCTGCACAGATAAATCCATGCTCTGAGAGCCGCGTGGGTTCTGCTGCTGCTGGACACCAACAAAGGAGCCAGAGCCTCATTTCTAAACGCCCTGGTCTGCAGGAGGATTTTTGTTCTCACTGGCAAAGTGCTTTTGTGACAATATTCAAACACCAGTGTGAGCCAGGGGTATGGCAGGGGCAAGAGAGGGCAACTCACCTACTTGGAGAGGTGGGAGAAGGGGCTGGGGCTGGCGGGGCCATGAGGTCCCTCCTGAGGACCGACTCTGCATGTGGCTTTGAAACTTCAGCAACTGTGAAACAGAGCAGATGTTTTATGAGAGCCTCTGGAGCTTGTGTCCTGATGGACAGACTAAAACCCATTTCCATCCCTTACTAAGCCCCTGCTGCCAGCAATGGGCAGGGGGTGAGGCAGGTAAGCTGAGCAGTGGCAGGAGATTCTGGTGCCAGCGTTTGGTGTTTCACCAGCAGAGAGGAAGGTGTCACTGCCTGCTGCTGGCATGGGAGGTGTGGCTCTGCACTTACGGTATCCCAGTCCAGAGGGGCTGAGGATGCCCCCACAGTCGGGTGACCTGGTGGTGAGAGCTGGGACCAGGAGGCTCAGGAGGATGCTCAGGGTGCGGAGCACGGCCATGCAGGCACCTGGAGGGCGAGGAGGAGAAAGAAGAGGAGGAGGAGGAGGGGGAGGAAGAGGGCACCCACAGCAGCCTGGTCAGAGCAACGTGGCCCTTGCCTGGCCACTGAGGCATGGAGCCACAGATCTGCTCCTTGACTGGGGTTGTGGTGTGGAGCTTTTCAGCTTTGGTGCAATAACAGCCCACAGCTCTCGTGTGGTGTCTCAAAAGCACTGACAGAAGGTTCAGCCTTGAAGAGCCTCTGCAATCTTGTGAGCTAGGACAGTGCCTGCAGCGATATCTCGCTTATTGAGGAGCACAGAATGGCCACAACTGGTATAAAAATAGCAAATAAACAGAAGCTAAAACTAATAGAGGAAGAAATGGAAGTTATGGAGGAGTTATAAAGTCAAATGAAAAGGTGAAAGTGTTATCTGTCTCTGAAAAACATTTGGGAATTGTTTATAATGTCTGTAATGCTCCTACAATGTTATGAAAACAAGTAATTCAGAAAGTTTAACCTGCAGAAAACATACATATTTATCTCAGTCTTTGCAGAAAGCATCATTCTGGTGAGTGCTGGCCCTTATGGAGACACACAAAAGTAGGAGCAATGCCTGTATCAAGTTATTCAGTTTGCAAAAGCATCTTTACCTCTCCTGGCTGGTCTTCCCATTCTTCTGACTCAGCCTGTGACTTGCCGTGGCCACGCTGAGAAATTCTGCTGGTTTTATATATCCTCCCAGCCAAAGCTGATGGGCAGGAATTGGCAAAGAGGGCTGGGAACCAGGACACTGGGGGGACACTTTGTTTTTTCGTCCCTTTTTTATTGTTTCCCCATAGAATTGATTACTTTGGCCGTTGACCCGGCGAGGTGAAGGATTGAACAGCAGGTGCTGGGGCAGCTTGTCTTCACTGTGGTGCTCCTGAGGAGCACAAAGAAAGGCCTCTGGGTGGAGGGTGCCAAGAAATCAAACATTGTTAGAAAGCAAATGTGGATTTCTTTGCTCTGCAGACACCCTTTCTTCTGAACCCCACAGGGACAGCAGCTCCGTGTCCCCCTCTGCTATGGACGCTGAGAGGGCTGGGGTTGTTCATCCTGGAGAAGAGAAGGCTCCAGGGAGGTCCTTGAGCCCCTTCCAGTGCCTAAAGGGGCTCCCAGAGAGCTGCAGAGGGACTTGTGACTAGGCCATGGAGGGACAGGACAAGTGGCAATGGCTTTAAGCTGACAGAGTGCAGGGTTATGTTAGAGATTAGGAAGAAATTCTTCCCTGTGAGGGTGGTGAGGCCCTGGCACAGGGTGCCCAGAGGAGCTGTGGCTGCCCCATCCCTGGAAGTGTTCAAGGTCTGGAGGGGACTTGGAAAAGTCTAGAGGAAGGTGTCCCTGCCCATGGCAGAGCTTTGGAACTGGATGAGCTTTAAGGTCCCTCTCAACCCAGACTATTCCAGGATTCTATGGAGGCTGCTGTGGTTTGTGTCACTCTCCTGGCTCGGGAGCTCAGACCAGAAATAAGGTCCCTCAGAACCCAAGCTATTCCAGGATTCTATGAGAGGCTGCTGTGGTTTGTGTCACTCTCCTGGCTCGGGAGCTCAGACCAGAAGGGATGAGATTTGAACATGACCTGGCAATTTATTAAGAACATTCTCTGGTTCCATCAGGGCTGAGTAAGTCTTTTGAAGGTAACAGAAGTGTTTCTATTGGGTTCAGCAAGTTTTAGACCAGACAGAAGATCTGAAATGGTCCCATGTGCAGTAATCCCTTCCCCTCTTAAACCCACTCCCTATCAAAAGCCAGCAGCAATATTTATTACAATTGGCTGAGAATATAGTCAGAGGCATCCACTCTCTTTGATAATATCTCCAAAAGTAGAGAAACCCTTCATGGGAGGGAATAGGAGTTCCTCTCCTTCCTGTGCTTGATGTCCTTCATGTTCCTCTGGCTTCCTTTTGGCCTGGAGGACAGAGCATGGACCACCAGCAAACACCACACACACCCACCCTGCACGGCCTGGCCAGCTCCCCTTTGTGCTCTGCCTTCCCCCCGTCCCCCCACGAGCTCAGCATGACCAGTCTCCAGAGAGGGTTGAGCTGCCCATTTTGGTCTGAGTGCCTTGGCAGCGGGTGAGGTGTTCAGGGCTTGTTGAAACACCTGCAGCCCGGGCAGCAGCATTGTCCCTTGTGCCTCGGTGGCGTCAGCTACCGGCCTCTGGGTCCAGGTGCATCTTGACATGTTCAAAGCCCTTGGCTCTCCCCAGCACGGTGTTACCTTCCTGCTCAGCATGGCAGGGAAATGCCACGGAAAGCAGAATTCCAGCCACGCTGTGCATTTCCATCGAAGGCATCCTGGAGCAGTGTCAGGAGGAAATATGAAGATCGAGCAGCCTGCCAAGGGAGAGCAGGATTTACACTTCCACGCTGGTGTAGGCAGCCCATTGAGAGGCAAGAAATGTGCTCAGAAAAGTAAATCCATTGAGAAGGTTGTAACACTCAGACGAGTCCCCTGCGGCCATGGGAGGTGTTTTGTGGATCTGACTTTGGCAGGGACGTGGGCACAGCCTAGGAAAGCCTCTGAGAAATGGGTGTTTGTTGCATTTTAGAGCAGCAGTTGGGAATTTACCCCTGTGGTTCCTTTTCCCAGCGCAGGTGATGCCACCAGCTCTCCCTGAGACTGGGGGTTTTCTGGGGAGCGTTATTGTCTGTTCCAGCAGTGCAAGGGTTGGGGATAAGCTGCCACCACGGTGCTTAGAGGTGGATTTTCTCCTCCTGAAGAGCTGTTCTGGACCTGATGATGCCTGTGGAGGCTTAATTAGATGTCAACTCACAGCATAATGACTGATCAAGTTACTAGCACAAAAGTGTCTTTCTGGCATGATGTGCTCCTTGTCGGGAGTTATCCATAAATCTTACACTCCTGTTAGATAAGATGTAAATCTCCTTGTCTGGGCTTAGCAGCAGGCCACCGAGCACAGCTCTGGGAGGGAGGTAATGACGGATTAAACCTCATGACAAGTTTTATACAGAAATGAAGAGAGGAAATAAATTACTTTGTGCTGCCTTACCTCACCAGGCTGAGCTCCCAGAGCTGGGTCCTGCTGGGTGGGGTAGCCAGGAGGGGATGGGGGAGGACACAGGGGTGGCCAAAGGGACAGCAGCAGGCTGGAGGAGGGCTCTGTGCAGCCCCTTTGCAGCCTGGTGGGATGTGTGGATGTCCCTTGGTGGAATTAGGACAGGGATGGGGCTGAGGAGCCCATTCTCTGGGCGGGTGAAAGTTCCTCTCATCCTCACTCTAACCCTGCCTGAAATCAGTAAGAATATTATTGAGGTTACCACAATTTTCACTGGGTTATCCCCCAGCTGAGCCCATCAGTGTTTGCACACTCTTCCTCCCTCAGTGTTTGCACAACCCCAAGAACCTTTGGGGAGCTGCTCCTCCAAGAGTCACAATTACATGTGGGGCTCCTGGAGCAGAATTTGCCACTGCCCATCTTAGGTTTCCTCTTGCTCCCACTTCTGTCTGTACCACATAATTAAGGAGATGAGTTTTTTCCTTCAGACTTGATACACAAGTCTCTGTTGGTTGGGAGCTCTGATTGGGACCTGAGACTGAGAGCTTACCCAGACTTTCAGATTTATCAGTGAAATTATTCATATTGGCAGATGTTGGAAACCCTCAGGGACCAGCTCACACAACAGTATCCTCTTTAATTCTTTTGGTTCTCCTCTTTCTCAGTCAGGTTTTATAGACTGTCTGTTCCTTACCTCTCTGCAGAAGATCAGCAGGGGTCCTGGCTGTGCTGGGATGGGATATGTTAATAGAGATATTTTATATGATACTCTGCAACCCCTCACCCTCCAGCACAGGCTCCCCCCTGGGTTTGTGCTGAACTCCTCACATTCTGCAAATCCTCCAGCAGTCTCAGCTGCTCTAAATGGGAGTGATGCTCTGCAGAAAATGGCAGAGGAAGCTGTGAAAAAAAAGCCCAAGCCCAAGCCCAGGAAAGGCACTGGCGGTGAGTGATGAGCCGCAGCCTCGCGCTGCCAGCCCGGAACCGGGGACGGGCAAATAAAACTGGGAGGTTGGGAAGTGTCAGCCCGCAGGCAGCCACGAATCACTCCCTGCTAACAAGTGCGATATTAAAGCTGGTGATTTTCTGCATGGTTGTGTCTACAAACACACAAAGAAACTGTAACTTAAAGGCAACAAAGCGCCTCAGCTCCCGCCTCAGCACCGCAGGTGTCGTAGCTCTGCAGCATCCCATGATGTCCCAATGCAACCCCCGAATTTCTGGGGGATTAAAGCCAGCCCTCCATCCCCCAGATCCATGCTGGATGGGGGCATGGAGGTGTTTTGAATGCCAAAAGAATTTTTTCTTAAATTAGACAGTGTGATTTTTCATTGGGAAAAACATGTTCCTAAATTAGATTTAAATGGAAAGTTTGAACAAGAAGGGGAAGAAAAAAGTAATGAGAATACCAGCAAGAGGTGACTTTGCTGTAAGCAAAAATACTGGGCATCAGGCTCTGACTGTTCCCCCTCACCCAGCTCTTTTCCTCTGTCTTTCCTTTGGGCTGAAGGTGAAAAGTTTCTGTGTCCTGGTGATCTTTGTGGTGTTCTCCCTGGCTCAGGGCTCTTCAAGGCTTAGTCCAAATGAGAATCACTGGGAAAAGGTTAATGGGAGCCAATGTCCATGGAGAAAATGGCTGGGGGATCTGGGAGCTCACTCATCCCTGGGGTTTATCCTGTGCTGACCAAACTTTGCTCTGAGCAGCTCTACAGAAGGAAATCACTCTGGTTGTAAACCTGATGGTCGGAGGGTGGCTGGGGCAGGACACCAGGGGCACCCCGAGGTTCAGCCCCAGGAGCTCCCACACCCCCTTTGTCAGTGTTAGAAGAACCCCCCAGCAGGAAAGTCCCAAAGGACACATTGCTGGTTTGCCAGGATGGGCAATTCCTCAGGGGCAGGCAACAGCACTGTTAGAGGTTTCAGTCTTCAGGTTTGGATTTCTGCAGCACACAAATACTTTTTGCAGTTCTTTTTTCCCACTAAACAAAGATTTTACGGACAAATTCAGACCAGCTCTAGTTGTGCTATTCCATGCAATGTGCATATTTGTCTGCTTCATATTTCCAGACTGTCAGAGCTTCGTTTAGGGATGTAAACCTTCAACTTCGTTTAAAACCAGAAGATGGCATTCTTGAGAAAAGGTTTGCAAGGAGAGCAAACATATTTTATTATACACGAGGCAAATTTTGCTCTAATCCATACCAGATAAATTTCTTTAGCGAGTGACTTTCCCACCTTTTGATCTTCAATAAATAATTACTGCTGGGTACATGAAGGCTCTGAGGGTGACATGTTCTCCCTGCCCAGTGTGCAACCCAAGTCGTGAGCAAGGTCCTTCACAGCACCCTTCAGAAAGTGCTGCCAGCTCTGGTAAGTCCCATCCTCCTCCCATCCCTGTTTCCCAGATCATCTCCTCCCTCTCCTCCTTCTCCTCCTCCACCTCCTCCGCCTCCTCCTTCTTCTCAGTGCACTGTAACAGATTTCACAGTTTTGCCACACAAAGGAGCTTTCAGGCTGGTGAAAAGCAGCATTTCCAGCCGTTCCTGGGTTGATGCAGCAAATGCACTGGTGCTGCTGGAAGCCCCCTTGTCCCAGCCTGGCGGGCAGGGATGTCAGCTGCCCTTGGCGTTGAGCACTGGTTCCCAAATGTCAAAGGGCAGACTTGCAGCCCCCCAACACGCCATAAAGTCAGCCCATTTTAGTCAGGTACCTGTGGGGATCTGGCCCTGCTCTTTGCTCATCTTAAGGCAGGTTTAATCCAGAATAACCCAGTTCAGCCAGGGACAGAGGAATCTGAGGCAAACCCTGGTTTGTGTAACCAGCAGTGGAGGCTCCTGATGTTTGTGGTCTGGCAGCCTCAAAGCTCTGCTCCCACCAGAAGTGGATCCTGGAAATGAAAATGTTATCTCAAGGAATAATATTTCAAAGAATAACAAATGATAAATCAGCCTCCTAAACTGTTCCCCCCCAAACAAAAGTGCTCAGAAGTGATCCATGCTCACAATGTACAGTGTGCCTTTGTGGCAGAGTTTTGGCCAGCAGTAACTCCACTGGGTGTGGCACCTGTGGGGTGGGAACCTGGCACATTCCTCCAGCCCCCAGGACTGCCAGGGGTTCTGCTGGGACAGTCCTTGCCAGCCCTTCCATTGCAGGGGACCTGCAGGGGGAAGTGCTGGGCAGTGCCTGCAGCCAGGCTCTGCCCAGTCCTTCAGAGGCTGGAGGGATCTGCCTGCATGGACAGAGCCACAGCACAGGATGCAGACAGCTTCTCTGAGGCCTCCTGGAGCATTGCTCCTGTCCTCAGAATCAAACCTCCTTGTTATCACAGTTCTTTGCCTTTCTGAAATCTCCAAAAATCAACACATCTCCCTAAACCGTGCCTAAACCCAGCTGAAATGGCAACAAAATTCCCCACCTCGCAGCACCCATTTATCTACTTATCTCATGTGGGAAGTATGCCAAAAGTAGAGACTAAACTAAAATACACAAAACCAAGAACTCCCACCCTGCTGATTTTCCCTCTGAGTATTCCCAAAATCCTTTGGTAGGCAGGGAAATGCTGGAGATGCTGGCAGTGCCCACCACAGCTGAGGTGTCTCTGACAGTGTCTCCTCCTCATTTCAGGAGTGCTGTGTGCAGGGATCCTGTCTGACCTGCTGGGCAGCACCTACATCATCACTGGGGACAAGGCAGGGGCACTGCCATGGTGGCTCTGCCATACCCTGGGCCACCCCTGGACTTGGTGCCATTAGTCCATCACACACAAACACAGAACCAACTGTTAAATTCCACCCAGGTGCTTTTTGCTGTTAAATCCACAGAACATGTTGGTGCTGGACATGCCTGTCACTGAGACCTGAGGGATGGGGACTCTGTGGCTGCAGTCCCCAATCCCCAGTGTGGCCAGGACTCAGGGGAATGGATGGGGGAGGGACCAGCAGGGTGCTGGTGTTCCTGGGGTGTCTCTTCCTTTCCTTGGCTTTCCAGGAGTTTTTGACTCCACAAACTGAAGTAAAAAGACCTCATGACCCCCTAGTGAGACTGTCCTGCTGTGCACTGTCAGATCCAGCTGGGCATGGCTGGGCAGAGGCTGTGTCCTGAAAGAGCTGATCCCTAAATAAATCACATTTGCATTGTCAGGATGCATCACCCACATCTCCCACAAGATGGATGCAAGGAAGTGACCCTCTGCTCCGAGGGTGCACACCCTGGAGGGTGAGGAGTGTGCCTGCCCAGGGATTAGGACCCCAGAAAGAGTTAGGTTCAGGCTGGTGTTGGTATTTATCATCTGCTTCACTGATATTGATCCTGAGTGTGTAACTCACTGGCTCCTGGATAATTTCTTGTCATTAGTAAGTCAATAAACAGCGTTGATCCTTATTTCATCGAGCTGACATGATTTGAACATCTTTTCCTGGTGACAGGAAGCTGGCGCTGAACCGAGGATATCTTTGGAAAGACTGTTGTGGTTTTAGGAAATTACTCCCAGGAAAACCTGCTGGGGAGGCAGGCTCCAAAAACCCCGTCTGCTCTCCACAGGGATTTGTTCTGCATCATGTGTAAGGAATCATTCTCCTTGGGAGTCCTCAGCAGTGAGGAAGGAGCTGTAAAAGCAGCTCCCCACAAAAACTGGGGTTTGTGATGCCTCTCTTCATGTCACTGCAAGCATGGGCCAGATTTCCCTTATTGTTCTTGTGTTAGCTAACAAACAAATTGAACAGTTTGAGTCTCAATCCTTTCAGCAGAACAAAAAAATGAATCCAAATGTCTGTCCACAGCTTTCCTAGAGAATTCAAGGCTGGGAATCTCAGGGAACACCTAGTTAATTTTTCATGAAGCAGCTCTGCTGCTGAGCCACACTGTCATGTCCCTGGTACTGGTGACCTGGGGTGGATGTGCAGCCTTGTCCAGCGCTGTTCCCTGGAGCCCTGCACGGACACAGAAGCCCTGATCCCTCAGCAGCAGGGATGTACCAGTCTCTCAGTGGTCCCAGAGGGATGGCAGGGCAAACCTTGGTTTCCTCAGGCAGACAGGCCATGTGTGAATGATGCCATCAAAGGGAGAGCAGAGCAGATCCACCTCATTTTCCAGCCATAGCTAGGATGTTTCCCCCAGCCTGCTCTGACTGGAGCCTGCTGATGTCAAGGTCTGACTCTTCTTGGGAGTACGTGCCCTTGCTGTTTGCCTGACAGCTTCATTTCAGGTGATCCAAGCACAGAGAACTGAGGCAAACATGTCTGTTCACATCGGTGCTATTCTTCTCCCTCTGACCAAATCCGTTCTGGTTTCTGTCCTCACTCAGTAATTTGGCTCTGTGCTCCTGGGGCTTTGAAAGTCACTTTAGCGAGACCTGGACATCACCATGTCATTCTCTTTATGGGAATCTGCTTCAGTTTTTCCAAAATATCCAATGGCCAGAGACCTCTGCATTCAGCAGCCTCTGGGGAGAGGCCAAGTTACTGTCATGCCTGAAAGGTCACTGCACAGGAGCTGTTCCCAGAGCTGCCACCCTGCCCCTTCCCCGTGCACTGACCAGTATCGGGGCTGTCTTCGTGGTAATTCAGGTTTTGGACAGTGGCTCCTGGACCATGAAGCGATTCAGGATAAATGATAATTTAATACCATCTTGTTAACACCCTCGTCCATCTTATCAAAGGTCATGATCTCACCATGACAGCGGGGCTTTGTGCTCCAGAGGTCCTGGCTGATCAGGTTGCAAGGAGGGTGACAACTCCTTCAGTGCTTTGATATCTTTACCACCCTTTCCTTGGCCTTTAACTAAGGTATTTTTTCAAAGCTGGAAATAATGTGTGTCCAAAGCTGGCTAATCTGCTGGAAATATTTATTTCCAAGTTTACAGAAAGTATTAACACTGAGCAAGCAGTTTTTCTGGATTATTTTTCAGCAGAGCTGGGGAGCAGCCACTGCCATCCACTTCTGTCAATGAGGACATCAGGGAGTGAAGAGCTCACCCCAGTCCCCTCAGCTGGTGCATTCTCCCTTCAGCACAGACAGCTTTTGCTGTGCTTGTCAGGATGCGCCCCATGCATGGGAACCACATCCCACATCCCAGTTTGGTCTGGGGCCCATGGAGGAAGGTTTCCTTTCCCTCCCCAAAGGGCTGCTGCAGTGTCTCTGTGTCTCCTGGGCAGCAATCAGGGCAGGGTCCACAGAAAGGAGGCAGAAGAGCCTGGGCAGCTGCAGCACATCTGTTGCATGGGGTGGTGTGCCCACAATGGGATCATCAATCCTTCCAGAACTTCAGAAAGACCCCAAACCAACAAGTTCTGACGTGGGAGCTTCCAGGTCAATGGCATCAGCCTCTCAACAGAGTCTTCCTGTTAAAGCACATTCCACCTCCAGCCCTCTGGAGCACTCTGAGCAGGGGTGATGGACTTGGAAGCAATTCCATGCCAGTTAGATAAGGCAGCATTTCCCAGTTAGGTGGTGTCTCTCCAAAGAGTCACCTAACAGGGTATCTGTTAGGTTGTGACATCTGATCAGGCTGTAGGTAAGTTGGATGCAATGCTGGGCATGTCCTGGAGGCCTGGACAGGGAATACCTGGCTATTTCTCTCTCCACAGTCTGTCTTTACACTGGAAAAGGTGCTGCCTGGTCCTTCATTTATCACAACGCGTGGCACATCCCCACACAGGGGCTTACTGCTCAGCACTGCGGCCCTGAGAACTGCAGAAGTAAGAGCAGCCAGGGGTGGCCAGGGTTTTGACACATTTTTCAGTCAGAACATCAATTTTATTTAGAAAGAAAAAAGAAAGAAAGGTATTTTATCAGGGCATGACATCTCAGCCACGTCCACATCGAGGCAGGATGAAAGGATGGTGTACCACACCAGGCACCCAGGGCTGGCTGAGTCTGCACCTACAGCTCGTTGCTCAATGGTTTACCTAACTCCTAATATCTCCAAGGAAATATTTGCAGTGGAAGTCACCAGAAACAAGACCTTGTTTGCTTTGCTCCCCACCAATTATTTTGGATGCCCCAAATGACATCACCTGCCTTTTTTTTCCTGCTGAGAAGCTCTATATATGAAGATCTTGGACCCCGGTGATCTTCAGAAGACAGGGACATTGGCTGGAGAGAGAACTTGGTCAGGTAAGAGCAAACTTATTCCTCAAAAGGTGTGCTCCTTGCTTCTGCCTCTGCAAACCCTCAGTGTTCCTTTGGGAGTGTTGGCCTTTTAGCAAAAATTGTTTTTCTTGCCTGCTGCCTGCCTGAATTATGCTCTGAGGAGTAAATGGTGCCTTTCAATGCAAGTTTCTCCAGAAGAGATGTGCGTGCTCATTGGATTTGCAGTCCTCGCAGAAGAAAGGGTATTTCAGGGTTTTCATAAACAATTATCACTTCAATTATCTTTGGTATAACTTGGTTATCTGCCATAGATTTCTAGCTAAGGTGAATTAGACTTCTCACACTTGTTTTGATCCCTTTTTGATGAGTTATTTACATTTAAATAGATTTGGAGCAATGAAGTTCATTTTGGTTCTTTAAAAAAGAAAAATAAGCTACTTCAAGTTGTAGGTCCCACAGAAATATTTCAATGACACTGAAATATCAAAGTTTACTTTCTCTTTCTTACAATTCTATCAGGTGTTTCCATGCAGAGGGAAGCCTCAGAATCTGATGTTTGTGCAGAAATCATGACATTCACCCCGGAGGTTCTCTCCTTGCTTGATATATTTCTGTATTTGTACTCTGTAGATGTTGTTGCTTTTCTTCTACAGACAATCATGTTGTCAGAAATGTCTTGTTTTCCCATTCTGTGGCATGCAGGATGTGTTTCTTGGAGAAATCCCCATCTAGGATGGATGAGTCCCAAATCACACAGCTCAGTCATGCCATTGCTCACCAGCACTGAGGGGATCACAGCAGGAACATCCCAACAACCCTTTGCTCTCCCCTTGACTGCTCTGACCATTGGTTTTTGGAGTTACTGGTGTTGACACTCTGGTTCCTCCTGCAGGAAAGAGCCACCAGGAGTGTCACTGTCCATCATAACCAGTGATGAGGAGGCAGGAAAGATGGCAGCAGCTTCCTCCCTGATTTTGTCTTCCCTGACAAAATCTTTCTCCTTCCTCCCTCCTTTCTCCTCCCTCCCTTCTCTTTCCTCCCTCCATGGGCTGGTGCTCGCTCTCCCAGCACTGCACTCATGGCTATCACTTCCCACAGTTATCAGGACCAAAGATGTCGGTGTTGTGGACTGTTGTCCTGCTCAACAGCCTGCTGATCCCTTCACAAGGATTTATAATCCCATATTCGGTTGCCAGACCAGATACAAATGGTAAATGTATGTAAGAAACAGGATTTATCCTTCTTTTGGGGCCAGTTCTGCTTTCTTTGTCTCTTGACCATACTCAGAATATCAGAAGCTGGTGCACATCTGCCCAGCAATAGTAGCAATGCAAGTAATTTGCATTTATAAAGCACTTTGGAGATGGCACTTCAGTCACTTTACAGAGGCTGGTGCCACCACCTCTTTTGTATGAAGAGGGAGAGGGGAGGGGAGGGAAGAACCAGGCTGGCACACCTTGTGCAGCTCACAGTGACCTCTGATTCTGTTCTTCAGGTTTTAAAGATTCACCAGCCAAAGATGTTCCCCAGAGAGCTTCGGGTGGTCTCCTTGGTGGCAATCTGCTTGGTGGTCTCCTTGGCAAGCATGGAGTCGCTGGGAGTCTCCTTGGAAAAAATGGTCCTGTAGGAAGTCTCCTTGGAAAAAATGGTCCCGTAGGCAGTCTCCTTGGCCCAGATGGTGCTGTAGGCAGTCTCCTTGGCCCAGATGGTGCTGTAGGCAATCTCCTTGGCCCAGATGGTGCTGTAGGCAATCTCCTTGGAAAAAATGGTCCTGTAGGCAGTCTCCTTGGCCAAGATGGTCTCCTTGGTGGTCTCCTTGGAGAAAATGGTGCTGTTGGAGGTCTCCTTGGTGGAAATGGTCTCCTTGGTGGAAATGGTCTCCTTGGTGGTCTCCTTGGTGGAGATGGTCTCCTTGGTGGAGATGGTCTCCTAGGTGGTCTCCTTGGCGAAGATGGTGTAGTTGGTGGTCTCCTTAGCCAAGACGGCATCCTCGGCGGTCTCCTTGGCAAAGATGGTGTTATTGATGGTCTCCTTGGCAAAGATGGCCTTGTTGACACTCTCCTTGACACCGTCCTTGAGCTTCTCATAGGCAAAAATGGTCTCCTTGGCAAAAACGGTCTCGTTGGCAGCCTCCTTGGTAGAAATGGTGAAGAACTCATTGGGTGAGTGCGAGTGGGAGACGGTGACCCTGAGCAGCCTGGTGTGTCTGAGCCATGCTGGGGAAAGGAGGTCCTGTTCTGGAGCCTGCACACACAGGGCTCCCTCCCTCCACTCCTGGGGTGGGCTCATAAATGGGGGTTCACCTGTTGGGAGTTTCTGCCTCTGCCTGGGAGAAGGATGCCTACAAGGCATCCCAGGGTGCCTTGTATGTGCCACAAGCTGCTCCTGGCTGGTGGGGATGCCTGATGACCCAGGGGGAAGAGGACCCCAAGAGCACAGCTGCAGTGCTGGGGGCTGAGGGGGCAGGGCTGTGCAAATGTGCTGTTCACTGCCTTTTTCCTTGTTGTAACCATCCAGACTGAGAATTGTGAACAACACCCTCCCCAAAATCAGTCTGCGCTCCCTGCCGGGCTTTGGGCACCAGGTGGACTTCAACACACAGCTGCTGGTAGAGAGCAGGTAGGGCATGTCCGTAGGGGCATGGCTTGGGGCAGGGGGGCTCCTTCTTTCTCTTTGGAAAGAAGGTGGTCAGCAAGTGTCCTGAGCTGCCTGCTGTGCTTCTCCTGGGCAGCGTGCCGGGCCA
Source organism: Pyrgilauda ruficollis (assembly GCF_017590135.1). Classification (NCBI taxonomy): domain Eukaryota; kingdom Metazoa; phylum Chordata; class Aves; order Passeriformes; family Passeridae; genus Pyrgilauda; species Pyrgilauda ruficollis. The sequence goes on from NW_024511099.1 coordinate 1,293,044, forward strand.
GCCCCTCTGCCAGCTGGTGGAGGTAGATGCGACCATACTGGTGCAGGACACGTGGACAGCTCAGCAGAGGGCTCTGAACTGCAAGACTGTTGACATAAACGCCCATGTGAGGTATGAATGAGGTGTGAGGGAACATCTGTGTGAGGGGGTGGCCCGTGGCTCTCGTGGCAGTGGGACGCCTTGGTGCTGTTGGTCATTGATGGCAGCGCCTTTCTGCGTGGTGTCTTGAAGGTGATCCAGCTGTTGGGCTCAGAGGGGAACTATTGACCTTTTTCTAAAATTTTGGCTAAGAAAAGAACATTTCTGGGTGTGGGGAACCTGGCACCGGGCAGGATTCAGAGGGCTTGGGAACGGTGATATTTCAGCACTGAGTAAGGACAATGCAAGCGAGGCCTCATGTTTCTCTTGTGTGAAGTCCCCTTACTTTCCGGCATTAATCTTTGTCACTTGCTATTTCCTATTTTCCTGTTACCAGACCCAGAGTGCCAGTTCTGGAAGAGCCTTTGAAACGCCTGCTCAGCAATGTCCTGCAGGATCTGGTGAGTCTGCAGAGCCACCTCCATGCACAGTGCCGGGTGGGCAGGCAGCAGGGCAGGGCAGGCAGAAGGCCAGGCTGCCCATGGATGTGGATATTTGCACAGCTGTGAGCTCAGTGGGGCGGTCAGCCTCTCCTCCTGCTGAAAGGCACCAGCACCATCACCTGTGCCAGGCTCTGCTGGCAAACAGATTTCTGAGCCAGGCGCTGGTTTAGCAGCCACCAACTCAGGTGAGACCCACGGTGGGTCAGAGGGGCTGCTCACCCATGCCATGCGGAGTCCTGCGTGATGGGATGTGCCCCCCAGCACTGCCTGCAGCAGCTCTGCCCACATGGGCAGCCAGCAGGGCCTGCTGTCACTGGCTGTGTTGGTGCCATGTCACCCAGTGGTGCAGTGGGTCCCAGGACCCTCTCACTCCCCTCTGCTTCCCCAGGGCTGCAACATCATCAACGCCAAGCTCAAGGTGTTGAGCTCCCTGCTCGGCTCCAGGAACCGTAAGTCGACACCTCCTATTCCCCTCCTCCCTGTGACATCCCGCCCTTAGCATTGCTTGGCTTTTTACATTAGGCAAATACAAATATTTTAGTAATTTTCTAAAACCACAACTCCCAGCTCAAACCCAAGACTCAGTTTCCCTGCCCCAGCAGCAGCAGCCAGCTCTTCCAGCAGAACCCACCACAGGGTTTTAGAAATAACTTTTTTTGCTGCAAACTATTATTTTCTAGTGGCTTTTCTAGCTGAGAATGCTGTGAATGGGAGCTGTGCTGGTTCCAGTAACTCCTGGGACCATGGGATTTGGGAGAATTCCCTGCCATTGCAGCTGAAGAGCTTTCTTCCCTGTGTTCACAGAGGTGCTCCCACTCGGGGCTCTGGGGGACCTGCCCTCCTTCTCCATCCTCAGTGGTGATGCCATCCAGATGGATCTGAACGTAAGTGCCACTGTGTTCCCTGGTCCCAAAACCTTTGGCTTTGATTAATTGGAACGTGGTGGATGTTTATCAAAGGCTACTCACATTTCAGCTGCCTTCAGGCACTTGTTCACAGGAAGGTTCTGATGAGTCTGCTCCAGCCACATCCCTGCTATTGCCACTGCTGGATCTCTGCTTTATTTTTTTTGCCTGTTAATCCTTGACGGTGGCATGATCAAGAGTGGCTTGATGCTACTTAATTAAGAATAATTGTAGCACTCTCACAGTTTTTAATCAGAAAAGTTTAATTTCATACAGGAGCAGCAGTCACTGCTCACAGGCATGTTCTGTTTATAAGTGGTTTGTCAAAGTTTCATAATTGACAGGGACCAGAATCATGCATAAAATATCAGCAATGTGTCTTTCCAATCAGGATATGTGGCAGTGTTTCAGTGGGCAAGGTGCAGCAGATGCAGCCCTTGCCTGTGCCAGAGCAGCCCGGAGCAGCCCTGTCACCATTTAATGCTGACAAACCTCGTGAGAGCCTCTCCACGAGGTCCAAGGCAGGCGGGGTGCCCAGCGCAATCCTCTGAGCCCTCCCTGCTCTGTCCCCTGCAGCTCCTCTCTGAGAATGCCAGGGATGGCACGAAGCGCCCCGGGCAGGGACTGTCCCTCTCTGCCAGCCTGCAGCTGGCCACCGGCCGCCCGCCCCGGCTCAGCCTCCCCCAGGACACGCTCAGCGCGCTGCTGGAGCAGGGCCAGGGCCAGGGAGCCCTCAACCTCAGCATCACCAGCTTGACGGGCAGCAATTCCCCCCTGCAAGGCCAGGTCAGTGTCCTGCTTGCCCTCGGGTGACCCGAGGGTGCCCACCTTTGCCTGCTTGTGTTTGTGGGGTCTGGCTGAGCCCAGCGTGGGCTCTGCCCAGCCCCTCCCAGCAGCGATGTCACCGGTGCTGTCCCCACAGGTTCCCCAGAGCAGCTCGCTGAGCGTGTCTGCCCTTTTCCCGTTCATCCCCCAGGTCAGTCACCTTCTCCACGTGCATTGATTCCAACCCCTCACTCACCCCACCCCTGCCCTGACCTCCTCTGTCCCTGCAGCTCAGACGGGCCCTCCCTGGCTCCCTGCCCCTGGAGCTGCGTGTCCGAGTAAGCAAGGAGCCAGTGGTGACTGTGAGGGATGGAAGAGCCACTGTCACCCTCAAAGCCACTATTGATGTCGCCAGCCCTGCCCTGCAGACCCCCCAGGGGCTCCTTTTCTCCGTTGATGTGGTGAGTGAGCTCCTGGGGGATGAGATGCCTGTAACAGGGCGCTGGCTGAGGCTGGATCACTGCTGGCATCCCCTTGGCATACCCTACCCTTGGCCCTGCAGCGTTTGTACTTTTGTATTTACTGCATCATCAGAACGGTGATGCCCAGTCCTTTAAACAAGCTCATAACCAAGCATAAAGCGTAAGTGAAATGTTTCAGGAATAACACAAAATAAAGACAGGAAGGCGAACCCTGGGGAGAGAGATACATGATGCCATCTGTCACAAAAATGTGGCTTCTCGGCACAGACAAGTGTTTTTTCTCAGAATGGGTAATTTACAAACACACTTTTCAGTCTTGGGAGCTGTGCAGGGGAATAACCTCATTTCTTTCATTGTTCCATTTCCAGGACATCGTTCTGAGCATCACCCCATCAGTCTCTGATGGCAAACTGCAAACCTCCCTGGCTCTTGACAGGTAGAGCCCAGCTCAGTGCGTGGGGGGGGCTCTGCCTGGGGACAAATGGGGCTGTGGGGGACAGTGGTGTAGACATGGTAAAGATGTCAATGACTGCTGGAGCCTTCCTGCCTCCCCCCAGCCCCAACCTCAGACCAATCTCAGACGTGATGAGAGAATTGTAAAAAAGTTGTTCTAATTTTAAAATCTTGTGTCTTTATGAAAGTGAAAAAAACTTCCAGACCGAGAAAGGGCCTGGAGGAGGCTGCACCAACACACCCCAACTCCTCCTTGTTTTTATCTTTTGTAGCATCAACCTGACACGGTTCCCCCCCAGCCTTGACGCTCCCAGCGTAAGTGCATGCACTGCATCGAGGTGCTGCAGTGAGTGATGCAATGGCCAGAGGCTCTGTGTGGGGGAGGAAATCCACAAACTAATTCTTCAGTTTTCATCCTTCTACTTCTCTTGGCAGAGGGCAATTTCCCTCTGCCCTGCAGATCCCCTGTGCTCTACAGCAGTGACACTTGGGTGTATCTTCTCACTTGGGGGTGCTGGGAATGGGGGAGGAATAATTAAAAAGAAATTACCCAAAGAACATATCCACCCTGAGTCCCGGGAGTGTTTCACAGAAGGAAGCTTCTTAGCTCTTGTATTTCATAGCAAACTGAGTAGAACTCAACTGATAACCCTGACATGGCTCAATAACCATTGCTCTGACACATCCTCTTCCCTGCAGGCCTCCTCGCTGGCAGAATGGCTCAAGAATGTCCTCACAGCTGTATATGTACCTTCTGTTCAAGGTATGGGGGTCAGGGTCCCCTCTCATCTCAGATTCAGCTGGATTTGGGGCTCTCCCCCTCCCCTTGCTGCCTTCATTCCGGGTTTCATCCCTGTGATGAGATTCTTACCCTGTTTTTGCAGATGCCTTCCGTGTGTCGGTCCCACTGCCCAACGTCCTCAACATCAACCTCAGGAATGCTGAAGTCGACATCACTGATGTAAGGGTTGAGTTTTCCCACCGTGCTACATCCTGGGGAGTGGGAATGTGCCCACCCAGGGCTGGGACATGCAGATCCCACAGCTCCACACCACCCTGGCCAACCTCATTTCCCATGGGCTGCTCCCAGTTTCCCTCTGCTGGTTTTCCACAGGGAAACCTCACCTGGGATACAGCAAAAAGCTGGTGAAAATCTGAATGAGAAAACTGAGTAGGTTTTGTTCTACTTCTTCCAGGTGGATGAGTTTTCCGGCCAGAACACTCTAGGAAGATCCTGCTCGAGAGGAACCTCAATGCTGTTCCCTTTCTGAGGCAGCACATGCCCCCAAACCCTGCTCTGCTCCACTCTGTCCCTGTTCCTTTCTCTCTAGTGCTGCTCTGTGCTGTGGCTGTGGCCTGAGCAGGACAGGCAGCAGCCTCAGCCAGCATCATGTGGGAAAGCTGCTTGGCTGGTGGATGTCTGGGGGCTCCTGTGGCCACTTTTAAGATCCACAGCCAGGAGGCAGAGCTCTTAGGCACAAAGGCTGCTCTCCTATTGCTCTTTCAATAAAATCTCTCACTGTCACAGTATTTCCCTCTCTGGATATTTATTTATATGAATTTCTGGCTCCCCACGGCTGTTTACCTGCTCCGTGCCCCTGTGCCACATGGCACACAGGTGGGTGGGGAGGCTGTGCCTTCAGAGGACAAACTGGGACCTAAAGAGAGCATTTCTGAAGCTCAGCCTGTGGCACCAGGTGTGAAACAGCCTCTCAGAGGGGCACTGGGTTGGGTGCACACGGGTGCCCTGCTGCAGCCCATCTCTCATGCCTGACGGTGGCTTGTGGTGCAGCGCTGGCACAGCTCCTGCTGATCTCTCCCTCTCCTTTGGAGCCCTCTGGAGCAGCTCCCGCTGGCAGCAGGTCTCACATGGAGCCTGCTGGTGCTGGTTGTGCAAGGCTCTGTCCAGAGCCAGGCACAGATAACGTGAGCACACACTCCATGGGGATTTAGTTAGGTGTGTGTTACCCCCTTGTTGTGTAAGAAGCACCAGGCTGTCAAAAAAAGCACATTTGATCTCACAAAGGTATTAAGTGTTGAGGGCACCAGAATAAACGTGCCCTTATAGCCAGGAGGGGCCGTGGAGGTGTCCCAGCACAGGGGTTTTTTTGGAGGAAGCACCATCTGCTGGGAAGGAGCTGGCAGCTGCAGGATGGGTGGGACAAGCCTCAGGAACCACTTCTCGAGGTTCCTTGAGCTCTAAACTATTCCAAAGCCTCCCCACGCATTCACTGGAAAGTTAAAAACTTCCCCTGATGTGGTAACCTGTGTGCCAGCCTGTGGGGAGGTGTCAGCAGGGATTTCTGTGGAAGGAGCTGATTTCCCAGCACGGCTCTTTCGGGTCAGTGCAGCCTCACGTGCTGCAGCCAGAGTCTCACACACTTTTCCTTCCCTTTTGCCCCGGGCTCTTGGGAACAGTGCTGCCTGATACTGGCTGTCCAGTCACCTGCTGCTCAATGCTTTTTCCTGGTTTACAAGTCATTATTTATAGTGGAATATATGAAACACCCAAATGGTGTTTTGTAACCTCAATCCACTAGCCAGCTTGGGAAATTCAAGCACCTTTCCACTTTTCCTGCAGCATCTTCACTATAGAAGGATCTGCTGTGGGTTAAAGCAGAGCTGCCCACGGACCAGCATAAGGTCTCACTTCAGGAGGAGCTGAGCAAAACCAGCCTTGAAATTCAGGACAAGGTCAGGTAAAGAAAAAGAGCTCAAAAAGTGGTACAAAGTACTGTGAGCTTTGTTTTACCCCCAAACCTTATGATACACTCCAGTGAGCCAAGAAAAAAATGGGAATAAATACAACAATAGTAGGAATGAAGTAATTCCAGTTTATATTTAGTGACTAGTCTGAAAAATCAGAAAATAGGTCATTATAGCAAAATGAAAACCCTTTTCTGAAAATCCATTCATTTAACATGGAAGTTTAAGGAGGTTTTGTGTCATGATATCCTTTTGAGGTTCTGGTTATTTTTATCATTATAAGGTTAAAAACGGGCCATTTTACTAAGAAAGGCCAGTGTGAGTCACTGATATAATTTCAGCCTTAATTTGCACAACTCACCTGAGGGTGAGGTGGGTTCAGGCTGGGCTGTAAAGGAGTAAAGTAAAGGAGTAAAGTAAAGGAATAAAGTAAAGGAATTAAATAAAGGAGTTCTGAATGATGGTGGGTCACCAGTGCCACTCTGGAAGACAGGGATCACTGGGGATCCTTTGGGATTGACATCCTCATACCAGCACCACGATCAGCCAGGAAAGGCAGGGGAATTGCACAGGGAAAGGGGAGAGCACCATGCTTGGGAAACCTCCCCCTCCGAACTGAGTAGTTTTGTTTATGTAATTAAAATTTCAACTGGCCAGGCTCTTGGAAGGAGGAAGCTCTGGAAGTCCCGCAGGTTTGCAGGGCAGAGGAGGCTCCTGGGGCTGCAGGGAAGGCAGAGGGGGCTCCTGAGGTGGCCGAGGAAAGGCAGAGGAGGCTCCTGGGGCTGCAGGGAAGGCAGAGGAGGCAGTGCCGGAGCCTTTGCCCGCAGAGGGTGCACGAACTGCGCTGCCGAGCCGCCGCTCCCGTCTCAGCCCATCCCTCGCTGCGCTTGGAAGCCCAGCAGAAGCAGAAGGAAAAAACAAGGCAAAAGAACCAAGCCTCTGATAAAACTGGAAAGTAACTAACTTAAACAGGGAAATAAATGAGAAAATTCTTGTCTTTTGGCATTTCTGGTCTGACTGGCCTCTGGCTCGCCCAGCCCTGAGCATGGCTGTGTGCCAGCGGTGCAGCCCAGCTGTGCTTGGAGCTGTCACTCGCAGTGTCCCTCTTGCTGTCGCTGGAGCTGGCGCTGCCCAGGTGTCCCTGCAGCTCCTGCCTGGCACGGCTGCTTACCTCAGCCCCCCATCGAGTGCCCTCAATGGCAAGGGCTGGGTCGGGCTGGGGCTGGTGCTGTGGCTGTTTGGTGGCATTAAAACCAGACTCCTGAGAGGGTGGGTGATGGAGGAGTCCCCTGCTGGCGTGAGCCACCTCGCCATCAAGTTCTGCCAGCCCCAACCCATGCCGTGCGAATGGTAAATGTCCCAGGGCATTTCCCTGTCACAGCTCTCCCTCCCTCCGTGCCTGGAGGTGACAGCCACCCACAGCCGTGTCACAGGGCCAGTGGTGCTGGTCCCTGTGCACCCTCACACAGCCACAGGGAGTGGTGTGCTGTCCCAGAGATCTCAAGGCACGATTCTGTCCCGTGTGCCACGTTCAGAGCTTATTTTAATGGACGTGGAGTGGGGGTCTTGTGAGACGTGAGCACGGAGTGTAGGAACCACTCAGCCTGAGATTTTCTCTGCTCGTTTGAGGAGACTATACACTAGCAGATAAAAGGCAGCAATAAATTTCCCATCGGCTATTTTGGGATGCAAATTACAGTTATCTCATGCAAAATCCAAGCAGAAACGATTCACTCTGCTGCTGCAATTGCCTTGCTCCGGGAGGTCTGTGCTCCACGCTATTCACAGGGAATTGTTTAACAAGACCCATTTACTTTGCAGCAGGTTGTTTTCATGGTGCTCCTTTATTTTTCCACAGCCTGCTCCCAATTGTGGATAATTTATTGGCAAGTGTCCTGAACAGACTTCTTCCTAATCTGGTAAGTCAGAAAAATAAAACGTTCCAGGAAGGAGCAGTGAGTCTGAAAAGATGTGGTGTAGCTCCCAGCGGCATCACTGGTGCCTGGAGCAGGAGCAGAGCCACTGTCCCAGGGCTGCTGCATGCACCCAGTACCTTGGGATCAGTGGCAGACACATTCCATGGCTCCACCAGCTTGGGAGAAGCTTCTCCTTCCTTCCCAATGCGAGGTCTGCCCAGATGCTGAGAGCTCCTAGTGATGTCCTGGACTGGGCTATGGTCTCATGGAATCCCTCCTCCTCCTGAAAGCCTCAGGGTGTTTCTAGCCATCTCCCTTGGGCTCCTGGGTCTCCTACCTTCTTTGAGGAAAGAGAGGGTCAGACCCAGAGCAGGGCTACCATTCCAGGTGCCCAGTGCTCCCATGCCCAGGGAGAGCCTGGCAGAGCCAAGCAGGGCTGTGTGTCCTTCCCTGGCTCTGAATGTGGGTTCTCACTGACCTTCCCCAACTCTTGCAGCTCTTCCCAGTGCTCATCATTGCCCTGGGACTCATCAGTGACCAGCTGGGACTCCTGAACTGTGAGCACACGGTGGGTCCCTCACCTTGTCCTGCCTTGTGCCTTGTGTCACCCACTCCAGCTCAGGGAGGACTGGGACACCTTCCCCTCCCCTGCTCCACCCTGGCCCAGATCTGCCAGGAGCAGGGGTCTGCAGGAGCTCCCTGCCCAGAGCCCACTTGAAAGCCAGGCTCTTCTGGATGAAAAGGAACTTCATGTAGGAGAGGGGGATTTGCAGCTGAGTCCAGCAAGGAGCTGCTGATCCCTTCCTCTCCCCCCAGCACTGGTGCCCCTGGATTTGCTGGGCAAGATCCAGTACACCATGCCCAGCCTTCCCCTGGTAACTGGCCAGTTCTCGAGGTGGACTTGAATGTGATTCCTGCATCTTCTCCTTCCATCTGTGCACAGGGCTTGGGATATTTCCCTTAGCTTCATCAAGGTCTCCTTCAGCCATGTGCAGCTGGGCAGGGGGCTGTGGAAGCTGGCAGAGGTCCTGGCTTCGTGCCTTGCTCTCACCTCTGTCATGGGAGAGCACAGCAGGGTTTAGGTTTCACAAACTTTTGGAGAAGGAAGTGTCACGGGCCCTGCCTGGCGAGGCCGTGCGTGCAGCCATTCCGCAGCGAGGGAACGTCAAGCTGACCGTAAAGGCAAATATTGCAAACCTTTGGACCTGTGTTTCCTTCCCCTGTGCCCAGAATGTCACTGGGCGTGTGGCTGGAGGCCTGGTGGACTGTCCACGGGGGAAACCAGAGACTGTCCCCAGACCCCACGGGCCCCCACGCCACCCCTGCCCCCCGCAGTGGACACCAGCTCCTCCCTCTGGGCCTCCTGATGAACTTCTTCAGCTGAGATACAGCTGTGCTGGGCTGCAGGAATTCAGAGTCAGACCTGTCCTGGAGAGCAGCACTGTGCAATTGCTGCATCAGTGGGCAACCTGCTCTGCAGCTCCTGGTTTGTGCTCCCACCAGCAGAAACTTTTCGTTTTTGGGTGTTGCCAGATTCTCAAGGCATACCCTGAGCCACATGAATTGCTGATGGAAATTGCAGTCCCCCCGGGACAAGTGGTGACCTTAAAGACAAATACAGGTGTGATCCAGCTCACAGCTGCAGCAGAGGTGATGGTGATCCACCCAGGTGATGTCCCTCTGCCTTCTGAATAATGTGTATGAAGTAACAACCCATGCAGAAATTCCTTCCATAGTTTCCCCTCACCACAGGGCAGTTTCCCCACAGATGGGAAGTGCAGTTTCCCTGGGCTGCAGCCTGGTCAGAGGCTGGAGGAGCCACCCCAGCCCTGACCTCTTTGTTTGACCACAGAACACCTTGAGGAGACAGGAGCTGCACATAGAGGGGATGGAGTTTGGGGCTGAGACCTGGGAATAAGTTCAGCAGTGACCCTCCTCCTGTGGCACTGTGCTGGGCTGGTTTGTGTCCCACAGATGTGCTGGGAGAGGGGGTTCCCCTCCCTAAGCTGCTGAAAATTGATTTCACTTGCCTGAGGATCCTGAGTGTCTCTCTACACCCAACATGGCACAACAGCAGCTTGGAGTTATCCCCGTAGATGTTGCATCCTGCCTGCATTCTTGAGCAGAAGGAGGACACGTGTGTTTTCCATGGAACATTGTGTTTCAAGCTCTTTTGTGGGTGCTCGGAAGGGTGTGGGTGTACTTTGCATTCTTGTGCTCAGGTTCAATAAAGTCCAGCCCTCTCTGCAGCCACAGCAGGTGCTCAAGCCTCTGGGGGTGGCCAGCTCTGGTGAAACCCCTGGGCTCAGGGCAGACCTCAGGTGGGAGGGCTGCAGTCCCCTTTGTCACCCCCAGCTCAGTCCCCTTTGTCACTCCCAGCTCAGGGGGTGCAGAGCTCTGCCAGAAAATGCTGTGTCAGACCCAAACATGTCAGACTCTTCAGGGCCTGGGCCCAAAGCTGTGGGGTATGTTGATCATGTTGGCACCCATCACACCCTCACCTGCCCTGGACTTTATTGGGGCTTTGTCCTGGGTGCACTTAGGGACCTGGGGGGAAAATCACCCAGCAATGCCCATGAACTCTACATGAACCACATGAAACTTTTGCTAATTTAAGGCTCTAAAGCCACCCATTGCTCCTGGGGTGAGAGGGAGTAGCTGGGACAGCTGCAGCATCACTGCTTGTCCAGCCCAGATCCACCCTGAAACACACCTGGAACAGCAGAATCAGGTTTTTCTGACATCTTTGATGTTCCTTTTCCTTTCCCCTCTATTTATTTCCATGTTTTCTTTTATCTGGTGTCTCTCAAGCCTCCTTTAAACTGTGGAGCTCTTTCTTGGACTCACAGCCAGCTCCTGCTTCCCTGTAGGACACAAGCAGTTTTCTCAGAGCAGATGCTGCACCACAAACCAACACTCTCTTTCGTTTGTTTTGCAATTTGTGAGGTTTCTGTATGTAATTAACTCGTTGGGAGGTAATTGCTCACCTCTCACTCTCCTTGGACTCATTCTGCTGCATATGATGGTGCAGAGCTGTGCTGAACCAGCCCTGGGACACTCCCCAGAGCGGGTGGGCACCACGGCCAGGGTGAGGGGCGAGCTGCTGGCCAAGCAACGTGTGGTGTTCAGGGGCAGGCTGGTGCAGGGGTCACACTTCACAGCCAGCAAAAGGGAACTGTCCCTGCTCCATCCTTCCCTTGGCTTTCCTCATTCCTGCAGCTTGGGTTATAAAAGCAGCTGCCAGCAGCCGTGACCATGGGCAGCTCCACCTCGACATCAAAGGGTCCAGGTAAGTGGCACTGAAGGACCTTGGCCACCGTGCCAGCTCCATCAGGCGACCTACAGCACAGAAAAACTCAGCTTGAAAAGCAGGAATTTTAATGATGCTTTCCTTTGATTTCTGTAGCAGCATTTAATCATTTATGAAAATTAATTTTTAAAGCTAGCAGAGCTCTTGCTTGTTAAATTCCACGTTTATTCCTGTTGTTGTTAAGTTTGTGATAATGACTAAGCTGGCAGAAAGGACTGGGAGTTTTTTCATGATCTTGGTGGCCAGAATTCAGAGCAATTTTCAGCTCTCCAGACCTCATCTCAGCTGGTGTAAAATAAGTGTTTATCTGCAAAGCCAGACATGCCTTTTGCATGTGCAAGATGCTTGGCTCACTGAAACGTGCATGACCGAGGAGCAGCACCCTGGTAGATATTGTTAATAACTGCAGAGATAGGTGCCTGCATGGTCACGTATTCTCTAAGAGCTCTTCTAAGAGCCCTGACATCCATTCTGGTACCCTTTTGCAATGCTGCACACGTCTTTCAGAGCCCCTCCAACAAATCCCACTGATTTTATTTGACACGATTTTCAATAGAAGCTGCTCGAGCCTCTCTCCTTCTCCCCTGTTCAATAATCACAGCTACAGGAGCTGTGCATCATTACGTGCTGATCAAAGGGAAAATGTAAAAGACAGTCGAGTGAATTAAAGTCTAATTTAATTGTGCCGAGAACTGTCATAGAGGGATTTTTTAAGGTATCTGGAAGAGATAAAGGAGTTGTTCAGTCTGACCTAAATAATGTTATTTCTCAGTGCTGAACCTCTGCAATCTGCACCCTGTACATTGTTTTTCTCAGAAGGGACAAGCTGAGGTGTCTGTTCAGGACATGGGCTGTCCAGGAAAATGCTCCTAGAGCTGGGACCCCTGGCAGTGCTGCAAAGAGACCATTTTCTCATTTCTTTGCAAACGCCTTTCCATGCATAAACAAACACTCCCCAGCCTGAGCTGTCACCCTGAGAAGCCCAGCTCGGGCAGGAACGGAAGGTCCTTGAAGGTACTTTCTTTTGGCTGGGGGTAGATCAAACACAGGGAAAAGAGACTCTTTTCACAGCTTGAGTGGAACAAGATGAGAAAAACAAACAACCTGCCCACGGGAAAGTGAGTCTGATTCTGGCCATGCTTTGAGCTTTAATAACACAGGGTGCTCTTCACAGCAGGCAGAAGGACACGACTGTGACACTCGTCATTTTTTATTTGGCCGTGCCCCTGCGAGTGTTCCTCTTTCAGGGCCATTTCAGAGTGGTTGGATGCCATCTGTCTCTCTCAGTACAAGGTCCTCCTGCCTCATCTCCATCCCTCTTCCTCTCTTAAAATGGCATTTTCACTTCCCTGCAGTGTCAGGCACCCAGCTCTGCAGGGGGGAAGCACAGCCAGGCGTGGAGCCATCGATGGCTCTGGAGCAGTGTGGCACTGGGCTTCAGCTGCTCCCTGGCAACCTGAAGTGGGAAAAGGGGGCTGCAGGTCTGGGCTGACCTCCTGGGATGAGGGGCATGGTGTCTGGAGGCTGTATGTCCAGGAGGAAGCTCCCCACCAGCCCAGAGCAGTGCACATGAAGGATGGAGAGCTGCACCAGTGCCCAGGCTGTCAATACCCATGTGAAACTGGTGCTTGGGCTGATGTGGGTCTTCCCACAGGTGCTGTGCCAGGACATGCCACCCTTCTGGTGTCTCATCTTTCTTGGGGGCCTCCTGCCCCCCTCCCAGGGCCTCCTCAACCTGCTGAACCCAGCACAACCCAGCGGTGGTGAGTTCAGATATTTTCTGTGTTTCCAGGGGAGAGTCACGGCAGAGTTCTGTGCCATTTCGAGCTCATGGCACATCCCTCTGCTCATCAGGGAGCTGCCTCCTGGCAGGCCTGTCTCCATGAGGAACCCAGCTTTGTTCAAGGATGCTCAGGGCTCCCTGGGAGAGCTCACCAGCAGAGCAGCCTGAGGTGGCCAAACCAACCTTCCCTGTCAATGAAATCCTCCCAAGAGTGGAAATCCAGTCAGTAACTGGGACTCTCTTGGTGCAGGCCTGCTTGGCACTGGTCTCATTGGTGGAAAAAGTGGGTTGCCTGGCACAGATGCTCTTAGTGAAGGAGGGCTGCTTGGCACTGGGCTCCTGGGCAAAGGAAGTCCCCTTGGTGCAGGAAATGAACCCAGCGCAGCTGCAGTCCTTGGCACAGGCCTCCTAGGTGAGAAAACTTGGCACAGGGAGGGTTTGGGAGAGGAGGGTTTGTGGGTGGTAGAGGACAGGAGAGTAAGGAAGTCCTGGCTGTTGCAGGAGGACAGCCTGGCAGCGGTGGGCTGCTCGGCACAGGAATCCTTGGTGGAGAAGGACTTGGCACAGGAATCCTTGGTGGGAAAGGCCTTGCAACAGGCCTCCTTGGTGGGGAAGGACTTGGCAATGGTCTCCTCAACAATGGTCTCCTTGGCAATGGCCTCCTTGGCAATAACAGCCTTCTTGGAGAGGCAGGTCTGCTTGGCACAGGGCTGCTTGGAAAAGGAGGTCTCCTAGGCAATGGAAGTCTGCTTGGACTTGATGGCCTTCTGGGTGAAGCAGGAGGACTGCTGGGTGCAGCAGGAGGACTGTTGGGTGGCGGAGCCCCCCAGAAGATGACACGCTACGCCTGGTGAGTCAGAAGCCCCGTGCTGGGGCTCCCTGCAGGGTGGCCCATGATATCCAGGGGATCAGACCCTCCCTCTCATACAAACCACCAGTCCTGGGCTCACAGCTCACATGAGAATCTGAGACAGGGGAAATTCCAACCAGGAATGGGAAAATTACCTGTGGGAGTGGTGTGACACTGCCATGGGCCACACAGAAGGTGGGGCAATCTCCACCCATGGAGATGGCTGAGACTCAGGAGGACACAGCCTTGAGAAACCTGACCATGCTTTGAGATTGGCTGTTTGCAGAGTGGGAATTGGTCCTTCCCCTCCTTCGCTTTTACGATGAGCAGGAAGAGGTGGGACTGTAAGATCTGCTCCTGCTGATCCTGCCATCTCAGGGTGGGTTTGCCTTGGTGTCAACCCCCAGGCTGAAGGTGCTGAACCTCGAGAACGCCCGAGTGTCATGGAAGGTCTTTCGTGGGTCTGAGCTTGTGCTGAACCTGTACTCGAAGCTGGTGCTCCACTTTCCAGGGTGAGTGAGGCTAGAGAGTGAGGCCATGGGAACCTGAGGGTGCTGGGGAGGATGGGACACTCCTGGGTGCTGGACAAACATCCCCAAACACTGAGCAACAGGCTGGTGAGGAAAGCTGTGCTGCTGATTCTCTCTAGAACCATTTCCAGCTGTCCTCACTCCACAGACGCTCACCATCCATGGAAGTGTTCAAAAAACTTCTGGATATGGCTCTTGAGGTCATGGTTTAGTGAACATGGCTGTGGTGCTGGGTTGATAATTGGGCTTCTTGATCTTAGGGGGAAATTCCAGCCTGAACAATTCTATGGTTCTGTGATCTGCTACAGGACAAGGAGCCTGAGGGCAGCCCCAGACCTGAAGCACTGTCCCAGCCGAGGCTGTGCTTGCAGCTCCACCACAGGCACCAGTCTCCAGTGCTGCTTTGGCTTCCTCCACAACCTTCCACGCCACTCCCTCTTTTCCAGGATTTTTCAGTTTCTGAGTGGATCCTCAGTAGAAGCAAACATCACATCACACATTGCCCTGACCCAGGACTCCCCTGGTGACCTCAAGTTGGTGCTTAAGGATTGCAGCAACCTCCTTGGTGGCTTCAGCGTCAGCCTGCGGAAAGGGTGAGAGTGGGGGTCAGGGGGGCAGAACTTCAGTCTCAAATCTGGGCACAGATTGACAGCACAACAAGCAGATTTTGGGATTCAGATAACAAAGTCCTGAGCATCTGTAATTCCTGCTGAAGCCTGGGGGAGCTCTGGGCTTGCAGCATCTCTTATCAGAGAAGAGGAGGGGGGTCCTCTACAGAGGAGCTTAGTTCTTTCTTGATGTCAAGTCCTGGGTTTTGACAACTTCCTTGGTAACTTTTGTCTGTCTTTTCCCTCCCCAGCCTCCTCACAAATCTGGTGAGCAGCTTGCTGAACAAGTCTCTTAAGTCCCTTGTCCCTGCACTGGTGAGTGTCTGAATATTCTTTGCTGTGAAGCTGAATTTCAGCTGCAGTCAGTGCTCCTGCCAGAACTGCCTGGTAGATTTACACACACACACAGAATCACGGAACAGTTTGGATTGGAAAGGACCTCAAAGGTTAGTTAGTTCCAATCCCCCTGCCCTTGGCAGGGACAATATATATAATATATCTAAATATATATATATATATATACACACATACATACAGAGTATGTATTTGTGCATGCACAGATACATGCCTGCAGCCCATAAGTGAGTTACACAAAATTGCTTGATCTTCTTTACAGTCAGAATTTATTTGCTAGGAGTAATTTCAATTTCATCATGTGATGTTATCAGGTAATTTTTACTCAGCTGCTCCCTGTGGGGGTGAAAAGAAGCAACAGCCCAGTTTAGAGCAAAGTGGCCTTTTTTACCTTGCTCAGTAGAACCTGTGCCATTTTGAGAAGGGGGCTGAACAAATCATACAGCTCTTTTTCCATGAGCTAGGATGAAATCAGGACGTGTGTCCCATCCTGATTTAAATCTGTGAAACCCAAGTGGTGCTGGGGAACGTGCTGCTGCACCCACTGTGTTCTCACTAAGACTGTGCTGCTTGTTGCCATTGCAGCTCTGCCCAGTAGTGAACATGTGGGTCAGCATCATCAACATTAACCTGCAATTCCTCAACCGTAAGTCATTACATCTTCTTTCCTATATTAGGTTTTAGAATGATGCTTGGGGTCTGTGTGTCTGGCCACCTCCACGGGCAGCAGTGTCCTCAGGAGAGCTGGAGCTGTGCAAGCAGGGCTCTCTGCATGGGGGTGGCACAGTCCTGGCTCACCACCACTGCCAGACACCACAGTCCTGCTCTTCTTACAGGTGTTTTTCTAACCAGGGCTAGACCCAAGCTGCTGCCAAGAGTTGGCTATGCCAGGACTGCCAGGTGCAGCCCCACAGAGCCAGAGGGTTTCCCCTCCCCAGCTCTCTCCATGTCAAACCTCATACACAACTGCTGCTTCACTGAAAGCAGATCTTTTGCCCCCAGCATTTCCCTTGTGATGGGATCTGCACCTGTGAGCTCCAGGGTAGCAGCTTTCGTGGGAACCTTTGAACCCCAGGGAGTTTGTGATCCATAGGAAGGACAAGGAGTTTTTCCTCCTTGCTGGGCAGGACAGTGCTCTCCCAGCCTCTGCCAGGTGGGCACAGGGCTCCAGCAGGCTCAGTGACCCACACACAGCTGTGCCCAGCCCTGATGGCCTCTCCCTCTCCCCAGGTGTCATCTCCTTGGGGCTTCTGGGGAAAATCTACTCTGCCCTCTCCAAACTGCCAGTGACATCTGAGCACTATGTGGAGCTGGATCTGCAGGTAGAGCCATGTCCCATCCTGTTCTCCATCCCATGCCCCCACACTGCTGCCCTCCCTCCACATTTCCATGCTCTAACACCCCCTTGTTCTTTGCAGAATTCCCCATTCCCAAGCACCTTCATCGACTGGCTCCTTCAGAGTAAGTCCAGCCCCAGTGCTGCCATGGGATCCCCACTGGTGTCTGTGAGCCAGAACAGGGCAGCTGAAATGGGGGACACAGTCCTGGGGAGTGGCCTAGAGTGGGGAGGGTCCTCGTGGCTCTGGGGTGCAGCCAGAGCTGCCAGGGGCTGTGCATCTCTGAACAGTCCCACAGAGCACTTGTACCTCTCAGGGCACAGCAGTGCTGGGGGTGCTTGGGGTCCCTGGTCCTCAGAGACGGCCCCCAGCTCAGATGTGAGCAGCTTTGCCCCTGTGCAGTGGCAGGTCTGGAATACAGTAGCAAGAGAAAGTCTGTGCACTCCTACTTGTGCCCTGCACAGCCCTGGAAAAGTCACTTCACCTCTTATAAAAGGATTTAATAATATTTGCTTAATAAGAGTGAATAATGGTCCTCAGGATGCTGCGAGGATTAATTAATATTTGCAGAGGTGATTGGAAGAGCTTTCAGCTTCATATGCATGGAAAGTTAATATATAGGGAAGGGAAGGAAGAGTTGGAAGTCTTCCCAGCTTCCCCAGAGCCGTATTCCTGAGGGCACTAAATCATCTCAGCCCATAAAGCTGGGGCCTCTCAGGCCACTGGTACTTCAGGCACTGCTGAGGGACACCAGGGGACACCAGGGGACTGTCAGGCTTTGGGCACCTGGAGAAGGGCGTGCACTGACCTGTGTGTGTCTCCCCCAGCTGCAGGTGTCAATCCCAGGATCAATCCATAGCTGCAGGACTGACAGAGCCCTGGGGTAAGGAGGACTGGCTGGCAGGGCCTGGCTCAGAGCTCTGCTGCCAATTGTGCCAGAACCTGGGCTGGGTGAGAAGAGTCCTGACCCTGCTGCCTGGTAGTGGGAGGTGACAGGGGTAGCATGGGGCTGCCTAAAAATCTCCACTCTGGTATCCCTCCAGGTCCCCCTGCAGGTGATTCCCAAGGAGGAGCAGGAGGGAAGGGAGGAAAACAACTCAGTAGGTGGAGAATAGACATGAAAATGGAGAAACCCAACCAAGAAAAGTCTTTCTTCTATTCTGCATTTCAGCCTTCTCAGATTTTGGTGTCTCTGTCCAGCCTAGAGTTATCTGTGCCAATGATAATCTGTGCCAATAGCGATATGTCGATAATTAGCCACATTGATAATTAGCTACATCAATGATCAGCCATGTTGATGACACTGTGACTGGAGGCAGGAGCCCCAGGCCTTGCCTGTGTCCCTCCTGGCTGCCATGGCCACAAACCACTTGTTCTGGCACTCACTGATGCAGGGATGACCTTGATCCCCTGGTTTTCCCTCACGCCCATCCCAGCTTCACTTGGGCTGGGGTTTAGGCCAGGAATGGCTCAGCACAGAGGGAACATTCCAGCTGCTGGATGCAAACCGTCAGGCAGGGGTTTGGTCCCCTCAGGAATTTCAGAAGACTGCACCAACTGCCCAAATCCTTCTGAGAAGGGAAGAGAGAAAAGGGATGAATTCAGTGAGCTGTAAATACTTTGTCTTTGCTCTCCTTCTGCTTCTTGATTGGCTTACTATTTCAAAAGGGATTTTTGCTGTTTCCAGTGATTTCATACTGTTAAAAAGAGGCAAAAAAGCCCCCAGCCTAATCCAGGCGCACACTCAGCCTATTTGTTCCCAAACAGCAACGCTTTGAACTGATCAGAGTGAATGCTATCCTGCCTTGTAATCTCCAAGTGGATTTGGACGTGCTGCATTGTGGGTGAGGTGGATTTGAGGCAGATTCACACCCTTCTGTTACTCCTTACAATAAAAATGATTTTTCTTCATCTGCATTCAGCATGTGACTTGGTTCCTTTCCAAACTGCCAAAGGATTTTTGCATTTGCAAGGGTTTTGTTATTTATCTCTCCAATCAGCTACAGGAGTAACTCACATGTGAGGAATATTGAATAGGTGAGTCTGCTGGAAAGGTGGGGAACCACAGGGGCTGCAGCCCCAGAGCCAGGCCTGAGTGAAGCCCAAACCCTCCCCAGGCTGCTGGACCCCCACTCTTACAGCTTAAAGTAGCTACAGAAACATGGTCAATGTGGCAAATAAATATTCCCCTCATTTGTATTTATGCAGATTTATTCTGCCCCTGTCCCTGAGCTGCTGGTTCTTTTAGTGTGTATTCCTGCTCCTGCCTGTTGCCAGTGAGCTGGGGGGCTGTTTGACATGGACAAACACATCCCTGGGGCCCCAGGGAGACAGCTCCCCCCTAGGTTGGGCTGGGACCCCCAGGACCCCAGGGAGAGCCGTGGCAGTAGCCAGCAAGCTCTTGGGCACAGGAGCTTGCTCCTGGCTGCATTGGCATCAAACCCCATGCCAGTGCTGGCTGTGCCACAGCCCTGGAGCTGAATGGCTGCATGGTGAGAGGGGCCAGGGACAGATGCCCAAGCCCTGCAGCCTCCAGATCCACTGGCACAGCACCATGTGCCACCAACCATTTCCACATTGGCTCTGCTGGGCATTCCCGGTGGGCAGCACCCACACCCTTCTCTGCCTCTGCCCAGCGTGGGTCCCTCTGGTCCTGCCCAGGGCCCAGAGCCCCATCCAACAGGCACAGGGGAGTTCTGGTGCTGTTAGCTGAGAGTTTGCAGCCAGCATCCTCCTGGTACCACGCTGCCAGGGCCAGGACTCCTGCTCACATCTTCTGTGTGGCAAAATGCTCCCCTGAAAACCTTGGAGGTTCTCACTGCCCTTTTCCCAAGGTAATGCTGGTGTGGCTGATGTGTCACCAGTGCCACAGGACCACAGCCCAGCCTCTCCTGCTGCTCCTTCAGTCCCTTTACCTCACTATTGTGAGTGAGCAGTACCCCAAGCAGCCAATGCCACCCCTGCCCTGCCAATGAATGGCAGAGGTAACAATGCTAATGAGGTGTGGGCACTGGGCACCTCACTCTGGCTACAGTCACACCCACACCGGGGGGCTCAGGGAATGGATCTTGGTGCTGATGATCTGTGTGTGCTCAGAGAGCAAAGATGAAGGGCAGATGCTGGGTGCCCTTTGATGACAGTGGCAGAGCTCTGTCACACGAGGACAGGATGGGTGGCAGTGTTTGGCCCAAGCTATTGAATCCGTAACGCCTCATTGGGCACCTTCAGTTTCCAGTTCCTAAGGAAACAGGAGGAGGAGGATAAAGGAACGTGCCAAGCCCCCTTCTAGGCTCACTTGCTGTGAATGATTGCAAAAAGAGGTGTAAATATTTCCTCAGTAACCCTAGAGCCAAAATGCCAAACCCCAAACCTCTCCAAGTGGCACAGTGCCACCAGGCTGGGTCCCACCTCTGCTGCCACAGAGGCAAAGGTGGGCAGCCACTGGCCACTGTGAGCCCTGTGGGGACAGCAGCAGCACCTGCACTGCTCTGACCCACCAACATGAGTAACAACAGTGCCATGGGGGATGTCCCTGCTGCTGGCACCACCCAGCCCCAGTGTGCCAGGACAGGTGACCCTGGAACAGCTCAGATCTTTGCCAGATCTGGCTGCAAGGGCACTGATGGGGTTTCTCCTGAGGTTCCTCTCACCCTACTGGGTTGCCTTGTGGAGTGTGGTCTGAGCCTCTCCCAGGCTTCTGCACCCAGTGACACCTGTCTGCTGTGCAGAGCATCCCGGGGTACTGTCAGCATTGCTGCTGCTGTACTGGCTGCTGAGCATGGGATAGGGAAAGCTTTGCCACCAACAGTATAAGGGCTTTTCAAAATGGAGTTTGGATAAGAAACTGTGGGAAGAATCTTCCCCTTTAATGAAATGTCAGAATGTTTTCCATTTTTAATGGAAAGCTGGTTGTGGAATTGCCTCCTGTTTGGTTCTGATAGCTTCAACCAAAGCCTCCTACTATTCTTTTTTAAACTTCCTGTAGTTAAATTACAGAAAGATGACATTAAAAAAAAAAAAAAAAAAAAAAAAAAAGAGAGAGAGAAGAAACAGATTAAAAGACACTAAATAACCCAAAGAGAAGGGAGCACCTTGTTTAGGCTCAAAACCCCATAATCAGCCTGACCAAAAGTGAATCTCATTTCTGTTCCCCTCACTGTCCTGATGGATGCAGGAAGGGGAGGAGGACAATCTTTTCTGGCTGTTCATTTTCACAGCAGTGTGCTGAATATTAATCACTCTCAAACCCTTGCTGGAGGCACTGCTGCAAATTGC
The DNA here is from genome assembly GCF_017590135.1 of Pyrgilauda ruficollis. Lineage (NCBI taxonomy): Eukaryota > Metazoa > Chordata > Aves > Passeriformes > Passeridae > Pyrgilauda > Pyrgilauda ruficollis. The sequence goes on from NW_024511099.1 coordinate 1,313,899, forward strand.
CCATCCTGCAGCCACTCTGTAATTCCTACATGGGAGTCACAGCCAGGACGGGCGAGGGATCCCACAATGACCTTGCTCTGTAAGGGGCAAACACACCCCCAGCAGTGTCCCTGAACACCCTGACAGCTCCATTAGCCATGCCACTGTGCATCAGGCAGTTGTCATCCCTGGGTTTGCTCTCCAGGAATTAAGACACCTTTCTCCTCCTCCTTAATTCAAGAAGTAAATGTAGGGCAGCGAGGTTGAGATTTGGGTGTTTTCAATACTGATGGACTTTGCTTTTGACACCCTTGGAGACATAATGAGAAAGCCCTGCCTTGTCCTTGTGCTGACAGCCCTCCCTATCCTCAGGCTGGCCACCCTGCCTGTCCCCAGGCTGGCAGTACTTCCAGCTCCACGTTCCTGGTGGCAGTGGCAGCTGCCCCAGACTGGCTGCTGGGGAAGGTAGCTTGGGCCCAGCAGGAACAGGGACCCTGGGCAGGGCCCCCTTGAAATAATGTGAAATAATTCCCTTTCACATTTCCTAGTGGAAGCTCTGCTGAAGGGGAAGAGCCCCTGCCAGGCACACAAAGCACAGAAAGCAGTCCTCTGTTTTTCACAGATACAGCTGTCCAAAGGAATTGCAGCACCTTCGCCTCACAGGAGGCATTTTAATTACTCTATTGACTCCTGCTCCTGAGAGCCCCAGGCGTGTCAGAGCTCAGGCTGGGATCAGAGGGATGCAGAGAGACAGGGAGGGAATGCATGACCATCCCCGACAGCCCAATGGAGCCCCACTGCCACCCCATCACAGTCCCAGTGCCCTGCCCTGCACAGCAAGGAGTGCTGGGCCATTCCTTGCTGTCTCTGACCAGCATCAGACCATTTTCATGTCTCTGATCTGTGTCTGACTGTTAAATAACTCAGCAGCAGGGAAAAAATACTTGAAAAAATATCTGGAAGATATAGAGCCATTAATGAAAAACATCAGAAAATAGATATCAAGTAATGACACCGCGATGAGAGCTTATTAATAGGAAAGGCTAAAGATAAAACTAATTTAAACCTGATGAGACAAGACATCTCATCTTCAGGAGAATGAGAAGTCAATAGTTGTCTGTCAGTAAAGGAAATAAATTGCTCACAAGGGAGGAGGGAGAGCCACAGGACTGCTGGGCCCCAGAGAGCAGCAGTGCCTGTGACAGACTGTGAGATACCCTCTGAATTCACAAACCCCACAGCTCGGAGCTGCCACTCACCACCTGTCATTGCCATGCAGGTCACAGCCCAGCAGCTCTCCGGGGAGGCACAGGGACATGGAGGGAGGCTGGGGACAGACAATGCCAACCTGGGGGGGCTGCAGAGCAGCTTGGGGCTGGTCTGGGGGTGCAGCAAGTAATGGCAATGGAGAGCTCATTGCATTTCCAGCACAGCATAGAGTTCACCATCGGCTGCAGAGGAGCCTGCAGGAGCAGCTGTACCTGCCCTGCCAGAACCCAACCACTGCCAGTTTCAGAAAGGAGTGAACAGTTGAACTGGTTTTAGAAGTGGAAAACAGTTTTGAAAACTCTTTATGTTACATTAAATCCCAAAGCTCTGTGCAAAGAGCTGGCTTCAGAAACGGTGATGAAAAACTGCTGAAGGAAAACTCCCTGAATCCCCAGCCCACAGCAGTCCCAGAGCAGGGAGGAGGAGAAGGCCTGGGGGAATGGCTGGCAGGCACATGGAGCCTGTCTGCTGAAGTGAAAAGCCATGAGAAAAGAGGAGGAAGGCATTTCCCCTGGCACAGCCTGGCAGGCCGCTGGCATCACTCAGAGGCAATGCCTTGTCACCTGCCATCCCCCAGCAGAGCCAGGCTCCAGCTGACCTAAAGCAAACTGTATTTACAGGCTTCCATCAGGGAAAACGTCCATCCTTCCCTCCACCAGCACCATGACGTGCAGAGGGAACACAGACTGCAGAGCTCAAGGGGTTCTGGAGAAGGATGTGATACACCACGGCCAGCTCTGGCACTGGGAAAAGCCTGACTGCTCTGCCCAAGCTGCTTCAAAAGTCTTGGAGAAGGGAGAAAATTTGGGCAGGCGAGTGTAGGCAGTGATGGGAATCAATTTTGAGGCTGTCCTTAGGCCAACAAAAGCCAGTGCTGAGCAGGGGCTGTGAGCACCTGCTGCTGTCTGTCCCTCCACTCCCTGAGCACAGCCAAGACCTGAGGACAAACAAGTTTGTTCTCTGATGGGGGCCAGGGGAACAAACGGGCTCTTGTTCTCCCTGACAGCAACCTTTCTGTCAGGTGAAGCTATTTGTGCGTGCTGGTGATGTCCAGCCCCACCCACACCCTGCCAGCAGAAAGGAAAGTGCAGGCTGTGATTTACGAAATGCAGGTGTCAGGAGACACCCTCGGGGCACGGCTGCTGTTGGAAAGTAAATGTCATCCCAGCACTTCAGGTCTGTACTGGGAAACCTGATCTGCCAAAAGCCTCCTTAGGTGTTTGCCCATGGGTGTAACTGGGGCAGGACTGACTGTAAGGGCACAACTTGGACCTGCAGAAGGCACAGGTGTACATCAGGGAGATGGGAGGTCTGGCAGGGTTCAGGGCTCTCGTCCCTGCTCAGAGTGGGAACAGAAACGTGCAAGAACACAAACGAGGTAGGAGTCCAGCTTTCCTAACAGCTGGATTTAGGCAGCAAACCTGACAAGTGACACAGAACCTGCATCCCACCTCCAGGCCTCAAGAAAAACAACACATTCCTTCTTCCACGCAGTGCCAAAGAACTGACTCAGCCTCCAAGGTCACCGTAAGCACTTCCTAATGGATGCTTTGCTGCCTTAAAACCTCGGTCTTCATTCCCGAGGCCTATAAAAACTAAGGAGGCGAAGCAAATGGTGAGTGCTATGGCTCCCCAGGGAGCCCGTGCAGTGAGCATTATCACCTCCTCATCAAAATGTAAAACCCAGCTCTCCTCCTCATTAGTCTCCCGCTCTTAAAATAATGATTGTAAAACGGCCACAGCTGGCCTCAAAGCAGGATGGAGGGGGGAGGGCACACTGTGGTCTGCATTTCTCACTTGGAATAGATGCTCCTGGGGAGGTCAAAATGAACAGGGAAAGGTGGGTGTCAGCCCTTTTTCCAGGGTGCTGGCTTGGGCCCTAGTCCCAAAATGCCTGGGAATTATGAGCTGAAAGATTTGCCATAGGGCACTTAAATTTGGCCACTGCTCAGTGGGCTTGATGAGCCAAGCACGCTGGCCTCAGTGCCCATCACCTCTGAGGACTGTTGCTTACACATGCTGCTGCTTCCTTTGGGGTTTCATCCCAAACTGCTGCCTCTCCCTGAAACCCCCCTGGACCACAGGCTCACCCTCAGTGAGCAGCAGAGGTTCAGGCCCTGGTTTGTGAATTTGGGCCACATACACATTCCCATGTGGAAGCAGGAGGGCAGATCAGCCCTGTGTGCCTGTCAGCCCCGCAGAGCCCACACAGACTGTGCTGACTGTGCAAATTCTCTTCTAGGAGAAGGGACTCAGCTCTGATAATAAGCAAAATGTACTTGTTTCTTGAAGCCTAATGAATATTCAGTGAACCATGCTGTTTTCAAAGGGAAACAATTATAGCCCAGAAAGAGTTGAGCAGAAGAGGCAGCTTTCAAGCAAAACCCTTTCACGTTTATTTTAAAATTCTGCAAATTCATGTTGTGACTGCCCTGCTACCAGCTGCTCCTTCAAAACTGGTCACTGGCTTGAGCCTTTTACAAGCATTTATTTTAATGACATGATTATCTGTATGAAAAGGGCTGATCCTTTCTCACATGTCAGTTTACTCACAAGTGCAGGTCACAGGTCCTTGTTTGAATTTCACAGAGCAGGCTGGAATGTGACACTGTGCAGCCAGGGTCAGCTGCAGGCTGATGAAAACAAGGAACTGTCAGATGCACATGAAGAACTTACTGGCCATTTAAATCAATACAACCATTTCTCTTAGTAAGCAAAGGGAAGGACACCCACAGATATGTGGATTACAAAACTGCACCCCACGTTTTAAGAGGCCAGAGATGATCCTCAACTAGCAGCCATCTCTTCCCATGCATTCCCCAGGCCTGGAAACAAGGAAATTTTCTCCAGACAAGACCCAATCCTCCCCAGTACCAGGGCAAGGCTGCATTCCTTCAGCCCCAGACATAACAGATTCACTGGTGCACGTTAAACACCATTTTTCATTCCACACTCCAGTGCCACATTCCAACACAGAAATGCAGTGTGGGTTCTTGCATCCCCTTTCCAAGCATTTTGCCAATATTTGGAAATAATTAATTAATCTTCTGTTATTTCAGTTCTTTCTACCTTTTGACAGTACTCCTGCCATTCTCCAATAGCTACTGGGGCTGTGTTTTGTAGGTACTACCAGGTTTTGCAGCTCCTAAATTCAGCTGAGCTCGTAGGAAGGAGCTGCTCTGCACATCCGTCTCAGGCTGGGCTGTGCCAGAGGACGTGATCACAGTCAGAGGACAGACCTGCAGCACCCTGAGGGTGGGACAAGCCTCAGGGCAAGTCAAAATACAGTAAAGTACAGTACTTGGATTTTGCAAGTTCACACACAGCTTCTACCCCTTTGAACCTGCACACACCTATTAAGGGTAACTTGACACCAAAGCAGAAATATATATGTATTTTATTACTTCATAAATAAATTTCAATACACATATATATCTCCCTGGTTCTACCGTATCTCTCCACCTGACCACACTTCCTTGTTTCTTCATGGAGAACATGTGCTGCTTCCATCCAGGGGCAGCAGGGATCCCTCAGTGAGAAGCAGCAGCACGGGACAGGGAGGTCCGGCAGAGCGGAACTCCCCGCAGGGTCTGCGAGCTGGCAGAGGTTACCTGAAAGAAACAGCACAGGCCCTCAGGCACAGAAAGGCTGGGGAGGATTCATTCTAATTTTAGGCTCTTCTGGCAGCAGCTGCCCTAGAGAACAGCACTGTGCAAGGAAATGAGCACTGCAGGTAGGTCACCTTCACCATCACATAGTCCCCAGGCTGGGCTCTGCCTGGAGCCCCGTGCTCGGCAGCATCCTCCAGCTCGGCGTCGGGGAAGATCACCTTGATGTTGCCGTCGTTCCTCCCACACAGCTCCGAGGCAGAGCGTTTGCTGGGCTGCAAAGAGGACAGGGAACATTACCTGCATGGCAATTGCTCTGATTCACTGCTGGGCTTTATTGCCTCAGGAATTAATTGAGCACTATTGATGGTATTAAACCCACATTAACCAAGCCCTGGAACACAGCACTGTGTCCAGAGCTGCTGGGTGACACTCACACACCAAAGCACAAATTCTGTGCTTGGCCAGAGATGCATCCCTAACTGATCCCATTCCCTGTCCTCAGCTCAGTGCTCTGGGAAAGTCAAGCTGTCTGCTTATGTGTGAAGAAACGGTCTTGGGAGTCCTGGGATTACAAGGGGGAAGTGAGAAGGGAAGGCAGAAGTGGTGACTGCTGTGCACAGCCTCAGAGCCACCAAGAAAGGAGGAGGACAAGTCCATTCCAGGCTCACTCACCCCTTCCACCAGCACCAGCTGGGCCTGTCCCACCAGTGCTGCGTTGGCCCTTGCAGCCTCCTCCCTGAAGGTGGCAATGAGCTGCTCCAGCCGCCGCTTCTTCACATCTGTGGGGACATCGTCCTGCAGCCGGTGATGCGCCCGCGTCTTCTGCACACACAGAGCCAGCGCAGCCCCTCAGCACCCAGCCTGACCCCAGCCAGCTCCACTGCTCTTCCAGCAACAGCTTCCCACATTCCAACAGCATTTCAGTTTGTATCACAAAGGAACTATTCTCCAGTGCCAGCCACGCCCTCGTGCTCCTCACATCTTTCTTCTCCACCTTTTAGGCACTGAGTATCAGTGGCTGTGAAACAGTTTGTAGCTCCTGTGTGGGATGTGCCTGTCTGCCCATAGACAGGCAACAGATTCAACTACTTCTAATCTATGTACTCAATGGTGATCCAAATCCCTTTGCTTCCTTACACTTCCCAACCTTTGTCCTTTTCCCCAACAGTATCATACATTGTGGAGAGCATTCTAATGGAGAATTACCCACTACCCACTCTTCCCATGGAAATACCTTCTCAAAAATTCACCACTTCTCCCCAGACTTGACTGACAGACCCTCATAGCTGGCCTCCAGCCCAGCTCCATCAGCACATTCCTCATCAGTAAATAATGTATTTGCAGACTCTGCTGACACAATTACTTCCCTGCAATGACCCTGGAGCATCTGCAGAGCCGGGTCACCGAGCAGTTACCAACCCTGACACTCCTACAGAGAAGCTGGAAGCCTCCCAGGCACAATAACAACCCTTGCAGAACCACATACCCTACAAATGTTGCCTCAGACAAACAACATCTACAAGTATACCAAGTCTTTGGGTATGATTTTCATCAGCTTTTTAAAAAATGTGTTATTGTGAGAAACAGCACTGAGGAGTTTAGGGGACACAGTAAGAAATAACAGCCTTCTCCACCAGGGCCTGCACTCACCTGTCTCATGCTGTAGGCAAACAGGAAGCCAACATTGTAGCGGACTTCTCGCAGCAAGGACACAGTCTGCAGGTGATCCTCCTCCGTCTCTCCACAGAACCCAGCGATGAAATCACTGCTCAGGCTCACTCCTGTAATAGACACACAGCTGTACACTTCCCTCATGGAAGACAGGAATGCTGCACTTGGGAAAGGACAGTGAGATGCAGCAATGCCGACTTCAGACCAAGCCAAAGGAACACGCACCTGGAATAGAGTCACGCACGTGGTGTACGAGCTCTAAATATGCTTCTCTTGTGTATCTGCAATGAACAACACACGGATTTGCCAACTGGAAACCCACAACATCAGTGAGGAGAAACCAGCAGGCAAATCAAAGGGCAGGACACAGGGCTCCTCATGGGGTGACTCACCCTCGCCGCATGGCCTCCAGGACTCGTGTGCTCCCACTCTGGGCTGGGAGGTGCAGCTGTTTGCAGATGTTGTGTCGCTCCTGGATGAGCTGCAGGACCTGTGGTAAGTGATCAGGAGATGTCTCAGACAGCTTAACTGTACCTGGGTGCCAAGGGAAGAGTCTTCCCTGGTTAAAAGCCAGCAAACTACAAACCTGCCAGCTTTAGCCCCAGCATCCAACTCCCAGGAGCTGCTGTTCCCAGTTTGGGAACCCACATTCTCTTTGTTTGGGAAGGCAGCACACCCCATACCTCAATTTCAGAGCTGCCTTGCTAGCTGCAAGCAGAGGCCAAGGTGCTTATTTTACACTTGCCTCATCAGGAAAATCCTTGGGGTGTGGGGAGGTGAAACGGATCCTCATTTCTGGATCAATCCTAGAGACCTGGTCCAGCAGGTGTGAGAAGCGCAAACCTCCCGGTTTGGCTTTGTAGACTGTGCTAAAGCCACGGCTGAGGCCAGGGGCAGCCACTGACTGAAACTGCACCTCAGACAGGTCTCGAAAGCTGTTGACATTCTGACCCAAGAGGGTCACTTCTTTCACTCCCTACAAAATAAACAGAGGAAGAAATATAACCTGGGTAGGATGGCTGAGCTGCAAGGGCAACCACGGTTTTACTCCAAGGAGTTTCCAACAGAAGCCCTCCCATCCCTGTCCGTCACGGAGTATTACAAGGGGAATCCAAAAGTCACTGGTGGACCTCCCCATAACCTCCTCTCTGCAGATAAAGGCAGTGACACTGGTTACAAGTACCACTGAAAACACTGTTACCAGGAACCACCCTTCCTCCCATGGCTTGGGACAGGTGGGAGGAGGCTCTGCCTCACCTGATCCGAGAGCATCTTCACTTCCTGCAGGATGGAGGCAATGGGGCGGCTCCTTTCCCGGCCTCGGGTGAAGGGCACGATGCAGTAACTGCACATGTTGTCACAGCCCCGCATGATGGACCTGCCAAGAGGTAAAGCACATGTCACACCCCCCTCCTCCACAACCATCCACACTGCATCCTGCCCAGACGAGCCCAGCACTGCCGCCTGCAGCCAGTTCCACACACAGACCATCCACACTGGATTCAGCTTGCCCTGAGCTAACGCCTCCTGATTTTTCCTGCATATTTCCAAGAAAGCTGGAAAGACCTAATAAGGCACAGACTGCCACTGCAGCCTGGCAGTGATCAAAGATCCTTCTACATCCCACTCCTGCAGAGTGATACTGTCCTTCCATATGCTATGGCCACACCAAGCAGAGTCTGATTTCATGTCTGACAATTTATCACCAAAACTAAACAATCAGAAGTTATAATGTGTGGAGCATTAGAAGAAAGAATAGCAGAACCTGGAGCAGGGCACCACAGAAGGCAGGGGATGAGAGAGGCATAGACTTCAGGTAGGGACAGTGGCACAGAAATCACTCAATGCAGCATCAGGCTGCAAGTCAGCATTCCCAAAGGAGAGGGAGAAAAGTCTACAACAGCCAGAGCTCAGGGCACGCTCCCCAGGGCTCAGTCACACAGCAAAGCAACAGCAGAAACACACACACACACACTCTGGGAGACTCAGTGCAGCCAGGCACTACATCTCCTGGGCAGCTGCTGTCACTGACACATCTACTCTACAGATTTCCAAACCAGAGCCACAGAAACAAGCACTGGGAAAAGGTACTCACACAAATGCTGTCGTGCCACCTGCACTAGTCTGGACAGGCAGAATGTCAGCATAGGTCTCATCTAGGGACAACAGGACATTGGCAGCTTGCTGGCCAGACTCTGCCACTGCCAGCAGCCGAGGAAGGTCACGGTAGGCATCAGGGCCTGCCACGACATCGACCACCCGGTGCGGGGAGCGGCCCCGGTGCGGGGAGCGGCCCCGGGCGGGCGGAGCAGCCCCACCGCCCGCAGCGCTCGGGCCCCGGGCACCATGGCCGCGGCCGGGGAGTGCTTTGGGGGACGGACCGACCGGCTGGGGACAGACCGGCCCCGCCGTGCGCCGACAATGGGGCCCCGCCGCTGCCTCCGCCCCTCAGCGCCGCGTTCCGCCCCGCCGCCATTCCGGGGCCGCCCCGCTGCTGGGCGGTGCCGCCGCGGGAATCACAAAACCCCAGCCTAAGAGGCCCCAGTGCTCTGTGAGGAGAATTCAGCTAAAGGCAGGGAATCTAATGGCACCTGAGAGTGCCGTTTGTGGTGTGGGGATTATGTCTTGGCTCTGTCTTATGTGCTATCACTTCGCTTGCCTGAGAGCATCTCCACTGCAGAAACACTTTAGGGACTAAGCTCTTGGGGACAAAAAG
>NW_024511100.1:0-8008 GCF_017590135.1 Pyrgilauda ruficollis
GTGACCAACGCAGCCCCACGGCCACCCAGAGTGACCCGCAGCGTCCAGTGGTGACCCAGAGTGACCCCAGAGCCACCCGGAGTGACCCCCGGCACCCCACGGACCCCTGGGGTGACCCCCAGTGTCTGGCAGTGACCCACGGGGGGACCCCGCAGTGACCCCCGGCCCTGCAGCCCCACGGGGGACCCGGCTGTGGGGCAGGGACTGACCCCCGAGTGGGGACAGAGTGACCCCTGAGAGGGGCAGCAACTGACCCCCAAGTGGGGACAAACTGACCCCTAAGTGGAGCCTGGACTGACCCCTGAGTGGGGACAGAGTGACCCCTGAGAGGGGCAGGAACTGAGCCACGAGTGGGGCTGGACTGACCCCTAAGTGGGGCTGGACTGACCCCCAAGTGGGGACAAAGTGACCCCCAAGTGGGGCCTGGACTGACCCATGGCAGGATGTGGGGCTGACCCCCAAGCGGGGCCCAAACTGACCCCCAAGAGGGGGACAAACTGACCCCTAAGAGGGGCCCAGAGTGACCCCCAAGTGAGAACAAACTGACCCCCAAGTGGGGCCTGGGCTGACCCCCAAGTGGTGTCCGGAGTGACCCCGGAGTGACCCCGGAGTGACCCCCAGTGCCCCACAGCGGCCGAGGCTGTGACCCGTGGCGGGGGCGTGGCCGGGCGTGGCCAGCGCTGATTGGCTGCTGCAGCCAAGCCCCGCCCCCTCAATGCTGTGTATTTATTTGGGGGGGGGGGCGCGGATTTTGCCAAATTTCCCTCCCGGCCCCGCTCGGGGCCCCCCTGGCTTTTAATAAACACCCCCAAAATCCCCCCCAAAATGTGGGGTGCTGTGACATCACTGTGACGTCACCGGGGTGGGGATGATGTCATCAAAGGGGGAATCACTGCGGGAGGGTCCTGGGGTATGGGGAACTGGGGGGACTGGGATGGGACTGGGATCAGAACTGGGATTGGGATTTGGGCCGGGACAAAGATCGGGACTGGGATTTGGATGGGACTGGGATGGGATTGGGATTTGGGCTGGGACCAGAACTGGGACTGGGATTGGGACCGGGACTGGGATGGGATTGGGATGGGATTGGGATGGGATGGGACTGGGATTTGGGCTGGGACCAGAACTGGGACTGGGACTGGGACCAAGATTGGGACTGGGATTGGGACCGGGACTGGGACTGGGATTGGGATGGGATGGACTGGGATTTGGGCTGGGACCAAGACACCGTAACCACAACCAGCCAACACCAAAAAACCCTGAAAAAAATCCCGTTATTCCAAATTTTGTTTAATTTTCCTTACTGAAACCCCCAAAACCCCGCTCAGCAAGCCTGGCTGGGGAACCCCCAGATCTGTGTCACCCTCCCAGTACTCCCAGTACTCCCAGCGCCCCCGGTGCCCCCGGTGTGGGTGCGCTGGTGGCGCCGGTGGTGCGAGCTGCGGCTGAAGCTCTTCCCGCAGAGCCCGCAGGCGTACGGGGCTGGGATGGGATTGGGATGGGTCTGGGACCACAACTGGGACTGGGATCATGATTGGGACTGGGATTGGGATCGAAACTGGGACTGGGACTGGGATTGGGACTGGGATTTGGGCTGGGACCAGAACTGGGATGGGACTGGGACTGGATGGGATGGACTGGGATGGGATGGGACTGGGATCAGAACTGGGATGGGACTGGGATGGGTCTGGGACCAAGTCTGGGACTGGAATGGGTCTGAGATCAGAACTGGGATCGTGATTGGGACTGGGATTGGGATCGAAACTGGGCCTGGGATTGGGATTTGGGCTGGGATCAGGACTGGGATGGGACTGGGACTGGGATTTGGGCTGGGACCAAGACACCGTAACCACAACCAGCAAACACCAAAAATCCCCAATATTCCAAATTTTGTTTAATTTTCCTTACTGAAACCCCCAAAACCCCGCTCAGCAAGCCTGGCTGGGGAACCCCCAGATCTGCGTCACCCCCCCAGCGCCCCCGGTGCCCCCAGTGTGGGTGCGCTGGTGGCGCCGGTGGTGCGAGCTGCGGCTGAAGCTCTTGCCGCAGAGCCCGCAGGCGTACGGGCGCTCCCCGGTGTGCGTGCGCCGGTGCTGGCTCAGCGTGGACTTGTCGGTGAAGCTCTTGCCGCAGTCGGCGCAGCCGTAGGGCCGCTCCCCGGTGTGGATGCGCCGGTGCCGGATCAGGTTGGAGCTGACGTTGAAGCGCTTGCCGCAGTGCCCGCAGGCGTACGGCTTCTCGCCCGTGTGGATGCGCAGGTGCTTGGCCAGGTCCGAGCTCTGCCCGAAGCTCTGCCAGCACTCGCCGCACGTGTTGGGGATGCCCGGCGCCGCTGCCCTGCGGCCGGAGCGGCCGGAGGGGCCGGACTGGCCGGAGCAGCGGCGCGGCTGCAGGGATTTGCCGCAGTCCAGGCACTCGTGCGGCCGGCGGGCGACGGTCAGCGTGGCCTGGGCAGGGCTGGTCAGTGTGGCCTGGCTGGTACTGGTCACTGCAGCCTGGCCACAGCTCCGGCCGGTTCTGGTCAGTGTGGCTTGGACAGGGCTGGTCAGTTTTTTTGGGGGGGGGGGGGGCGCGGATTTTGCCAAATTTCCCTCCCGGCCCCGCTCGGGGCCCCCCTGGCTTTTAATAAACACCCCCAAAATCCCCCCCAAAATGTGGGGTGCTGTGACATCACTGTGACGTCACCGGGGTGGGGATGATGTCATCAAAGGGGGAATCACTGCGGGAGGGTCCTGGGGTATGGGGAACTGGGGGGACTGGGATGGGACTGGGATCAGAACTGGGATTGGGATTTGGGCCGGGACAAAGATCGGGACTGGGATTTGGATGGGACTGGGATGGGATTGGGATTTGGGCTGGGACCAGAACTGGGATGGGACTGGGACTGGATGGGATGGACTGGGATGGGATGGGACTGGGATCAGAACTGGGATGGGACTGGGATGGGTCTGGGACCAAGTCTGGGACTGGAATGGGTCTGAGATCAGAACTGGGATCGTGATTGGGACTGGGATCGAAACTGGGCCTGGGACTGGGACTGGGATTTGGGCTGGGACCAAGACACCGTAACCACAACCAGCAAACACCAAAAATCCCCAATATTCCAAATTTTGTTTAATTTTCCTTACTGAAACCCCCAAAACCCCGCTCAGCAAGCCTGGCTGGGGAACCCCCAGATCTGTGTCACCCTCCCAGTACTCCCAGTACTCCCAGTACTCCCAGTGCCCCCGGTGTGGGTGCGCTGGTGGCGCCGGTGGTGCGAGCTGCGGCTGAAGCTCTTCTCGCAGAGCCCGCAGGGGAACGGGGCTGGGATGGGATTGGGATGGGTCTGGGACCACAACTGGGACTGGGATCATGATTGGGACTGGGATTGGGATCGAAACTGGGACTGGGACTGGGATTGGGACTGGGATTTGGGCTGGGACCAGAACTGGGATGGGACTGGGACTGGATGGGATGGGATGGGATGGGATGGGACTGGGATCAGAACTGGGATGGGACTGGGATGGGTCTGGGACCAAGTCTGGGACTGGAATGGGTCTGAGATCAGAACTGGGATCGTGATTGGGACTGGGATTGGGATCGAAACTGGGCCTGGGATTGGGATTTGGGCTGGGACCAAGACACCGTAACCACAACCAGCAAACACCAAAAAATCCCCAATATTCCAAATTTTGTTTAATTTTCCTTACTGAAACCCCCAAAACCCCGCTCAGCAAGCCTGGCTGGGGAACCCCCAGATCTGCGTCACCCCCCCAGCGCCCCCGGTGCCCCCAGTGCCCCCGGTGCCCCCGGTGTGGGTGCGCTGGTGGCGCCGGTGGTGCGAGCTGCGGCTGAAGCTCTTCCCGCAGAGCCCGCAGGCGTACGGGCGCTCCCCGGTGTGCGTGCGCCGGTGCTGGCTCAGCGTGGACTTGTCGGTGAAGCTCTTGCCGCAGTCGGCGCAGCCGTAGGGCCGCTCCCCGGTGTGGATGCGCCGGTGCCGGATCAGGTTGGAGCTGACGTTGAAGCGCTTGCCGCAGTGCCCGCAGGCGTACGGCTTCTCGCCCGTGTGGATGCGCAGGTGCTTGGCCAGGTCCGAGCTCTGCCCGAAGCTCTGCCAGCACTCGCCGCACGTGTTGGGGATGCCCGGCGCCGCTGCCCTGCGGCCGGAGCGGCCGGAGGGGCCGGACTGGCCGGAGCAGCGGCGCGGCTGCAGGGATTTGCCGCAGTCCAGGCACTCGTGCGGCCGGCGGGCGACGGTCAGCGTGGCCTGGGCAGGGCTGGTCAGTGTGGCCTGGCTGGTACTGGTCACTGCAGCCTGGCCACAGCTCCGGCCGGTTCTGGTCAGTGTGGCTTGGACAGGGCTGGTCAGTGTGGTGTGGCTGGTACTGGTCAGCGTGGCCTGGCTGGTACTGGTCAGTGCAGCCCGGGCACAGCTCTGGCCAGAGCTGGTCACTGTGGTGTGGCTGGTGCTGGTCAGCGTGGCCTGGGCAGGGCTGGTCAGCGTGGTGTGGCTGGTACTGGTCAGTGGGGTGTGGCCACAGCTCCGGCCAGTTCTGGTCAGCGTGGTGTGACCGCGGCTCCGGCCGGTGCTGGTCAGTGTGGCCTGGCCGGTTCTGGTCACTGTGGCGTGGCCGGTTCTGGTCACCGTGGTCTGGCCGGTTCTGGTCACTGTGGCCTGGCTGGTTCTGGTCACTGTGGCCTGGCCGGTTCTGGTCAGTGTGGCCTGGCTGGTTCTGGTCACCGTGGTGTGGCCGCAGCTCCGGCCGGTTCCGGTCAGTGCGGCGTGGCCGCGGCGCTGCCGCTGCAGCTGGACGCTCGGTGCGAAGCTTTGGCCGCAGTCCGGGCAGCTGAGTGGACAGTGGTCACCCCCGGGCTCCGCGCTGGCGTGGGGGCAGTCGGCTCGGTCATCGCTGTGGTCATCGCTGTGGTCATCGCTGTGGTCATCGCTGCCCTGCTGCTGACCGCTGCTCTGGGGGGGGCGGTGGTCATCGCCGGCTGTGTCCGGCTGTCCGGAGCCGCCCCGCTGACCGCTGCTGTGGTCACTCCTCTGTCCGGAGCCGCCCCGCTGACCGCTGCTGTGGTCACTCCTCTGTCCGCGGTCCGGGCTGGGTTTTGGGGGGTCCCGGATGGGTTTTGGGGTCGGAGATGGATTTTGGGGGGTCCTGGATGGGTTTTGGAGTCCGGGATGGATTTCAGGGTCTAGAATGGATTTTGGGGGGTCCGGGCTGGGTTTTGGGGTCGGGGCTGGGTTTTGGGGTCCGGGCTGGCTTCCCGAGGGTCCGGGGTCCCCCCAAACTCCGTGGCGGGCGCGGGAACGCCCCCCCGCGTCCCCTCCCCCCTGCCCCACCCGGGGGGTTCGGTCCCGGTTCCGGGGGTCCCGGTTCTGGAAGGTTCTGGAAGGTTCCGGAAGGTCCTCGGTCACAGTTCTGGCACTGGAAGCCTCCCGGTTCTGGAGCGCTCCAAGTTCCGGTCCCGGGTCCAGAGGGCTCCGGTTCCGGGTGTTGCCCAGGCCCGGTTCTGGTCCCGGTCCCGGTTCCAGTTCCAGCCCTGGTTCCGGTTCCAGAGGGCTCCGGTTCCAGTCAGTTTCCCGGCTCCAGTCCTGGTTTTGGCTGGTCCCAGTCCGGGTTCTGGTTCTGATCCCAGTTCCAGTTCCGGTTCCAGTTCCAGACGGCTCCGGTTCCGGGGGTTTCCCAGGCCCGGTTCTGGTCCCGGTTCCGGTTCCAGAGGGCTCCAGTCCTGGTTTTGGCCATTTCCCAGTCCTGGTTCTGGTCCCGGTTCCAGAGTTTCCCTGTCCTGGTCCCAGTTCCAGTCCCAGCCCTGGTTCTGGTCCCAGTTCCAGTTCTGGTCCCAGGGGGGTCCTGGATGGGTTTTGGAGTCCTGGATGGATTTCAGGGTCTAGAATGGATTTTGGGGTCGGAGATGGATTTTGGGGGGTCCGGGCTGGGTTTTGGGGTCGGGGCTGGGTTTTGGGGTCCCGGCTGGCTTCCCGAGGGTCCGGGGTCCCCCCAAACTCCGTGGCGGGCGCGGGAACGCCCCCCCGCGTCCCCTCCCCCCTGCCCCACCCGGGGGGTTCGGTCCTGGTTCCGGGGGTCCCGGTTCTGGAAGGTTCTGGAAGGTTCCGGAAGGTCCTCGGTCACAGTTCTGGCACTGGAAGCCTCCCGGTTCTGGAGCGCTCCAAGTTCCGGTCCCGGGTCCAGAGGGCTCCGGTTCCGGGTGTTGCCCAGGCCCGGTTCTGGTCCCGGTCCCGGTTCCAGTTCCAGCCCTGGTTCCGGTTCCAGAGGGCTCCGGTTCCAGTCAGTTTCCCGGCTCCAGTCCTGGTTTTGGCTGGTCCCAGTCCGGGTTCTGGTTCTGATCCCAGTTCCAGTTCCGGTTCCAGTTCCAGACGGCTCCGGTTCCGGGGGTTTCCCAGCCCCGGTTCTGGTCCCGGTTCCGGTTCCAGAGGGCTCCAGTCCTGGTTTTGGCCATTTCCCAGTCCTGGTTCTGGTTCTGGTCCCGGTTCTGGTCCCCGTCCCGGTTCCGGTTCCAGAGGGCTCCGGTTCCAGTCAGTTTCCCGGCTCCAGTCCTGGTTTTGGCCGTTTCCCAGTCCGGGTTCTGGTTCCGGTCCCAGTTCCAGTGAGCTCCGGTTCCGGGGGTTTCCCAGGCCCGGTTCTGGTCCCAGTTCCGGTTCCAGAGGGCTCCAGTCCTGGTTTTGGCCGTTTCCCAGTCCGGGTTCTGGTCCCGGTTCCAGAGTTTCCCTGTCCTGGTCCCAGTTCCAGTCCCAGCCCTGGTTCTGGTCCCAGTTCCAGTTCTGGTCCCAGTTCCAGTTCCAGTTCCAGTTCCGGTTCCGCTTCTGGAAGTTTCCCTCTCCCAGTTCCAGTTCCATTCCTGGTTCTGGTTCTGCTCCCGGTTCTGGAAGTTTCTCTGTCCCTGTCCCAGTTCCAGTCCTGGTTCTGGAAGTTTCCCTGTCCCAGTCCCAGTTCCGGTCCCAGTTCCGGTTGTTTCCCAGTCTCGGTTCTGGTTCCAGTTCCAGAAGTTTCCCTGTCCCGTTTTGGGTCCCAGTTCCGGTTCCAGCTCCGGTCCCAGTCCCAGTCCCAGTTCTGGAACTTTCCCTGTCCCAGTCTCGGTTCCGGTCCCAGTTCTGGAAGTTTCCCTGTCCCGGTTTGGTTCCCTGTCCCAGTTCCGGTTCCGGTTCCAGTTCTGGAAGTTTCCCTGTCCCGGTTCCAGTTCCAGTTCCGGTTCCGGTTCCGGTCCCAGTCCCAGTTCTGGAACTTTCCCTGTCCCGGTTCCAGTTCCAATTCCAGTTCCGGTTCCGGTTCCAGTTCTGGAAGTTTCCCTGTCCCGGTTCCGGTTCCGGTTCCGGTCCCTCCTAGCCCAGGTGCAGCCGCTGGTGCCGGATGAGGGCGGAGCTTCCCCCGAAGCCCTTCCCACAATCCCCGCAGGTGTAGGGCGTGGCACAGCCCAGGGGCGTGGCACACACGTCGGGCGTGGCACAGCCCAGGGGCGTGTCCGCGGCGTGCCCGTGCAGGTGCGCCAGGAGGGCGTGGCCGTCTGCAAACCCCGCCCCGCAGCGCGGACAGGTGTGCCCAGGCGCACAGGTGTGCCCAGGTGCGCAGGTGTGCCCAGGTGCGCAGGTGTGCCCGGGCGCGCCCTTCCTCCTCCTCCTCTTCCTCCCCTCCTCCTCCGGCTGCCCGTGGGCGCGGCGGTGCTTGAGGAAGGCGGAGCTGTAGCTGAAGCCCCGCCCACACTCGCCGCAGGTGTAGGGCCGCTCGCCCAGGTGCGCGCGCAGGTGCGCGCTCAGGTGGGCGCCGCGGCCGAAGCTCCGCCCACACTGGCCGCAGCCGAAGCGCCGCGGGCTCACCTGGCGCAGGGGGCGGGCCCGCTGGGGGGCGTGGCCCAGGGGCAGGTGCGTGCGCAGGTGCGCGTTGCGGTTGGAGCTGCGCGTGAAGCCCTTGCCGCACGCCAGGCAGGTGAAGGGCTTGGGGGGCGGGGCCGCCTGGCCACGCCCACCGCCGCGCCGGCCGCGCCCCCGGCGGGAGCCACGCCCCGA
>NW_024511100.1:8397-16603 GCF_017590135.1 Pyrgilauda ruficollis
AATTGGGGGGAATTTTGGGGGGATGGGGAAAAATAAGGGGGAAAATGGGGGAAAATAATGGGGGAAATTATGGGGGAAACTGGGAAAAACTGGGGGGATTTGGGGGATTTTGGGAAAATTTGGGAAAAACGGGGAGAATAATGGGGGAATTTGGGGGAAATTATGGGGAAAATGGGGGAATAATGAGGCAAATAATGGGGAAAATTTGGGGGAATAAAGGGGGAAATAATGGGGGGAAATAATGGGAAAAAAGGGTGGAAAATGGGGAAAAATGGGGAAAATTTGGGGGAAATAATGGGGAAAAATGGGGTTGTAAGGGGGAAAATAATGGGGGGAAGTAATGGGGGGAAGAATGGGAAAAAAGGGTGGAAAATGGGGAAATAATGGGGAAATAATGGGGAAAATAATGGAAAAATAATGGGGGGAAATGGGGGAATAATGGAAAAATAATGGGGAAATGGGGGAATTATGGGAAAATAATGGGGAAAAGGGGAATAATGGGAAAATAATGGGGAAATAATGGGGGGAAATGGGAAAATGGGGGAATAATGGGAAAACAATGGAGAAATGGGGAAAAAATGGGAAAATAATGGGGAAATAATGGGGAAATAATGAGGAAATAATGGGGAAAATGGGGGAAAATCGAGGTGGAGGAAAGGGGATGGGGAAAAAAGTGGATGGAAAGAAAAAGGGGATGGGGAGAAAAAAATTGGATTGTGGGGGAAAAAGGAGGTGGGGAAAAGGGGGAAAAGGGGATGGGGAAAAAAAGAGAATTGGAAAAAAAAAGGGGATGGGAAAAAAAAGGGAATGAAAGGAAAAAGGGGAAAAAAGGCAAGAAGGGAAAAAGGGGACTGGGGAAAAAAGGAAATTGGGGGAAAAATTAGGGGAAAAAATTAAGAGAAAAAAGGGGAAAGAAACAAAAAAGGGGAAATAAATAAAAAAGGGGCTGGGGGAGAAGGAAAAAGGGACCCCGGGGTGGGGAGGGGTCCCAGCTCACCTGCAGGGGCCACCCTGAGGATCTCCCACTCCTTGGAGTCGTTGGGGTCGGGCACCCCCAGCTCCTCCTCGGGCTCCAGCCGCGACACGATGTTGGGCTTGGGGATGGGGAAATCTGCCCCAAAAGCACCAAAAAGCACCAAAAAACACCAAAAAAAGGGAAATTCAGGATGGATGGGGCTCCGTCCCAGCAGGATTTGCAGGTAAAACCGACGGGTTTCGTCCCCCTGGGTTTGATTTTTTGGGTTATTTTGGGGAGGGGGGTTTTGGAGGAGGATTTTGGGGGAGGATTTTGGGGGAGATTTTGGGGAGAGGTTGCAGGAGGATTTTGGATTTTGGGGGATTTCGTTCCGTTCTCCTCCTCCTCTTCTTCATCCCTACTCTGTTCTTCTCCTCTTCTTCATCCCTATTCTGTTCTCCTCTTCTTCATCCCTACTCCGTTCTCCTCCTCCTCCTCTTCATCCCTGTTCTGTTCTGCTCTTCTTCATCCTCATTTTGTTCTTCTCCTCTTCCTCTTCTTCATCTCCATTCTGTTCTTCTCCTCTTCTTCATCCCCATTCCGTCCTTCTCCTCCTCCTCCTCTTCATCCCTATTCTGTTCTCCTCTTCTTCATCCTCATTCCATTCTCCTCTTCCTCCTCTTCTTCATCCTCATTCTGTTCTCCTCTTCCTCCTCTTCTTCATCCCCATTCCGTTCTCCTCCTCCTCCTCTTCATCCCTGTTCTGTTCTCCTCCTCTACATCCTCTCTATTCCGTTCTCTTCCTCCTCTTCTTCATCCTTACTCCGTCCTTCTCCTCCTCCTCCTCTTCATCCCTATTCCATTATTTCTCTTCCTCTTCTTCATCCCTGCTCTGTTCTCCTCCTCCTCCTCTTCATCCCTGTTCAGTTCTGCTCTTCTTCATCCCCATTCCGTTCTTCTTCTCCTCCTCTTCTTCATCCCTCTTTCGTTCTCCTCCTCCTCCTCTTCTTCATCCCCATCCCGCTCTCCTCCTCCTCCTCTTCATCTCCATCTTCATCCCCTTCTTCTCCTCCTCTTCCTCCCCTTCTTCATCCCTATTCCATTCTTCTCCTCTTCTCCATCTCCTTCCTCATCCCGCTCTCCTCCTCTTCATCCTCATCCCACGCTCCTCCTCCTCCTCCTCTTCCTCCTCCTGTTCTCCATCCTCAGCCTCTCCTTCTCCTCCTCTTCCTCCCCTTCTTCATCCCCATTTTGCTCTCATCCTCCTCCTCATCCCCCTTTCTTTTCCTCCTCCTCCATCTCCATCCTCACCTCGTTCTCCTCCTCTTCCTCCCCTTCTTCATCCCTATCCCATTCTCCTCCTCCTCCTCCTATTCTCCATCTCCAACCTCCATCCTCAGCCCATTCTCTTCCTCCTCTTCTTCATCCCCATCCCTTTCTCCTCCTCCATCTCCATCCTCACCCCGCTCTTCCTCCTCCTGTCCTTCATCCCCACCCCC
This sequence comes from Pyrgilauda ruficollis, assembly GCF_017590135.1. Classification (NCBI taxonomy): domain Eukaryota; kingdom Metazoa; phylum Chordata; class Aves; order Passeriformes; family Passeridae; genus Pyrgilauda; species Pyrgilauda ruficollis. The sequence goes on from NW_024511100.1 coordinate 10,852, forward strand.
TCTCTCCTCCTCCTCCTGTCCGGACTGGGAGCACCGGGAAAGGCCCCGGCTGTGGCGCTGTGCGGGGCAGCAGGGGAGGGCCCGGGGCTGCCGGTGCCACGGGAACACGAGCGGCACCGGGGGCGCTCCACAAGCATTTACCGCGCAATAAACGAAAGAACGGGGGCGATAAAAACCTGCGAAATCCGCGCCGAGACCGCGGCCGCGCCATGACCGCGGCCGTGATGGGACGAGGCGGGGTCGCCCCTCAGCGCCGCCCTGGCCAATCAGCGCGCGGAAAACAATGAGTGACAGGGCATTCAGCCAATCAGAACGAGCGCTGGGCTTTGGGCGGGAAAATCAACCAATGGCAGCGAGGGGCGGGCTCTGCGCGGGGTATATAAGGGGTCTGTGAGGGGGGGCAGTAACGCCTCAAGATGGCGAGGGGAAGGAATGGGCTTGGAATGTCCGAGAATGTTCCAGAATGTTCTGGAGGCCAAGAAATGGCTGTGGGTGAGTTGGGGATGGAGCAGGGACGCCCCCGCAGGACCCTGAGAGCGGCACGGAGCTGTTTGAGTGGCTCCAGGTGGGACCCCCGGCCTGTTCCTGAGGGGTTCCGTGCCTGTGGTTTACAAGATTTCAGCATTTCCTCCTAAAATTCCTCCCCCTGGAAAAGGCACGGGGCGTTCCCACCTGGATGGGAGTTAATTTAATCACGTTTGGGCACTTGGTGGTGTCACCAAATCCTGCCGTTGGTTCCTTTGGGGCTGTTCTGCCTTCACCATATGCCCCCCCAAAAAGCCAAATTTAAGCCCAAAAGGGAGTTTTTAAAATTCCTGAATTTTGGGATGAGATTCAGACGGACGTGGCAGCGAAACAAACCTGGGATTGTGGGGAGAATCCCCCGTTTTTCACCTTTTATTCTGGAAAACCCCTGCCCCACGTCCGCCTCTTGAACCCCGCCAGCGCCAAGCCCACCCCCAAAAACAAAAAGCCAAAATTTCCCCAAATTTAGAGAGATTTTTAAACCAATGTCAGGATGCAAATGGCAGTGATGCAAACGGGGCGGGGGCGGGGTGGTGGAACTCTCACGTTCCTCACCTTTTATTCTGCAAAACCCCCCAAAAAAAGGGGGGAAATCCCCCCAAAATCCCACCCTCAGCTCCAGGAGGGGTCGTAGCCCGTCCAGTCCGAGGGGGGGGCCAGAAAGACGCGGCGGCCCCGGCACACGAAGCTGACGACGCCGCGGTAGCCGGCGCGGGGGACGCCGGATTTGAGGTCGTCCATCAAGCCCAACGCTTTGGCCAAAGCCTTGAAGGAATCCCTGCCCCGGTACTGGAGCCTGACCGCCCCCAAATCCCTCCCCGAATCCTTCTGCAGCTCCTCCAGGTGGATCTCGGGCGCGGAGTAAACCTGCTGCAGGAAGAATCGCTCGTACTCGTCCTTTTTGAGGTAAGAAAGGTCCATTTGGGTGAAAGGCACGAAGCGGTCGTTGAGTTTGATGAACTTTAAGTACTGGTCGTAGAACTGCCCGTGGCTCACGCCCTTGCGGCCGAAGGTCATCGTCCTGGACACCTCGGGCCGGACGCACGCCCGGCCGCGCCGCTGCTCGGGCTGCCGCATCCAATCATCCCAAAACGCCGGCGGCCATTTGGGCTCCAGCTCATCCCAGAGCTCGGCCAGCAGCAGCCAGCCCAAACCGGGGAAGAAGTCGGTGCGGTAGAGCAGCTCGGCCCTGCCGGCGTCCACCAAGCCCTCCTTGCCGTTGTCGTTCCACGCCGAGGCGCACCACAGGCTGCGGTCCTCCTGCAGCAGCGGCAGCACCGCCTGGAAGTACTCGAAGAAATCCGGCGCCACCTCCAAGTCGTCCTCCACCACGATGGCGGCGCGGTAGCGGAAGGTGCGGAACACCTGCCCCAGCGCCCAGCGGTAGTGCCGCGAGATCTTGTAGTAGCCCTGGAACTTGCGGTGCTCCGGCGGCACCGGCACGTCGCTGAGGTCGGGCTGCCGGATGTGCGCCACGGCCGCGCCGTACGAGGCGATGACGGCGGCAGTCTCGGCGTGGCCGCAGTCCTGCGAGACGATCACCGGGAAGCGCCGCGCGCTGGGCCGGTAGCGCAGGATTTTATCCAGGCAGCGCCGCACCGAGCTGCGGTCGCAGGCCAGCACCAGCACCGGCAGCACCGGCGGCTCCCCGGCGCCGGTGGTGGGGATTTGAGCCGGTTTCTCGGGCGGTTTTGGCGTCTTTTGGGCGGGTTTCGGCGTCCTGTGGCGCTGCAGCCGGCCGAGCTGCTGGATCTGCAGCAGCAGGTCGCGCTGCAGGCGCAGCTCGGCCTCGGCGTCCTGCGCCAGCTGCAGCAGCTGCGCCGGCAGCAGGCGCGAATCGGGGCCGAACTGCGGGTGCTGGGGGCTCGGCAGGCTCCCGGGGCGGCTCCAGAGGAAGAGGAGCAGCAGCCCGTTCCAGGCGAGGAAGAGCGCGGCACCCAGCAGAGCCAGGCTGCTCTTCTTGAGCATCCTTCACATGGGGCTGGGGAAAAGGAGGAAATTCGGGGTTAAAAATGGGGAAAAAAGAGAAATTTGGGGTTAGAAATGGGAGATAATGAGCAATTCTGGCAATTTGGAGGAGAAAAAGTAAAAAATCTCAATTTTTGGGTCAGCAGAGCCCAAACTGCTCTTCTTGAGCATCCTTCACATGGGGCTGGGGGAAAAGGAGGCAAAAAAAGAAAATTTGGGTTAAAAACGGAGTTAGAAAAGGGGGAAACCAGAAATTCAGGGTTAAAAATGGAGAAAAAAAAGGGGAATTTGGGGTCAGAAATGAGGTTCGAAATGGAGGAAATGGGCAATTCCCAAGTTTCAGGTGTGGCAAAGTCACAGTTCCTAAATTAGAGGCACAAAATGGCAAAATTTATGAATTTTAAGTGAGGAAAAGTGAAAATTATTAAATTTTCAAGCACAAAAAAAGTAAAAAAAATCCCAATTTTCAGGCACAAAAAAACCAACCAAAATTCCCAATTTTTGGGTCAGCAGAGCCCAAACTGCTCTTCTTGAGCATCCTTCACATGGGGCTGGGGGAAAAGGAGGAAATTTGGGGTTAAAAATGGGGAAAAAGAGAAATTTGGGGTTAGAAATGGGGAAAAAAGGAGCAATTCCAGGAATTTGGAGGAGAAAAAGCCAAAATTCCCAATTTTCAGGCATGGAAAAGTCAAAAATTCCTAAATTAGGAGCACAAAAAAGCCAAAATTCCCAATTTTCAGTCATCTAAAATTCACTATTTCTAAATTAGAGGCACAAAAAAAGCCAAAATTCCCAAATTTCAGGCCCCAAAATTCCCTTTTTATGCCCCCAAAATTCTTCCTCAAAAGAAGAATTGAAACTTTGTGATTCAAATAAATAAAAATTCATAATAATACCCAAAAAATCCCCCAAAAATTAATTTAGAAAAAGGGGAAAAAGTGGGGGAAAAGCAAATTAAATCCTGCTAAAAAAAAATCCCTAAAATTAAAAATAAATCTCATTAAAATGCCCCAAAATTGCTTTAAAAATGAGAAAAAAAAATGAAATTTGAGGTTCCCACCCCAAATTTCACTGAGGGTGAAAGAATTCCTAAAAATTCCTGAAAATTCTTTTTAAAAAGAGGCAAAACTCTTAAAAAAAGGAGGAAAAAATCAAATTGAGCCCTCACCAATCCAAGGGCAGAGTCCAATCCTGTTAAAAATTAATTTAAAATCCTGTTTAAACGTTAATTTTTAATTAACTTAAATGTTAAAAATTAATTTCAGTGTTAAATTTGAATTTTAAATCCTGTTAAACGTTAGCTTGCACTTAATTTTAATATTAAAATTTAATGTAAATTGAATTTTCATGTGAAAATGTAATTTTAAATGCTGTTAAATATTGATTTAAAATTATTTTTACCATGAAAATTCAATTTAAAATCCCGTGAATTCCAATTTCTTTCCTGTTTTCCCCCATTTTTCCCCCAAAATTCCAATTTTTTCCCCATTTCCCCCCCTAAATTCCAGGTTTTTTCCCAAAAATTCAAATTTCTCCCCATTTTTTCCCCGGTTTTTTCCCAAAATTCCAATTTTTTTCCCCATTTCCCCCCCTAAATTCCAGGGTTTTTTTCCCCAAAATTCCAATTTTTTCCCCATTTTCCCTCATTTTCTCCACAATTTTTTCCTTTTTTTTCTCCAAAACTCCAATTTTTTCCCCATTTTTTCCTACTTCTTCCCATTTTTATCCCAAATTTCCAATTTTTTGATATTTTTTCCAATTTTTCCCTCATTTTTTCACCAAAATTTCCCATTTTTCCCCCACTTTTTCACATTTTTTCCCAAAAATCCAATTTTTTCCCCATTTTTCCATCATTCTTTCCCCTTTTTTCTCCAAAAATCCAATTTTTTCCCCTTTTTTCCCCAATTTTTTTCCCCTTCCATAAATTTCTATTTTTTCCCCATTTTCCCATCATTTTTCCCTTTTTTTTTACCAAAAATCCAATTTTTTCACCAAAATTTCCCATTTTCCCCCAATTTTTCACATTTTTTCCCAAAATTCCACTTTTTCCCCCCATTTTTCCTTCCATAAATTTCCATTTTTTCCCCATTTTCCCATAATTTTTCCCTTTTTTTTGCCAAAAATCCAATTTTTTCCCCAAAATTTCCCATTTTCCCCCAATTTTTCACATTTTTTCCCAAAATTCCACTTTTTCCCCCCATTTTTCCACCTTTCTTTCCCCAAAAATCCAATTTTTTTCCCCATTTTTCCCCAATTTTTTCCCTTTTCTTCCATAAATTACCAATTTCCCCCCATTTTTTTACCATTTTTTCCCTTTTTTTTACCAAAAATCCAATTTTTCCCCCAAAATTTCCCATTTTCCCCACTTTTTGCTAGTTTTTTCCCCAAAATTCTCATTTTTTCCCCATTTTTGGGCAGCACTGACCTGTGCAGAGTGGGGGAGGGGGCGCTGGGGTTCCCCCTCCCCCCTCGGGAATTTGGGGGGAAAATTCGGGAATTTGGAGCTCCTGGAGGGGGGAGGGGCCGCAGAGATCCTGGAAAAAAAAAAAAGGGAAAAAAAATGAAAATTCCCAAATTTTGGGAGGGGGGGAGGGGTCAGAGGGGAAGAAGAAAAAACCCCAAAAAATCCTAAAAAATCCCAAAAAATCCCCAAAAAATCCTTTAAAAAATCCCAAAAAATCCCCAAAAAATCCTTTTCCCAAAATTCCCCGAATTCGCCCCAAAATCCGCGCCCTGCCCCCCCCGTACCGGCGGCGCCTTCCCGGCGACGCCGCCACTTCCGGTTGGCCGCACCGGAAGTGTCGCCATGGCAACGGCGAGGCCACGCCCACTAAGCCCGCGGTTTCTCCAATCAGAGCGCGCCAAGACGGCTAAATTATGCAAATGAAGCAGCGTGGCCACGCCTTTCAGCAGGAAACCACGCCTCCTCCGTAGGCCACGCCCCTTTTGTACAAATTTTAGCCACGTCGTCTCTTTAAGGTGTTTAAGCCACGCCCTTTTCTTTTAAACCACGCCCCCTCTTCAAACCACGCCTCTCCCCTTCAGCCACGCCTTCCCCGCGTAATTAACTCGGTTATTAATTAATTAGGGGTTAATTAAGCGCTCCCCGGAGATCGCTGAGGGCGGCTTCCGGTTGGCGGTGGGAGCGGAAGTGACGTCAGGGAAGGGGCGGGGCTTGCGGAGTTTCCCGCGCGCGCTGAGGCGGCTCCGAGAGGAGGTGGGGGAGGGGCGGATTTGGGGAATTTTGGGGGAAATTTGG
>NW_024511101.1:0-498 GCF_017590135.1 Pyrgilauda ruficollis
CCCCCCCGCCCCCGCCGCTCCCCGCCATGGCCCGCCCGGGGGTCCCGCCCGGGGGTCCCGACCGGGGGTCCCGGCCCGGCCCCGCCGCTCACGGGGAGCGCTCGGCCCCGGGCCCCGCCGAACCGGCGCGGCCTCGCCGCTCCTTCTGGGAGTTGTAGTTCCGCCCGGGCCGTCTCCGCCGCCATTCCCACGGAAGCTTCCCTCGCTTGAACTACAACTCCCATCATACCGCCGGGGTCCCGCTGAGCGCTCGCTGATTGGTCGTTCCCCCGAGCTGAGAAGCGCTACCCGGAAGCGGCGGTGGCGGTTGCCATGGGGACCGCGGCCTAGCGAGCGCCGCCATGTCCTTTAAGCGCGACGAGAGCGACCCGGGGCCGCTCGGGGCGCTGCAGGTGGGGCCGGGACCCCCGCGGACCCCCCGGGACCCTCCCCGGGCACCCCCCGGGCACCCCCGGCAGCGCCAAGCCCAGCGCCGGCCTCCCCCGCCACCCCCGGGCC
>NW_024511102.1:0-498 GCF_017590135.1 Pyrgilauda ruficollis
ACTGATATTTGACCATGTCTTTAGCATGGTATGGGAAAATGGACATATTTGTTGTCCATGATTTTAGAGTTGGTAGTCCTTTGGTACGGTGCATGAAAGTGGTGCCCTGGGAGAAAAGCTTTGGAGTCAGATGAATTATATCATTGTTTGTGAGCACTGTGCTGAAGAAAAGATGCACTTGTTACCAAAGTTTTCCTTTGCTGGTAGCCCTTCTCTTGGGCATCCTAATTTGTTGAAAAAGCATCCATAATCATTCTTCACATAATTCTCTCCTATAAGCACTTTCAATAGTGCTTGCCTCTACTTTATTGATCTGAAAAGCCTTTAAATATTTGACCTAGTAAGAAGAAAACACTGTGCCCTGACTGACATCCTGTCACAAAAATTTGTCTGGGAGGTTTTTCAGAAACACACATGTGCCCATATATATGGAGAACCTATTCATCAGCTTGAATACCTTGAATGTTGTACCTAAAAAATTTAAAAACTTTTTTTTTT
>NW_024511103.1:0-498 GCF_017590135.1 Pyrgilauda ruficollis
ATACCAATATTTTCACTGAAAAAAATTATTCAGAACAGCTCCTGTTAAAAACATTACTTAAATGCAGAAAAGAAACAGAAGAACATGTAGATATCCTTACATGCATGAAATTCAACATGTCCTGAAATCAAGGTACACAAAGATGACATTTTGAGTAAAACTCAAACATCAGAAATAAATGTACTTTTACAAATATTAAGTAAGTATTTTTCCCTGAAGAATAGTTGGGATGTGAAAAGGGAAAATTTGATGTTACACTGTAGTGTAATGAAGACACAAAATAGAAAAGAAAATACAAGAAAAATTGCATCTTGCTATGGTCATTAGGTATGAGAAAGCAAAGTACATGTAAAAATATGATCTTTAAAACATAGGCAATAATCTTTCTATACACAAAAACATATTTTGTATTAACATTCCTATGGTATAATATTAATTTGTCTTTCCAGAATGTGTGGATTTGCAGTATGTTGAATGGCATCATAAGAGGAAGGAGGA
>NW_024511104.1:0-498 GCF_017590135.1 Pyrgilauda ruficollis
AAGCCTAAATCCCGGGATCAAAGCCCCCAAGCCCACCTCGAGCAGGAGCGGCCCCAGCGATTCCTTCTCGATGACGCCCTGGCTGCTGGAGGAGATGTCGGATTTTTGCACGTCGTCATCCGTGCTTTTTTCTGGGGAAAAAAACCCAAAAAATGGGAATTTTCAAATTTTCAATCCCAAATCTGTGAGGAAAAACCAAATTCAGTTTTTTTCTGGAGTTTAATTCTGTATTTGTTTGATCTCTGGGTGGAAATTGGAGCAGGGATTTCCAAATTTTTTTCTTAATTTTCCAATAATTTTCCATTAAATTTTCTGTAAATTTTCCCTGATTTTTTTTCCATTTTTTTCCCCAAATTTCCATTAATTTTCCCAGAATTTTTGGCTATTTTTCCCAGAATTTTACCAAATTTTCCGGAATTTTCCCTGATTTTTTCCCCCAAATTTTCACCCCTTTTCCATTATTTTTCCATGAATTTTCAAAAAAAATCCCCAAATTTT
>NW_024511105.1:0-498 GCF_017590135.1 Pyrgilauda ruficollis
TGACCCCGAGTGACCCCGAGTGACCGCCGCTGTGTCCGGCAGGCGCGGGGGGGCTCCCCGTGTACAAGTCGGTGCCGTTGGGTCCCCCCGAGGTGACGATCCCGTACCTGGCGCGGCGAGCGGCCGAGAACCGCGGGGCCCTGGGCGGGGCCAGGCGAGAGCGGCAGCTGATGTGGGCGGAGCTTCGGCGCAGGCTCCGCCCCTGGGGCTGAATCCCCCAAAATTGGGGAAATTACCCCAAAAAATCCCAAAATTTGTACTCAAAAATAAAAAAAATCTCATTAAAAACACCCAAAATGGAGCTAAAATATGGAGTGGGCGGGGCTGTGGGCGGGGCTTTGGTGCTGGCTCCGCCCCTGGGGCTGAATCCCCCAAAATTGAGGAAATTACCCCAAAAAATCCCAAAATTTGTACCCAAAAATATCCCCCAAAATTGTGGAAATTACCCCAAAAAAATCCTAAAATTTTTACTCAAAAATAAAAAAAAATCCCATTAAA